>NC_092802.1:19109826-19423464 GCF_918797505.1 Bemisia tabaci | reverse complement strand
TTTCCGTCTTTCCGGCGCAACGATTTTAATTTTGCAGATTTGAAAGGGCAGGCGGGCATAATTTTGCTCACGACGACGCACTAAAAACGTCCCAGTCGTATCCAGCAGGCGCAGTGTTGAACACAAGTATATTAAAAATGGACTACATTATCCAATTCGGAACTAAAATTTCTTGCTCATCTGTAAAACACGTATGTGCGTCAGAAAACTAATGGTCCATACATTGTTTCTAAATTGAGACAGGAATGGAGATGTTACATGTGTGAGGAATTTGCGATTTGATTGTTGATTCTTATGTAAAAGTTCGCAAGAAACATGATGGTGCGACTGGTTTTCTCTGAAATCAACTCCCAAGCTCAAAAAAAGCTCTCAAGTTGAGGCCAAAATAGAGGGGATATCCCACGCTATGTCCACCTCTACATCAGGACAAACTCTCCATGCAAAGATAGGGAGCAAATACATTGACAGGGCTGCCACTTCATTTGGGGACTCTAAAACTGAAAACACGGCATTTGCTCCCTATCTTTGCATGGAGAGTTTGTTCTGATGTAGAGGTGGACTCTCAGGATAGCGTGGGATATCCCCTCCATTTTGGCCTCAACTTGAGAGCTTTTTCTGAGCTTGGGAGTTGATTTCAGAGAAAACCAGTGTCACCATAGTGTTCTCGCGAACTTTTACATAAGAAACAACAGTCTAATCGCAAATCCCTCACACATGCAACATCTCCATTGTAGTTCCTAATCGCATAATGCAGTCCAAATAATTTATCCGAAAGATCGGCACGAACCAACGAGGGGGGGGGGGGGAGGGGGCTGGATCCCCTGAGCATAAATTATAAAAAAGTGAATGCAGCGATACGCGCGGCAAGCAAGTTTGATTTATTAGCGCCCCCTGAGGACAAATTTGATTGACCTGTCATCTCGCAAGTTTTCCGTCGTTTTTTATGATGTTCTGATGCATTTGTGAAGGATATAAATTGCCAGATTTGCGATTAAATATGCGGCACAGAGAGGGAAAGAGTAAGGACGATTGAATTGAGAAAAGTAATAAAAATATCGAAACAGAAATTAGGTCGAGAAAAAGGAGAAAAAAACTACTTTATAAGGGCGATATTGCGACTAGTATTGAACGTAGAAAGTTGCTGTTCAGACAGATCTTATTATTTTTAGCTAATCTACGAGATTCTAGAGCCCCTTCCAGTGGCGTGGCGTGAATTGCGATATATCGATTGTTATACCATTTAAACCTATGGTAAAGAATCGATTATTTAGGTGTTCGCTGCGAACACCCTGTTAATCGATCCTTTTCCATAGGTTTAAAGGCATAACGATCGATATATTGCAAAGCACGCCACGCCACTGACCCCTTCGTACTGAGAGTCAAGACAATGTGAATCCATTTCTGATGGGTTCCCGTATTTTAGGCCTCCACAGTGTCACAAACGGGAGTAAAGACTACATTTTCACCGATTGCAAAGATTATCATCTGGAATGGACCAGGGAATTACTGGTTCGGCAAGGAACCAACGAAATGAGAGAAGGAACGGAGAAAGGAATTTGAGAATGGGCCGATCATAGATTACAAAAAACTTTCAATTTCTGTAATCTTTATTCCCGTTTGTGACTCCATGAGGGAGGGTTGTCTTAACTCTCAGTATAAAGGGACTCTAGCGCAACTGGCCCATTACACATACTCTTTTGCGATGCAATTGTCTTACCTTGTCTTCGGCGATGGGTTTGAGGGTGCCCGAGGGATCATCGGGGGATATGGGAATGTGGACGGCGGGGGGGCCCCAGGACTCCTCGATACGAAGTTGGATCCCCGCTAAGGCTGCTGCTTCCTCCTTGCTGCACGGGAGTTCGCCCCCGACAACGTGCTGAAGCAGCTGGAACAGACAAGCAAAAACAACGTCACTGATAAATTTTCCAAAGTCGTGTTAGTTAGGATTAAAAGTAAAAAGAGCTTTTGCCTAGGCTTAGGTGATGGCCTGGTTACATGCTCAAATTTCCGTCAAATTCCGATCAAAATGATGACCAAGATGGCGGTCGAAAGTTATCTAGATTGATGAGTAAAATTAATTAGAACAGCGTGTTGATTGAAATAAGCATGAAATAAGCACGGTTGTGTGGAAATCAGATGAAGGATGAGCCCCATAGCTCCATCATCTACCATCAAATTTTTGCAGGCCGCAGAAATTTGATGGTAGATGGTGCGCACCAGTCACCATTTGATCGGAAATTGATGGAAATTTGAACGTGTGACCAGCACATGAGAGGTCATAATATATTGACTTTTTATTCGAAGGAACAGCATTGTCTGCACTTAGCATGAATCATTTCATCGATTTTACCCAGCCATTCTTCAAACTAACACATCTCCTCTGTTTCTACGGTTTCTTTGAAATCTAATGCATAGTGCGACTGCCCGTTGGCACGGGGCGCATATTAGCGCCTACAAGATTGCGGAGATACTTCACGCATTGCGCAAAACACAGTGCGGTCGTTGGTCGCCACGGGATTCATACGAGCGCCTACAAGACTGCATGAATACTTCACGCATTTCGCCGAACGCAGTACAGTCGCCGCTCGCCGGTCAGCGTGAAACGCATATCGACGTTGTAGGTCGAGAATCACATAACTCGGTTTGCGACGTGGCGCGTCGCAGACTTCCTGTCATACTTTATTTTTTAAACTCGAGATCAGGATGACTCATTTGTAGCAAATGTTTTTGCAGTTATGTACTTTTTGGAGTGGCGTGCCAAATAATTGAAAACGTTTTAGACAGAATTTGATCAGTGCTTTGCAATATATCGATTGATCGGTTATTTAAACCTATGGAAAAGTATCGATGAACAGGGTGTTCGCAGCGAACACCTTAATAATCGATTATTTACCACAGCTTCAAATGGGGAAATATCGATGGATCGCAAAGCACGCCACGCCACTGAATTCGATGCATATTTGGAGTAAGTTACATGCTTCCCGACGCGGTTTTTGTCATTTTAGAAGCAACGTTTCTTTCGTTCCAGCAAAAGTTTGAAAAATACACTGGAAAAAAAACACATTGGATCTGGAATCCAGACTCTTAAAAACATCGACAAGAAAAATACTCTTGATTCAATCAGATTTTTGCTTAAATCAAGAACCCAGCCTCTCAATTTGAGCGGATTTCCTTTTGATTTAAGCAAAAATCTGATTGAATCAAGAGTATTCTTTTCTTGTCAATGTTTTCAAGAGTCTGGACTCTAGATCGAATGTGTTTTGTTTTCCAGTGTACCTATAAAAAGCACAAAAACCTCCAGCAAGGAGAAATATCACACTACCGGAGCGGTCAGTTTCAGCCACTACGCTCAAAGGAATTTCAAGCTTACAATAGACTTTAGCGATGGCCGTCACTCTCAACCGTGGATAATACACTTTCACCCTTTGACCCTCTAGAGTGTTGGAAAGCGCGCCCGCTTGACCGCGCACTCTTTGACCAATTTCCATCGACGCCTCATCTGAGCCACCGGAAGCGGAAATCGTTGCCGCGACGGATTTCCCACCCGATTAACCGCGATATTGAAACCCTTCCGATAAAAATCGCATACATCCAACGCGGTTCGAACGTGATATAGGCTGTTTTTACGAATCGTCACCTCGCCGGCCCAATTGACCGCAACGGAATCCCTTCGAGTGAAAATCACGCATATGCAATGCTCTTCAGATGGGATATCCGTCGTTTCCGGTCAAGAATGCTCGACGACAAAGCCACGTGGTGGAGCGCACGCAAAACGGGTGCATCGAAGTATCACATGTTGCATACCCTCCGGGAGATCTTGGAAAACTGCCCGATTGTTTTTTTTTCGTTTAGAGAGAGGAGGAAATCGCTTTTATTCTGACTTTAAGCTTCATTTAAGCGTCTGCTTCTCTTGGCAGAGTGATGGTCCATATTTTCCGGTCGACTTATTTCGGTGATTATGATGTGCGGCGTTGCCACTTGGTGCGCGGTTTTGCATTTTTTTTGTAAAATAAGATGTAAAGTAGCTCTATTTTTGTATTAAATCGGCGAGAATTTTAGCGCTCTTTTAACAAATCTGGATTAAATTGGCAGATAAATTAAAGGGATGAATGTGTTAGGCTAGTAGTCAAATCAAGCATTTTGCCTAGTGCCAGGAAAAATATAGACAGTATATTTGATCTTCGAAAGAAATTCTGGGAATTTTCTGATTTTTTATGAAAAATGTTCCAAATGCCGTAAAAAGAAGAAAAGAAAAACGCGTGAAATATTTGAAAAATTTTCGATATTTAGCAAATTTATTAGAGTAAGCAGTTATCTCAAAAGTTTCTCATTAGAGATTATTTAAAAGTTGGACGGTAATCAATTTGGAGGAGAGTTGAAAAAACAATCAAATTTAAGGAATATTAGGTATTATGCCAATTTGTCTCTCTTTTAGTTAAAGTGTTAAAAAATTCACAGATCGACATAAAACCTGCATAAATCCAAAAACCTTTAAAGATTTGACTATTTTGCCTGGCCATTTGATAAATTGCCTGATATGGCTTTCAGCGTACGGAATTAGTGATAAAATTCGTTTTCCGGCAAAACTAGTAAAAATGTACACCCTGCTCAAAGTCTAATTATGCCTCAGTAAAACTAGTTATGTCACATAAAGATTCGTTTTAACGATGAGAATCCGGTAAAAGTAGTATTATCCGCGGATTTTAATTTTTGAGCATAAGGAGAATCGACTGAACAATAATGACAAAAGAAAGAAATGCATTATAAAAGCTTAGAAAAAATCCCGCACAGTCAATTCTAGTGATGAACGTAGGGTTTCCAAAACTAATTTGGGGGATAGGATATCATACGCTAAAAATTTTAAATCATTTAATCATTTTTTAGTTTTTCGGAGAATAACAGGGAGAAAAGCGTCGAAACACTTTCGTTACACAATCAAGTTATACCAAAAAAAGGAGGAACAATCGATGAACCGCAATGAACCACTGGCCAATCAAAGAACTGACGATGTCATTAATAACCTCTAATTTTGCTAGTTGTTTGACTACCCCCCCCCCCAAAAAAAAAAAAAAATCCGACAGAATGTTTTGACGCCAATTAACAAGAAATCTACGTATTAGCGCCTTCAAGACTTTAGAAATACTTCACGCATTGCGCCAAACGGTGCGGTCGACGTCAAGCCCATATTAGCGCCTACAAGACTGCATGAATACTTCTCGCATTGCGCTAAAGGTACAGTCGCGTTTTGCATCAATTTCAGCGATACTTTTATCATGAAATGCATTTTTTACGAACCGAACACGCGTAAAGTGAATTTATCTGACATACTGCATTGAAATCGAACGGATACAGCTGTTCTATCGTCTTGATTAATAGTGTGCCACGGGAGGTCACGACAAGATATTACGGGAGTAGCAAGCTCGCACGGGAAATCATACGATTTCTGATGAAAATAAAAAATCAGATCCATTTCTTGGATCTGGCAAAGATGCATTGGAATTGATGAATGGAAGACCAACGGCGAACTTCCACAGAAGCGGAGGGACTGCCTTAGGAGCTCATTCATCAAAATTAGATGCGTCTGAAACGCTACGTTTCTTGTTCACATAAACACAACTCCCTGATATTGGAAAAGTCTGCTTTCCGAACCCTCCATACATGCTGAAAGAATATGTGCGTATTACAGCACTTGATGATGTTCCTGACCCCTCTCAACCTATAAATAGTGAAATTTTTCTTGATCCATTGGAAAAAAAAACACCTTGGATCTAGAGTCCAGACTCTTGAAAACATTGACAAGAAAAAATACTTTTGATTCAATCGGATTTTTGCTTGAATCAAGACGAAATCCGCTTAAATTAAGAGGCTTGTCTTGATTAGTTCAACAAGTAAACATAGCCTCAAAAGTCAATTTAGAGATCTGAGGGAACGGGCCTTTTGTGATAGATTTTATATTCTTTTGAGTACCAATGGCAATGAAAAGTGAAATTGTTAGGAATTATCTCATCTTCAGCTATTCTGACAATAATATCCTAAAATTTTGGTTTGAGGTTATGTTCTATTGTTGTGAACGAAACGATGCATCGAACCACTATCCAATACGATCCATCGGAGAAATGACGCAGCCACTAAATCTTTTGCTCGTCCAAACATTAATACGTAGGATTTGATCGGTTAATTAGTGGAGTGGCCACGACGCGGCGACCAGCGGACACACGGTGTCACATTCCCAGCGTGTCATGTCTTCAAGGAATGTGTCAACGCTTTTTATTCCCTCGCGCCCTGCTCAAAGCCCGACCAAATTCAGACTCAATCCTCTTCGAATCAGCCTTGAGGTGGCTAAACTTCGATTCGGCTCCGACACTAAAAACGCCCAACACTATCGCTTCGAGAGCCTCGTTGCCAAAGATTTGAACCGAGAGTCGACAACGAAATGTTGATGGTTTTCTATCATGGTTAAAGAGCTGATCCGTCGTGGGGGTGCAGAAAAGGATGCGTTTGCGTGGAGTGCCAAATCTAGAAGAAGTATCACAATCCCAACATATACTCCTAGTTGATTAGTCATTAGGCAAGTCTGAGCGTTGAGTTCCGAAAGTCTTCTTGATTCCCATTGTTGCTACCCCTAAATGGACTGCATTTTGCAATTTGGAACTATAAATTCTGGCTCTTCTGGAAAAACACTTATGTGCATAGGGAAACGAATGGCACATACGTTGTTTTTAAACCGGGCTAGAATTTATGGTTCCGAAATTGCAAAATGTAGTCCAAATGAGAGCTTCTTTGCATCGGCCACCATTCTGAACTATTTCCGTTAGTTCTGCCCTGTTGGCAAAATAGCACTAGGGGAGGAGCGTCTCTGAAAATTGTTTCTGATCTCACAGTGGGCTGATTGTTGAGACTGTTAGGAAAAGCTATAGACAAAGAGGACACAGGGAGTATGGAGCGATGGAGCGATCTTATTGATAGAAATGGATGGTTCTTTAGACTAAGGGGGTGAATGATGGATTAATTATAAAGTCTCTCGTGAGTTGCCATTAGTTAGTCTATTACCTACTCGATTTGTCCATTGCAAGCACTCGCTTTCACCAATGGGATCCCTTCCCTTCCATATCCCTTTCGTCTTCTTTGTCTATAGCTTTATCTATCAATTTCAACAATCGGCCTGCAGGATCCAATATCCATATTCTTTCTACTAAGATACTCCAGTGAAGACTTTCCAGTTGTCCATGAAGCACCTGCTCCAGCGTTTGTGTGCTCGTTAGTCGAGGGCCGTAAGTATGAATGGAAATTATAAAGCACCAGCGGGCCGATTTTTGAAATTGATAGACAAAACTATCGACAAAGAAGGCATAGGGAGTATGGAGCGATCCTATCGATTGAAATGGGTGGTTCTCATGGACTAAGGGGGTGAATGGTGGACTAATTATAGGGTCTCTTGTTGGTTGCCATTAGTTAGTCTATTACCTACTCGATTTGTCCATTGCAAGCTTTCGCTTTCACCAATGGGATCCCTCCCTCTCCATATCCTTTGTGTCTTCTTTGTCTATGGCTTTGTCTATCAATTTCAACGATCGGCCTGCAGGACCCAGTGTCCATGCTCTCTCTACAAAGACACTTCAGTGAAGACTGTCTAGTTGTCCGCACTGGAAAAAAACACATTGGATCTAGAGTCCAGACTCTTGAAAACATTGACAAGAAAAAATACTCTTGTTTCAATCGGATTATTGCTTGAATCAAAAGGAAATGCGCTCAAATTAAGAGGCTTGGTTCTTGATTGAAGCAAAAATCCGATTGAATCAAGAGTATTTTTTCTTGTCGATGTTTTTAAGAGTCTGGACTCTAGATCCAATGTGTTTTTTTCCAGTGATGCCCATGCTCTTTCTAAAAAGATACTTCAGTAAAGACTGTCTAGTTGTTCATGAAGCACCTGCTTCAGCCTTTGACATGTTTACAGAGTGTATTGTCATAATATTGCGAGCTCAGGGACTCCCGCGGGAGGGTGGCCGACCGGCCGGGCGCGAAACGGGACGGATTTGGAAATGTGTGCCACCGAGCCGCCGCCGTTTAATTGCTGATTGTTGAATTGTCGGCTGATTTACTGGCGCGGCCCGCCGACTGACTCCGCTCGCGGATTCTGATTGATTGACGCTTGTCTCAAATCTTGCGCCAAAACGGGACGAAAGGTCGCCAACGATCCTCCACCATGTGGACGCTGCCACGTGGGGCTCGGCATGAAAAAATTCACGGCGGAATTTGATTTGGTTTTCGGACGGATTGGCAACGTGGGGCTGGCGTGGCTCTAATCGCGATTTGGTCAGAGTCTGCGCGAAAAATGAGTCACGCCGTCGAATGGGAGCTTCGCTCGGGTAAACGCAACCCTCTGAGCATGTTACGTCACAGCACGTGCACTGAAAAAAAAATCTCGGTGTATTTACTAAGAAAAGGGTAAAATTACCAAGAATTCAGGGTTCTATTTGATCCCAGTTTTTTCTTGGTAAAATTAGCATTTATGGAAGTGGTAATTTTACAGAGAAATCTCGGTAAAATTATTGAACTTTCTCGGTAATTTTACTGGACCTTGGTAAAAACGCCAATATTTTTTATCGACTGTGGTAGAATTACCGAGATAAAATGGCAAAGTTACCGGGAATCGATTACCAATAAAAGTGGTATTCTTACCTGAAAAAAACAGTAAAAATACCGGTTTTTAGGTAAGCTTACCAGTCTGTCTTGGTAAAATTACCAATAATTGGTAAAAAAAGTGAGATGGTGAAGGTACCAACGGACCCTGGTAAAAACACCGAGAATTTTTTTTCAGTGTGCGTCTGAAAGTCGAAATTATTGCATTTCGGATCGTTGAAAAGAGGCACAAATGTGACACTACGTGCAGGATGCATTATTTCATGAATTTCCGAAATTCAAGAAATACAATGGAAAGTATTTTCCAAATTGTCAATGGGTCAGTTGCGCTGGTCACAGAATTGTGTTTTGATGCTTGATTCTTGTAGATTGGCGAAAAAATAATAAGATCTGTCCAAACTGCAACTTGCTACATTCAATATTAACCGGGATATCGCCCTTTGAAAAGTCAGGTTTTTGACGTCATCCGCCGCGGTGGTGACACTTATGTTTTCATTAGTGACGCACATTTTGCACTGGTTACTCAACGCGTAACTCGGATGAATGATATTAGCGCCTGCGAGACTGTGAGAATACTTCACGCATTGCGCCAAACTGTGCGGTCGGCGTGGACCGCACATTAGCGCCTACAAGTCTGTATGAATACTTCTCGCATTGCGCCAAAATCGGTGCAGTCGGTCAGATTTTTTACTTCATCCACCGGTGACATCTTTGGTTTCTTCCTTTTTTGTTCGATAGAGGGTACAACGCGAAACTTCAACGACGTTTAAACGTAAACAAACTCAAGAAACAGACGGATTTGCACTCTACAGATCTTCTTGTCAGGAGATAACGAAGTCGCCGCGGAGAGATTGGGCGGTCAGTCAGTTCACCTCAGTTTGTTTACGTTTAACGTCGCTGAAGTTTTGCATTGCACCCTCTGCATCACTGATCGAACAAAAGAGTAGGAAACCAAGGGTGTCACTGCAGCGATGAATGACATCAAAAACCTGACTTCTCAAAGGGCGATATCTCGGTTAATATTAAACGTAGAGAGTATGGTTCGGACAAATCTTTTTATTTTTCGCTGATCTACAAGAATCAAGAATCAAAACACGATTCTGTGACGAGCACAACTGACCCAATATCAGCTCACCCTACGTAACAATGATAACACTGCCAATATTGTTTGACTACATTATTTCATTCATTTTTACAACGTATTTTTCAAAGTAAGAAAAACACCTAAAAATACAGAAATAAATTAAAACTTCAGCTTCATGAGACGCATTTTGAAACTACACTGATGCCAAACTTGGAGAGCTTTAGCCTAAAATTTACATGCATAAATTCTAGAAAAGTGGCGAAAATGTTTCTCCCTTGTCTCATCTCATTTTGCATCACAGCAAGGATATATAAAGTGTCTTGGGTTGTTTTCTACGATTCAGAATTAACAAGGGGATGGATTGTACCGTTTCCAGTGGCGAGGCGTGAATGATCGATGATCGATTATCGATATTTCCCTATTTGTAGCTATGGTATAGAATCGAACATTAAGGTTTTCGTTGCGAGCACCCTGTTTATCGATCCTTTTCCATATGTTTAAATGGAAGATCAATCGATGTATCGCAAAAGCACGCCACGCCACTGACTTTCCAATTTAAGGGAACCCGGCCACGGGTCCAAAATACACATACATAAAGTCGCTTTTATAGCGCCGCCTCGCGCTCTGCGACGCCCAATCGCCATTGCCCCCTATCCTCCCAGAGATCATCAGGCAATTGGCACCTTCTGATCTCCTCCTCCACCCCTTGTCGCCAACCTTTCACAGGACGTCCACGCCGTCGCCTTCCGGGAGGAACCCAATCGAAGACCTGCTTGGGCAACCGGTCGTCTGCCATCCTTCGCACATGTCCATACCAGACCAACTGCTTGGACCTGATATCGTGCACGATGTCCTTCTCCACACCCATGATCTCGCGTACTTTTACATTGCGGATACGCTCTCTTCTTGAGATACCAGCAGACCTCCGCCAAAAGTCCATCTCAGTTGCCCTAAGCATGTCTTCAGTTCTTTCCAAAATACTTTTAATGAATACTTTATAGTAGTAGTAGTTTGGTGGTATATTTTTTTCAAATACTATTGGTGTCAGTTCAATGTCACAGATGAATCATAAATCAATTTGAGAACTCATTAATACGAGGAATTTTGACTAAGAGAAACACTAAACTGGGAGGGTAGGGGCCCGTCCATGATTGTCAGGTCATATTTATTGAAAAACTGTAGAAAATAAAAAGAACTTTGTTAGAAAATGCGGAGCAACAATATGCCTGAAAAAATGCATCCTAGAACTAAGCCCCTAATCCCATGGAAGTGACTGACTCATTGTCACGCTATCCCTGTTTCATCAATTCTTAGAAAAATTATGGAATTCTGCCGGTTAGCCGATTCTAATTTAGTAGGCTGAGCTCCATTATGGCGTGAGTAAGGTGGAGCTATCTTATCTCAACGAAAACAGCAAACGATACCTAGAATATTCTTTGTAAAATTACGCATCGAAACGATGTTTGCTCTAAAACTATTAGACATACACACATGTATTTGCGCAACTAACACAGGACGAAATGCACTTCTAATGTTCTCTCAGGCTTACATTTGCGGCGCAGTTTAAAATTGACGCAATTAAATGAAAAAAATCTATATGCATTGTGACATGAGCTCTCCCGTACGTGTATTCTTATGAATCTTAGGGCTCACGTCAGAATGGATATATGTATAGGATAAAATTGTATTCATAATACAAAAAGTTCGCGTTGTTCCCACAACAAAGTAACGTAACTTCATTTCAACGTTGCAAAATTTCCACTTGCAATGCAAGTTGCAAATTCTTCAGGAAACTGTTAAGCACGAGCATTTGTGCCTGAAAATGTCACCAGCTTTTATTCTAATCCTAGGAAAAACTCAAACAATTTTTGAACGGATTCATATTGAAAGATCATATTCGTTCGAGAAAACAACTAAAATTCATTACTGACTGAGTGCATTTTGAAACCTTGGGATTGAGTTCCGTTGGAATACGTTCCTCCGTTCTTGAGATGACAAATTCTCCAGAGCAACCAGTTATTGGATTTTGAAAAAAAAACGCATTTAAACGTATCTGATTGGTTAATTCAAGAAGCTATGGGTGCATCGTCACCTTTCGGCCAAACTATCACAAGCGCCATGCGACGTTTGAAAATTTCCGTCACCATTAAATGTTTTTTCAACGACATTTTTCAACAAAGCTGTCCGAAAAAAAAATGCGTTAAACGCATATTAGCGCCTACAAGACAGTAGGAATACTTCACACATTGCGCCAAGTAGTGCGGTCGGCGGGTACCGCGTATTAGCGCCTACAAGACTGCATGAATACTTCTCGCATTACGCCAAACGCAGTGCAGTCGGTCAGTTGCCGTGAAACGCATATTGTCACCTTCCGGCCAAAACATCACAAGCGGCATGTGACGTTTAAAATTGTCCGCCGCCATTTTATCTTTTTACAGAGATTTTGTTCAACGAAGCTGTCCGAAAATTTCACATAATTTCCTTCGCGCTGCCGATAAAATTCTGTCAAATTTTCAAACAGATTCAACCAACAATATCTCTGTAAAAAATAAAGTGGCGGCGGAAATTTTGAAACTTCGCACGGCACTTGCGATACTTTGACCGGCTGGTGACGATATACACCGGAAAAAAAGGATGCTGATTTAGCAGTCTGGATTAAAAAAGTGTGCTGCCTCACAAAACGCTGAATTAACCGCTACAGCGTCTACTTCAGCAATGTCAAGATGTAACGCTAATTGAATCAGTGAGAACGAAAACACACCAACTCGGTATCTCAAAAATGCTCAATTTTCATGTATGAGAGTCAGTTTTCAAAAAGGTCATTGAAGTTAACACATCTGTTCCATCTTGAACCTTTAAAGTATCCTTAAGTCTTGTCTTTCGGTACCAAAAATCTTTTTCTTGTGCTAACTTTTTTAACTACTGTCTAGTTTTGCTTGTGTCTTGATTATTTTCATTTTTTCGAGTCGGTGTGTTTTCGTTCTCACTGATTCAATTGCTGTGGCACTTTTTTACATCCAGAATGTTAAAGTAGTATCCTTTTCTTTTGTGTACTCTAAGAAAGGCTAGGAAAAATGAAAACTTACAGCTAGCGAGGAAGTTGAAGACCTAGCCGTCGAGTCTCTAGGCGAAGGAACTTCATCCAAAAGGTGCGCGTACGACTTCAAGACCACTTTCCTCCGATACTGCACGGAGGAGGGGAACGAAGTCCGGCCGGAAGTCGAGGCCGCCCGCGACCGGAAATACCTATCCTCACTCCCGAAGGACGCGTTTCCGGGGAACGCACTTCCGGAAAGCGTCCGGCTCCTCTGACGATCCCTCTTCGCGGGTTTCTCCTGCTTCCGGAGGTGGTTCAAGCTGAGCTGGTAGAAGTAGTAGAAGTTCTTGAAGTTCTCGCGGATGAGCTTCGCGATCTTTTCGGGCGGTTTGGGCGGGGGCGGCTCCGGGGGCACCACTTGGGGGTAAGGCATCACCAGTTCGCTGAAGTAAGTCTTGTCCCCCTTTTTGCCCCCGCAGGAAGTCAGCGGCTGCGACTCGACTTCCGGTTCGAGGGAGATCCTCCGGGAGTAGGTGAAGTTGCCGGAGCGCGAGACGCAGTTGATGTACAAGTCTTTGTTTTCCCACTTCCGGTTCGCACCGGAAATCGACTCTTGCGAGTGTTTCCGGTTCGCTCGCAGTACCCTCATCGGAGGTTTTCCGGCGGAAACGGAAGCCCCTTGATTCGGTTGTGGAATTCTCTGCCTCTGATAAGCAGGATTCATTTCCGGTACTCGGTTGATAACTAGGCGTTTCCGGTTCGTCGACACCAGCTTGTTGTGACGATTTCCGGTTGAAACGGGACCCTCCGGAAGTGCAATTCAAGCAAAGTGCATTTCTCGTTTTACGCAGCGTGAGATCGAGATCAGGCTCATTGGCTCCTGATTTTCTCTTCCGGGTGTGCCTGAAACGGCGCTCGTTGCTGAGGCCTTCGGTGCATTCCGATGACGCACTGCTAGGAACTGGGTTCTCTCTCTGGTGCTTAGCGCCGGATATTCGCCTTTCACCATGACCGCCGAAAGCTTGACTTCTAAAAAAGTCCAAAGTTTCCTCGAAGGACCCGAAAGTCCTATGCTCATGATCGCCGTCGAGTGTTTCCGGTTTCTTAACTTTCCCGCTGATCGCACTGGTTGCATTCAACGTATCACTCACAAATTTGGTCCAGAACTTTGAGTCAAAGACTTTAGAACCTCTCCTGACGTCTGCTTTCACATCTTCATCCGGGCTTTTCTTGTCCGCTTCACATCGAACACACGTACAAGTAGGAACCTCCTCAACGGTAGAATCCCCTTCTTCGATTTCCGGTTGCGTCTCGACATCATTTCCGGTGCCGCTACTTCCGGTCACATCACTAGCGCTAAAGACAACATTCGAAGGGTTGTACCTTTCCAAGACCGCACTGGCGAAGTTCCCAGGCCAATAGCACACTTCCTCGACGCACAGGCTGGGAGCCGTGCAGACTGATCGTTTTCGACATTCCTCGACGTCGTTTCCGGTCCCAGAAACGTCACTTCCGGTCCCAGAAACATCATATCCGGTTGGGGAAATTCCGACGATTTCACTTCCGGTGACCTCGATCTCAACGGCATTGCGGAAGACACCGTCCTCAGGAGCGACGCTTGGCCGGCGAGTCGCTTGGCCTTTGACCCCTTTGGAGGAGCCCTTGTGGGTGCCCTCTGGGTCGACCGGGCCGCCATCTTTGCGCTCGTATTTCCGTTGAAGCGGAAACGCGAAGCTGGTCAGGAAAGCGGAAACAAAGTTTCGCCGCTTGGGTTCCTTTTCCGGCGGAGGCAGAGCCGGATCCACGAAGAGGGTCGAAGTGTTTTTCTTGTCCTTCCCGGAGCCTTTGGTCTCGTAAATCGAACACACGGAGACGTATTTACCGTTGACCTTCGGAGAGGTCATTTCAGTTTGACCATCTTAGAGAATCACGAGGACTATTGATGAACAATCGTGATAAAGGAAATTCGGAACTTTACTTTTCGAAAAAAGAAGATACATCCATCATAAAGTTGTTTCAAACATCAATATTTTTAACAATTCCGTATTAAATGTTCTATCATTTTGATGTCGATTAGTTGTAGCGTTTTTCTAAGTATTTACAACACTTCATTCGTAGAGTTTCATTTCAAGTTGATATGAAAACTGTAATTTTGTTCATCGATTGTTCGTTTTGTTTTTTGCACTGATTTCCCTTCATCGATACATTAAATTGGCTTTTCTCCAGATTTCGATACAATTATCGATCAGTTGTGGAGAAGTGTGTACTGTATTATTTACGGAACTTCATGTCAGTCTGTTTTTCGATTTATAAATCGTCTTTTATAATGCTGCCGGAATATTATCCGTAGCAGAGAGGAAATCTGGCGACAGCTGACCTTATTATACCTTCAGCGGCAATGATGAAGACTTTAACTGCTTCATAATGGCCAATTAAAGGATTAAACACGTTGCATTTTTTATTTCTTGAGTGAAAAGATTCCATCGAATTTCCTTTCAAACTGCAGTAAATTGTCGAGAACTGCCAAGGCAAATTTTAAACGTAGGGCAACTTGATGCGTTTTTTTTTGGTTCCGTTTCTTTCTTCCGGCCGAAAATTCCAATTTGTTATTGATGAAAACACAACTTGAAGACCACTGACTCGGCTTGCGAGTGATTTGAGATGTATTTGATTCTGCAAGGAAGTTTCCAGCCGATCTGATTTCAGACGCTGGAAGCTGAATGAACCCTCACACCGACGCTTAAAATAAAAACAGGTTACGCTTCAACGGATGGTCATTCGTTTTATTCCTTTTATGTCACGGAGAAAAAATCTTCACGATGGGAAAGAAATTTGGCGACGTTCTGAAGCACTTTTTCCTCCTCGAATTTCATTGAAACGGAAACTGAAGCTTATGACGATTGAGGCGGGGATTTGGACAAAAACAAATCCTAGAATCACAGATATTTTGTTTGGCAAAAATCACTTTTTGGAATCACACTTGAATTCGTTAATAATTCGAAACCATGGCTTTTTACGGCTTGAAAAAATGGTCGTCAAAATTGTAATATTTGTCTCACTGTTAAAAAATCTTTACAGTGAGTGATTTTCTTGTCGAGTCATCGTGATTAGCGAGTTTTACTTATTCCAATTAAAAAGTTAAAATGCAAGGATCGATTACTTTTAGGTGGGTTTTAAGACTAAATCAGATGGTGACATAATTTCCGAATGCACTTTTCCTTCGTTTAGCAATACTTTGATACGTTGGTAAATATTGACACACGCATTTCTTGATTCTTCCATTATGATGAGAAAGTAGCTGTCGATTCACTTCCAGGTGATAAATTCATGATTCTACGAACACACAATTTGTAACACAGTGAAGGGCCAAAGTGACCCTTGCGATTGAATAGGAATCCAGAAGTAGATTTAAAAATTCCGCCTCAGAACTTTGAAATTTACTTTGTCAAATGCCTAGGCTGACGTAATCTTCGATGCTTGACGCGACGTAAGGTGAGACTTAATGAAGTTAAAAAAATTAACAATCGCGGAAAGAGCACTCATGTAGCGGGCACTACTTAATTCAAAAATATCGTTAAAGTACCTCGATATACAATTTGATTGCTTCAAATATAACCATCAAAAGAGATTTAATCCACTAATTTTGCTCTTAAAACTGAGTAAAAAGAGAAAAGCTAGCTTCGAGGATTAGAAAATATCCCTAAATTGGCAGGCGTTCAAAAATTATTTATGCCATTTTCGGGGACCATCTAGGATCCAACCGGTTGCTCCATTTAAAACTCAGGAAGGCACCAAACCGAACTTCCCAAAGCTCGCAGAGAGGATCACACCCCACAGATTTCGATTTCGATTTCAATATTCGGTTGCGTTTTTGGTCGCACCGATTCGAGGTTTTTTTTCCCGCAAATTTTTCGCACTGTCACCACCGTCACGATTACGGCGATTCCGGAAAACTCACACACTGACACATTTACGCACGCTCACTGGCGCACCCTTGGCGGCGGCAACGCGGGGGGGGGGGGGGAGCCCCTCAGGGCGTAAGCGGGAGCGCGGGCAACGCGGGAGATCCCATCGCGATAAACTGACTCGAAAATTGGAATCGAAACGCGTCGTGACTCGGGCACGCAGGTATGAATGACTGGCGCCGCGGCGCCGAATCGCGGTGATATATGTTAATTTTACTGTTAAGAGATAGGTATAATTTCGATTTTTTTAAGCCGGGCGGCAACGGTGCGATGCGAAGTGGTTCCGAGGTTGTCGCGCTGCCAGATTGCATTTGCTGAGGACGGAAAGGCCGTTAGGGTGAGCTTTTGGCAATTTCGCGGTTATTATGGTTTTATGACTTTCCTGGTTCGTATGATAGTGATCACTGGGAAAAAAACACATTGAATCTAGAGCCCAGACTCTTGAAAAAATTGACAAGAAAAAGGACTCTTGATTTAAGCAGATATAAGCTTAAATCAAAAGGAAATCCGTTCAAATTAAGAGGCTTGGTTCTCGATTTAAGCAAAAATCTGATTGAATCAAGATTTTTTCTTGTCAATGTTTTTAAGAGTCTGGACTCTAGATCCAATGTGGTTTTTTACCCAGTGATGGTTTGATGATTTTAAAATTTTGAGGTTTTTAAAAGCGTTTACAGCTTTTGCGGTTTTGATGTTTTTCACGGTTTTTTTTTAATTTTTCCAGGTTTTACATCTTAGACGATGCTTACAATTTTTATGGCTTTGATGATTATAATGTTTTTCTGACTTTGCTAGTTTTTATGATTTTTATGACTCCGACGATTCAATTTCTTTTCAATGTTTTTGTAAATTTTTAAGTCAGCGGGGTACCATTTTTGGGCGAGGTAAGACGAGTAACTACCACTCCTAATGAACTTTTAAAGGGGGAATTTCGATCAACTTTAACTTTTGATCAACTCTGACCGATACCGTTTAGCGGTTAGAATGGTAACTTGCAAAAAATGAGGCTGTATATAGAAAATATTTGTTTAAAAAAGCGCACAGTTTCACGGTATAATATTTGCGTGGGGCTCCTCGAATATCACTATCTCGGTTAAGTTTGGCGAATGGGGCAATAGAGTATTGAAATCTTATCGACAAGACGTCCCATCGCCGGGTTAAAAAAAGACAAACACACCCGAGTCATTCAACCGCACTGAACTGCTACTACGTCATGTCAGAAATAATTCAGTTTTAACCAGAATTTGTTTGAGGTCTGTATACACAGAAAAAAGAACAGAGTGGAGAAACAATCGTCGTTCTTGCGTTGTTTTTGTGTCGTTCTTGCGTCGTTCTTCTTCTACAAACGACAATACGACACGTTTTTCAGGCCAAATAAAATTTTAGGAATTGCTCCAAGGTTCTCTTGCTCTTTTAAAAAAGCCTTTCGAGTATATATGTCTTCCCGAACGTGTGATTAAAGAGGTTCCAAGAAATATCCTTACGACATTCCTTTTGACTTTTGGTCATGATTAGAAGAGAGCAAGATGCTTGTTAATAGAAAAAAATTATGAAATAGGACAAGGAAGATGGCGGTCTTGTGACGCGAATATAGTCACAACGCTTGAATACAACTAATCGTGCTCAATGGATGTGCGGGTTACACATCCACAAAATGAAGGCGTTTTTATTTCGTTCCCCTCTCAGATCGACTTGCAGCACTGCGTGCATTTACCGAGTAAATCCTCGCTGACCGTGATATGATACTTTAAGATTTCGACACCAAATAAGAATGCCACAAATTGAAATAACCGGGGGCCCTTCCTGGCTGCTACGCGGTCCACCCTCCGTCGGGCCCTACAGACTAGATCAATTTAGAAAAAAACGTGTATACCATTAAATTTCTTATGTACATACGTGTTATTACTAATGAGCCAGAAATTATAGTCCCTGATGCAAAATGAAGTCCAAATTTTCCTCTCGATTCAAGAGGCACTCTTCTTGGAACCAAAAAAAGTATTTTGGCCTAAATCAAGTCATTTCCGAGTTTCTGTAAAAATCTTCTTCTTCACTTCCCTACGCACCTGAGTGTTGAGCAGGGTGGCATGAAACGTGAGGAAGAAATGAAAGATTGGACTTTTTAGTGAAATATTTCATATTTTTCAGGGGCTTGAGTATGCAACCCGCACTCAAACACACACAAACAGTAGAAAGTCACAGTTTTTACATTTTACGAAACATGAAAAGAAACCGATATTTTTCAATATCTTTCAAAAATCCCTGAAATTTCAAGATTTTATATTTCATGAAATTTTGCCACCTTGGTGTCGGGCCCATCATCCTCCCCGATTCTCAGCTTTATTACGGACGGATTCAGCGGAAACGGATTGACGTGCGGCAAGTGCGGAGGATACGCGAGTAAAGGCCTCGCGATCGAGACAGGGTGGGGGCGGAGGGGGGTTGTGGGGGGGGGGGGGGGGGCTAAGCCCGTAATGGACCGGTCGACCTGTCCGCGCCGCGCCGGGCGACCGCGCTCAGTGCCAGTGAGAAACCGGTGTCGTACAACGCGGCGCGGAACCCACGACGACTCCGCACAATGGCTTGAGTCGATAGGAGAAGTTGGACAAAACTTGGAAACTTTAAACGCTTATAACTCCGTTTTACACAAAGTATAGAGGCTCTAAAAGTGGCTCCATTTGTTTCCTCGTAAAATTTGCTTCTACGAGCACCCCTTAATATCTAAAATGTGATGAAATAAACATAAAAATTATTGGTTTTAGTCAAAAATTTCATGTCCGACCTCTCGGATTGACTCCATCCACTGGGCGCCGCTTGCCTCGCGCACCGAAACCTCTTTTTCTCACATCCGACAGCTCGGGATGCCACATTTATGCTTTCTGAGTTACTTTAGATCAGACTCATTTATTTTTGGGCCATTTTTGGTTAGGTCATTTCGATTTCCATCCTTTCCGAGTGTTTTGATTCCCACCACCTTTTTTCACCCCTTTCCTCCCTCTCAAATCCTCTCCTCCCTTTACTCCTGATTACAGCTGACGAGTTGCACCGTTTTGAAATTTTTAGTTTATTTCAAATATTTTTTTTATCGTGGTTTTTGTCGTCTTATGCACTCTCTCTTATGATTCTCACTGCGCTTTTGCAACCCTTCTATTCCATTCCCATTCCCTCCAATCATCTCCTCCTCGTCCTTCACTTCTGATTACAGTTGCCAAGATGAAGGTTTTTGAAAATTTTGTTTTTCAAAAATATACATACAATTTTTTTTCAGCTGGTTTCGGGTATTTTCTACTATATTGGCTCTTTTCTGCTGTTTTGGGTTATTTTTGAAAATTTTTTAATTTTTCGGCTGATTTGGGATAAATCCGGGTGCATCCGGAGTTTTCGCTCATGAGAGTGTCTAATTTACCAGTAGAAAGTGTTATATACTATCGAAACCAAAAATCCATGGTTTGAACTGGTCGGACCGTCTTTCTTCCACCCTTCAAAATTTATATTTCATCTCCCTTATGAAGCTTGAAACATGAAATGGAAGCTCTGTTAGGCGACAGCAGGGCGTCCGTGCGAGTTATCCTGTATTACAAGTGAGAAAACCAGAGATGAAAGAGAAAACGCCTTCAACTTTGTGGCTATGCAACACTAGCATCCGAAAAGCACGAATAGATGCATCATGGCGTTTGTATCAAAGTGGTAATCGAACGTTTACCGCTTGAGAACTGAATAGAGAGAATCGTTAGTTTTTCGGGAAGAATTAGATATATTCAATCAAAAATAGACTGACTAAATGAAGAGATGGAGAGATGCCAGACTCCGGAGGACCTCTACCATGACAGATTCCTGTGGCGGGTAGGGGGTAGGCGTCACAGAGCGTCCCAGCGCGCCGTAAAAGCAACTTATACATACACTGGGTGACTAAATCAGGGAATGCCTACTTTTTCTCAAGTTTTATTTCTTATCGGAAAACTGAGCAATGTTCCAACAGGAAATTTTGGCGGAAAATAAGAGAAAGAAAGATACGGATAGTGAGAAAAAAAAGATGAGAAACAGGGAAAAGAAAAATTTCTATTCCTTCTTTTCATATGTTGCTTTTTATTCTTCATCACTGAAAAAAAAAAAAAAAAAATATTGGATCTAGAGTCCAGACTCTTTAAAACATTGACAAGAAAAAATACTCTTGATTTAATCAAAATCTAGCTTAAATCAAGAACCAAGCCTCTTAATTTAAGCGGATTTCGTTTTGATTCAAGCAAAAATCCGATTGAATCAAGAGTATTTTTTCTTATCAATGTTTTCAAGAGTCTGGACTCTAGATCCGATGTGTTTTTTTCCAGTGTACTTTTCTTTTTGCCGTTCTCCATCTTCTTCTTCTTATTTCCTTCACCGCAGTTCTCCTATCTCTGGTATGTTCCTACAAATCATACGTCTTGAGTCCTAAGCTTCTTTTTTTTTTTTTTTTTTTTTTTTTTTTTTTTTTTTTTTTTAGCTCTCAATATTGGTAGAACTGGTTTGAATAACCACAAAGGCTAGTGGCGCGAAAACTTGACAACTAAGCCAGGTCCAGATCGGCAGCACGCCTACGTCACAATCAGTCATAACAGTCAACAAACAGGATGACTAACTACTTTGGTCCACGCTTGCATCGTTGCACCTCGTTGGCCGGCCACCAGCCAACAGGTCCGCTAACGCAACGTTGTTTATGAGCTCTTAAGGTCTCCACACGTCAATGACATGTCGCAGTGACACTCAGGGCTGCCCCGGCACCATCAGATCACTTGTCATCGTCGATAAATCAAACACAGAAATATGGATCGTATTCGATACGTCAAACAGGTAAGATTGTATCGATATCGATGGATTCAACGTGTAACGGAGACAAGAGACCCTCCACTTGTATCATGGCCGCGGTAGAAGCTTTTACTTTCGGAATTTCAGCATTCTATTGTTGACTTACCTACATGCTTGATGTTCAACAACGTGTTGGCAGTTTCGTTTTGCAAAAAAGCCGAAAATGACTGTTTGGGAAACTTGTTTGGCTCATGACTTCACCCGAAGCTCATCTACCATGTTGGTAGGTCAACAACCAAAATTAGGGCGATGACTGTTGCTCTCTTATAATTGGATCGCGTTTAACAGAAAGGAGCCAAGCCACATTTGTTGCTGCCAAATTTTGACAGGGCAATTCATTCCGCAAGTTTGAATGATCGTGTCAAACACAGAGCGGCCGGCGCGAGGCTGGCGCAGAACGCATAGTAGAGCCTTATAAGACCGCAGGATACTTCATGCATTGCAAAGACAGCCCGGGTCTGCGCAGCGACTGGTAGCGCCTTACAAGTCAGCAGGATACTTCATGCATTGCGCCTATACCGCGGTGCGCGCTCAAGTCCTTGAAAAGTCGTATTTTCTTGGTGTCGATCGTATCCCGGTACATACCATTTCCGAACAGTGCACACCGCACCGCGAGCTTGCAATCCTAGGATCACAGGATTGTAAAGAATTTGCAATCCTTATTATGTCTTGTTATAACTTACAAGTGGAAATTGTTCAAGTTGGAATGCTGTCACCTTCAATAGTCCAGAAAACGTCGAACTTAGCTGGTAACTTCCAAGGACAGAGAGTGAACATTGTTTTTTTTTATCACAAACCAGGAAAAATTTTAAAGGAGATAAATTGGACCGCGTTAAACAGAAAGGAACCAAGCCACATCAGCTATTGCCAAATTTAATCGGGCAAGATAATTTTTTTCATGAAAACGGTTGTGCGGATTTTCGTGCAAATTTCAGTGAAAATTCTCTATAGTTTGAAGCAAATTTCTTAAAAATTTCAAAGGAATCTGCACAAAAGTTCTCTCGTAAAAAATTAAATTGCACAGTTAAATTTGGCAATAGCTGATGTGGCTTGGTTCCTTTCTGTTAAACTCGGTCCATTTGTCCATAAGGAAGAGTTGAATCCCCGAAAATAAAAGCTTCCACCCGTTGCCAGGAGGCCAGTGGAGGGTCTCTTGTCTCTGACATGTAATCATAACCTCAGACGTCAGTTGAGGAATCTGAGAGAACAGGTATCTTGAGATAGATTTTCGATTCGTATGAGTATAAATAAATGGCAATGAACAGTGAAATTGTTAGGAATTTCCCTATTTTTGGCACACAACACACAAGTTTTGGCAGCCATATTGAATACTTGCAATAATTGCAGAAGACTTCAGTTTTGTAGACTGAGTGATTCCAGCTCCATAAGATCTGAGGTCTGTCCTAAAACTTAGGTTTTCTTTCCGAGTGTTCAACGGATATTATTCTGTGCTCAGCAACTGATAATTGAAATTGATAGACAAAGCGATAAACAAAGAAGACGTAGGCAGTATGGAGCGATCCTATCAGTTAAAATGGGCGGTTCCTGTAGACTAAGAAAGAAAATGATGATCCAAGTATAGGGTCTCTGGTGGGTTGCCGTTAGTTAGTCTATTACCAACCTCTTTTGTCCATTGCAACCACTCGTTTCCACCAATAGGAGCCATTTTGTCTTCTGTGTCTATAGATTTGCCCATCAATTTCAATAATCGGCCCGCAGTCAATCATCAGTCAATGAGAGTCCACCATTATCCCTAAGCGAACTGTTTTATTTGGTTTATCGACAATCGAGTCTAATACATGTGCCGCAATGCTAAATCAAAACGCCGTACATCCATTCGAATGCTGCCAAATTTCTCTCCGATAAAATATTTAATTCTGAGGGAGAATATGTAAATTTTTCTCGCTGTTATCAGATGTTTTAAAACGAATTGCGACGGAAAGCCTATACAAAATTGAAAACAAGCACAACACACAATTTTCCCGGTAAACGCGTGTTTCATGAACGAAAATTTGGCAACGTCTAAGGGTTCAAAAAACGTTCTTCTTTAGTGTGGCGCCTGCAGCTCGCCGAGATCGGACCGAAGGCCGCGGACCGATCTCAGAGTGGAGCGCCGCCGCGTTAAGGAAGAACGCCGTATGCACATTCGAATGTTGCCAGATTTCCCCGGGTAAAACCTGTATTTGTGAGAAAATTTGCGCATATTTTCCCTTGAAATTTTCATGGAGTTCAGAATAAATTGCGAACAAAATTGTCTGAAAAACGCGAGGGAAATTATTCAAGATATTCCCACTAAATATGCTTCTTATCAACGGAAATAAGGCAACGTCTGAGGGTTCATATGGCGTTTTTCCTTAGCACGGCAAAGCGTGACGCTGCGGAATTAATGGCATACCTCTCGTACTGCTAATTACATCGGCGAGTGTGAATGAGACAATGCGGCCAAAGGCATCCACCACTGCGCTACAACTGCCCAGTGTCATGTGTCCGTCTGCCAGCTGACCAGGCAGGCTAACTTGGACACTGACGGCCAGATGGCCGCCTTGTGCCGCGTGTGGCCGCAGCCAGTCAGTCAGCTCTGGGATTGTATGATCTACGTTGCCGTGCTAAGGAAAAACGCCGTATGAACATTCGAGGGTTGCCAAATTTGCCTCGACAAAACATGCAATTTTGTTAACATTCATACACATTTTTCCTTGCAATTTTCAGATATTTCAGATTGAATTGCGTACAAAATTCTCTGAAAATTTTGAAAAAAAATATTTCCGAATTCCCCAGTAATTTTGGTTTATCGAAGGAAACTTGGCAACGTCTGAAGGCTTATATGGTGTTTTTTCTTAGCACGGCAGTATGGTTATGGGGCCTCCACACGCTTCTACTCCAGGTTGTGGAGCCCCCCTATGGTTGTGGGGCCATTCTTCGTGACCTCGCAACCAAAATCTTGACAGAAAACGGCATTTATTGGCCAAAAAAGAAGTCCGAGAGGTCAGGTTAGGTTGCTAGGTTAGGTTAGGTTAAATTAGGTTAGAAGAAGTCAGGCTGTTTCGGCCAAAATATCGTTCTGTTAGGTCAGGTTAGGTTAGATTGGTTTTATAACAACATACAAGTCCGGTGGCCCTACAACTTTTGTCATTCAAGACTGTGCGTTTCAACGGCCTAAAATGTCTGTAATGCGTGCTAACTGATCTGTTACGTTACGTCTGCGTCAGTGGCGTGGCGTGATTGATGGACTATCGATAAATCCTCATTTGAAGCTATGGTAAAGAATCGATCATTAAGGTTTTCGTTGCAACACCCTGTTTATCGATTCTTTTCGATGGGTTTATATGACAGCTCAATCATTATATCGCAAAGCACGCCACGCCATGCCAGCGCCGCTGGTCAGATTCGGGTTCTATTGGTTGGTAGAGTTTCCACCTGATTCTGAGATTTGCAATATGGACCAAGAGACACAAGATACAATACAGAGGTTTGTTACATGTCCATTGGAGCGCTTTTAGATTTGAACTCCGCCGACCAAACAAATAGCAGTGGCGTGGCGTGCTTTGTGATATATCGATTGAACCAACATTTATACCAATGGGAAAGGATAGATAAACAGGGTGTTCCCAACGAAAATCTTACTAATCGATTTTTTACCATACCTTCAAATGGGAAGATATTGATAATCGATATCGATCATTCACGCCTCGCCACTGGAGCAAGTTATATTCGTCCGCGTATGAAAGAGGAAGAGGGAAAAAAACCCAATGGGAAAGATTTAACTAAAAAATGTGTAGCGACATATGTCGAAAATAGGTCGTTTGTCGGTTGATTGAATTCGCGGAATTTTTCAATTTAAGCGATTTATCTGTGTTTAATGCGAGCATCACACGGATTTTACGAGCGGACCAGAATGTCCCAACAAGGCGTTTATGGTCAAAACAAGCAAGAGTTGAATTTCTTATCGAATTTACTCTTAGGTCTTACCGCGTGGGCCACTAAGCAAGCTCTAAATCTCAGCATTTACTTTCATCGTGTCACTTCTTAACAATTTTACGTAGCAAACAATACGAAGAACACACACCATTAGAATATCACCCTGTAAAGAATCAGTTGCGCTTACACAGAATCGTCTTTTGGTGGTTTCAGCTTGTTGATTAGTAAAACATAGTGAAATCTGTTCCAACGCTAAGTTTCTACGGCCGATATTAATGAAGGTTTTCGAAGCTAAAGATAGTAGTTTCTCATTGCAAAATGTAGTCCAGTAAGGTCACGCAGGAAAGACGAACCCGGCGGCGTGGCGTGCTTTGCGATATATCGATTGATCTGCCATTTAAACCTATGGAAAAGGATCGATAAACAGGGCACTGAAATACAATTTTCGGACTACATGAACACGCTATCCGTTCCGGGCTCAGAGGCCAAAAGTTCCGGGTGGTGGAGCCGTGGCTTCGTCTGCTCCGGGTGCTACAGCTACGCCCGGAACTTTCAGCCCCTGAGTCTGGAACGCGCAAGGTATATCTATACAGCTCGTGAGTACGACTTCTACGGCCAGAGTTTTTTTTTCCGGTGGGTGTTTGCAACAAACACACTGGAAAAAAAATACATTGGATCTAGAGTCCAGACTCTTAAAAACATCGACAAGAAAAAATACTCTTGATTCAATCAGAATCTAGCTTAAATCAAGAACCAAGCCTCTTAATATGAGCGGATTTCCTTTTGATTCAAGCAAAAATCCGATTGAATCAAGAATATTTTTTCTTGTCAGTGTTTTCAAGAGTCTGAACTCTAGATCCAATGTGTTTTTTTTCCAGTGCACTTTGATAAGCGATCTTTCATCATAGCTGCAAATGGGGAAATATCGATAGTCGATCACTCACGCCTCGCCACTGATAATTGTCATCTCAGCTGTCTTGCAACTGACAATGAGCCGAACGATAGAACGGAGGTGGTGGCCAGAGCCGTACGACGCGGCGTAAGATTATCTGAAGTGTGAGGTGTTTTGCATAGCCGATATTGCGCTATTTTGAATGCTTTAACTACCACCACACGCTCACCTTGTGGTGGTTTTACAACTCAAATTCGGGAGCTGCATCTAGGGTCACCGGTGTTAAGTTCCTGCTCAAGGGCGGCTGCGACGTCGATTCCGCTGCCGGCCGTAAATCCGTGGAATAAATTTTTGGCGCTATTAATTTGTCCGTTGCACACGGAATAAACATATATTTAGATATCGATAGCTGAGAAACAATACCGTCTACCAGCAAACTAAACGTATTTATGCTAAATGGAACTATGTGTATGTGGAAAGATGGGGTGTGTTCGATAGTTGAGGGACATAAGAATGAATGGGGATTGATAGAAATTATCTGAAAAATTGGAGGAAAAATAATCACAAATTTCTCTGTAAATTTGTAGTTTATCAAAGGAAATTTGGCAACGTCTTTAGGTTCATACGGGGTCTATCCTCAGCATGGCAGTCTAGTTGCATGACAAATTTTTTATCCACCCCCAACTAAAATTGTGGTCACTTTTGAGGAAAGAAAACCACTAGCTGCATGTTAATTCCACACCAATCGAGTTTGTGTTTATTGAAAAAACATACATATGAATAAATACTCAGCATTTAAAATAAGAACTGTTCGTGATAAACCTATCCATAAGCTCGAACGCCCATCGAGGTTGCGTGAGAGGCACCATGTGACCCGTATTCCTCACCATGACTTCCGTAAACGTCCCGGCAGTCTTGAAATACCCAGCGACGTCAACCCCCACCCTAAACTGACATCGTTTAGCCTCACGATACTCGCTAGTACGAGGCCACTCTAACTTATCATAAAACGCGACGCTCAGGGGGTAAGCGACGATAATATCCAGTTGACCACTGTAGAACATAATTGGAAACTCCTCCGCCGTGAGTAGCTCCTCGACCCAAGGCCTAACCGACTGCATCATGTCATTCATCAAGTAGTTGTACGGCATGTAAAAGTCGTTGAATTCGTAGCTCCCGACATGGATGGCTTTCCTGACTTTCTTCTTCTGCACGAATTTGATGACCCGATCGTCGATCCCGATTTTATCGTTGGTGAAATCGTAAGGGTACATGAAACCGGTGGTTCCGAGGATGTGGTTGAACTCGAAATTGAGCCAGTCCAGAGCGTCGCGATATTCTTCGTCCTTGATATCCTTGCGAGCGTAGTTCTCGTACTCTTTGAGTTTGGCCCGCGTTTTATCGTCTACCAGACCGATTTTGTAGAGGAAGTCGCTGTAGTAGAGCATGTTCTCGGGGTCGGTCAGACCGTTGCCGATCATTAGTCCTCCCAGGTTGATTTTGAGCGCGGCGCCTGGGACCTGGAAAAGCCGGGAAGTAAGTGGGGTTGGTTGCATGACGTTTTGCCTAAAACGCTTGACTTTTGATTCAAGATTTGCTTCTATAATTAAACGCACAGTACACGCAGAAAAAAACTTCGTGCATGGGACCCGAAGTTGAGGTCATATGGATCTCTGAAGTTTTCAGATCACGCATCCGAGAACTTGAGGTCGCGCTGCCGAAGTTCCGATCGGACATCGATGCACTTCGGTATGCACCGGCATAAATTAAATTTAGAGCAGAAATATCGTATTTTATACACGGAGAAAAAAATCTTCGCGCGTATGGGGACCCGAAGTTCCTGTGATCATCAGATGTGTGACCCGATTCCTTCGGTTTATATTGAAGTACTTCAGATGTCTGACCCGAACTTCTGCAGCTCGACCTCAAGTTTTTCAATACGTGATCCAAAAACTTCAGAGATCCATATGACCTCAACTTCGGGTCCCATACGCGCGAAGATTTTTTTCTCCGTGTATAAAATACGATATTTCTGCTCTAAATTTAACGAAAAACCTCTTTTCAAAGGCTAAAAGAAGCCCTGGTAGAACGCGAGGAAAAGAGTTTTGTTGCTTTTACGAGACTCATAGTTTATTCCAGGCCCTACCAAAATGTCTAGCCTTAGTTACAATGATGGGTAAGTGGATGGAATGTGAAATCTATTTTGACTATTGTAAGAGCACTGTGTAAAAGCAATGAAGCGAGAGCGCTTTATTCTCCGCAGAACTCGGTTATCCTTCTATGTTCCTTCCAATGCTTTTTCAAAAAACTAGAGCCAAACTCAGAGCGAAACTAAATTTTCTTCATTCAACAATCAAAACACCGAAGCAAAAGTAAAATCTAAACTCAAAATGAATCGGTCGATCAATCTTAAAAATCTAGGAGGTTATAGGGAAAGGGAAAAAAATATCTGTTAAGTAGTTGATAATAAAGAATCAAATAGAGGTTTTAAGAAGGTCAATTTTTTGCTATGAAAATATAAAAATCGAGTATTTATCCTTGATGTATTTGCTCCTCTTCATTGAAGCTTTTAAAAGTACAATCAAATCAATTGCAAAAACTCCTCGTGTTGGTATTATTTTGGTTGATTCCTTTTTTCATGAACCCCAGAGAGATATTACATATAAACGGACCTAACCAGAATCACCTAACTACATTAACCGTCACCCTATTCCTTCTCATGTTTCATTTTTTCGTTCTCGCTCGATATTTTCTGAAAAAATTGTTTCTAATCTTTCACAAACTTCCAGGCGCTATGCTTTTTGAGTCTCTATGGAAAAAGAACCCCTGAGAAGAACTTAGGAAGCATGGAATGTAGTTAGGCTGATTCTGAGTCCAAATAGAGTCAATGAACTACAATTTGCAATTCAGAACTAAAATTTCTGGCTCATTTGTAAAAACGCTTATTTGTATGGTTAAACACTGGAAAAAAAACACATCGGATCTAGAGTCCAGACTCTTAAAAACATTGACAAGAAAAAATACTCTTGATTCAATCAGATTTTTGCTCAAATCAAAAGGAAATCCGCTCAAATTAAGAGGCTTGGTTCTTTATTTAAGCAAAAATCCGATTGAATCAAGAGTTTTTTTTCTTGTCGATGCTTTTAAGAGTCTGGACTCTAGATCCAATATGTTTTTTTTTTACCAGTAAACTAATGGTCCATACAATATTTCAAGATGGAGCCAGAAATTGTAGTTCCTAATTGCAAAATGTAATCAGAATAATTTTAAATATAATGGCACTGAGAATGAATACCTTGTTCTCATGGTAGATCTTGTGCCCGATCGCAGGGATGTACTTCCCGGCATAGGACTCTCCCGCGATGAAGAACTTGTTCCTCTGCAGACTCGGAAAAAGCGTGAACAGTTGAACCAAAGCTGTGTATAGGTCCCTCGCCACGTCGGTCTCATTTTTCGCAAAACCGTAGTAAGTCTTCGTAAAGCTGTATCCGGTTCCAACAGGTTGATCGAAGAACAACAGATTGCATTTCCGGTTCCAAGAGTACTCCCGCCTTTTCAATCTCAGAGAATCCGTGACGGAAAACGGTCCGATCTCCGAGAAGAGACCGAAAAGAGAACTGACGCCTGGACCGCCCTGTAGCCATAGGATCGTCGGTTGCTTCAGCCAGTCGCCAAGTTGGCTCTTGAATAGCCAGAAGAAGAGATTCGAGCTGTAGGTCTCGTTTACCGTTAAATATCCGGCGAAGCTTTCAACGTTTTTCATCAGCGGTGGGGCTTGGGCCAATTTTTGTGCTTCCGCGATTTGGCCTTTCTTGATGTAGGGTGTCAGGAAGAGTGCGTCGTCCGCCGTTAGTCCTGATGGAATGGAGGATTTTATCTTTTTGTAACCGTAGTGGTCGATGAATGCGGAAATGGAAGTCGTCAGCGAGAGTGTTATCAAAAAAACAAAATTAAAACGAGCCATGATAAAAACGCACTTTTCTCAACACGGCGGATTGAAATAAAAATAGTACGTTTCTTGGAAAAATGATTTTCCGGCTGTTTTATATTATATTTTTGCAACGTTTGAAATAACGGGTCCCGGTCGCTATAATCACTGAATCAAAACGAGCTTGAATTTTGTATTTATGGTCGCAGATTCACCTATCTTCCTAATCATTCCTTTATCGAATATAACTGCTATACATATAATGGGTGGACTTTATCTTTAAAATGCAGGTTATTTTCCTGGAACGGACAGTTCAATACTGAGACGTGTTCTTGAGTTTGTTTGTAATTCGTTCAACAATTTAGTTGTTGAGGGGTCCAGAGGTAGTTGATTGAAAAAAGATAATTTATGAAAAACCCTTGAGTTGAAGTTGTCGGCACTCAGAATCTGACTGGGATTCTATCGGTGAGATAAGTTGAATAAGTACTCATTTGTTTAGACATGCATGAGGCAAGACAATAGGGTTTACAAATATACACGATAATCTAATTCAATTTGAATTAGTGGATGATTCATTATAAATAATTGAGCGGTTAAAAAATGTCGCGAAATGAGAGGAACACTCCATAGTTCCCCAGACGGAGGAAAATTACTGCATTGAAAGGTTGTAAAATTATTTCATTTTTCTATGACATGTATGTCGTATACATATACGACTGTATTCTCATTTTTGCAAAGAATCGGAAGAATTTTTACAGTTAAAAATGGCGACAATTTTTTTTTCAACAAATTAACACGTAGACATTATGCAACGTTGAAATATAGTTAATTCCTACTTGCGTCTTAAGGGGATTAACGAAACTGGAATTTTTTTTCTTTTAGGGGGGTGGATAGGAGGCGGGAGGGGCACTTTAACAAGAGAGGTCTGAGGGACTAGAGAATTATCCAACTGAGGGAGGCATGGGGGACTCCTTCTACTCCAAAAGAAGGTCCAGGGACTTCTCTTGCTGCAAAATAGGTCCAGACGGGCCTTCTCAAAAAAAACAAGCAGAAAAATCCAACATGAATATGTTGGAAAAGCGTGCCGAATAACTAAAATGTTGGACACATACCTACTATTTTCACGTCTTTGTTATTTGCATCAATTGGTACTTTTTGCTAAATTTGGGAGAAAATATTGATTCATGAACGTTGAATGTAAATTGATTTTAGAGATTCCGTCCAATTATCTTGATTTTAAGCTGATATGCGGCATTTCGCACGACCGTGATTTGGGCGAACTGCCGTGCATCGAAATCGCGTTGAGTTAATCTCTTTGGATTTCGAACTGTAACTTCTCTCCTATTCGGCCGATTTTTACAAATGAGGTCTCTTTTTATTTGTACTTTAACGGAAAGTAAGGAAAAACTCGCTAAATAGACGGAAAACAATTTTTGTGAAAAGAGCCTCCCAAAATTTGGCCCCTTTTTAGGTATTCGATTCGACCATCGGACCAAGGTTTAAATGGAAGCTTATAGTAACAGAAAACTCAGGAAAAAATTTCAAGATGAGTATAGGAACCGTTTTCGAGTTACGGGGGGGCAAAGGGGTCACAATCTGGCCTAATTTTTTGCTGTTTTCTTGTAGAATTGATGTATCGGCGGGGTTCTTATCGTTGTTTACGCATGTGTAGCACATGGATTCCTACTTGTTTTTACACGTAGAATCGATTTTTAACGTTGCCGAATCGATATATTGATCAGTTAAATCGATTTTGAACGATTTTTTAAGGAAAGTCGATGCCATTTCAGGATTGAAATTGTTTATTTTCGATTCATGAATGAATAAATGCACCTGAAATGACTGAAGCACATGTAACCCTATGTATTTTGACGCGGAGAATTGATTTATAACATTGACGAGTCGATTTATCTACAGTTTGTATCGAATTTTTGCGACTTTTTACGGAAAATCGATGACTTAGCGGAATTAAAATCGAGTTTGCTCCATCCGAGATCGGAGATATGTACCCAACATGATTGGAGCACATCGACTCTTACGTATTTTTATACGTGGAATCGATATATAACCTCGATAAGTCAATATATCGATCAATTGTATTGAATTGATGCGATTTTTTGCGGAAAATCGATGGTTTATCGGGATTGAGATCGGTGTCTCTCCGTCCAAGATCGGAGAAATGTACCCTTCATGATTGGAGCACATCAATTCTTACGTAATTCTGCACGTAGAATCAATTTTAAACGTCGATGCGTCGATATATCGATCTGACATACACAACTCTTGCGATTTTTTACGGATATTCGATGGTTCTTTTGGATTGGCATTGGAAAGATCTAACAGACATGACTGGAGCACATCGATTCGTGTGTGATTATTCTCGCAAAATCAATTTTTGAAGTCCACGAGTCGATTTATTGACTGATCATAATGACTTCATGTGATTGGAACCAAATCCATTGACATACCAGAGTGAATGAGTGAATGAATGACTTCACTTAAAATGATTTAAGGAGATACATACACGCATCTACCTTTTTATGGAACAGTATGAGAATTCCGGATCAGCATATTTGAAGGAAGATTAACTGTCCCTCGAGTTGGCCGAGTATGACCGCAATCGATGAATCGACTCGCCAACCTTAAAAATGATTCTACGTGTAAAAGTACGTGGACACGGCGTGCTCCGACCATGTTAGGTGCATATCTCCACCCTCGGACTGTAAGTAACCAATTTCATTCCTGATCAAAAAATCGATTTTCCATAAAAATCACAAGAAGTCAATACGTCCAGTCGACGTATTGACTTCTTGTGATTTTTATGGAAAATCGTCCAGTCGACGTATTGACTTCTTGTGATTTTTATGGAAAATCGATTTTTTGATCAGGAATGAAATTGGTTACTTACAGTCCGAGGGTGGAGATATGCACCTAACATGGTCGGAGCACGCCGTGTCCACGTACTTTTACACGTAGAATCATTTTTAAGGTTGGCGAGTCGATTCATCGATTGCGGTCATACTCGGCCAACTCGAGGGACAGTTAATCTTCCTTCAAATATGCTGATCCGGAATTCTCATACTGTTCCATAAAAAGGTAGATGCGTGTATGTATCTCCTTAAATCATTTTAAGTGAAGTCATTCATTCACTCATTCACTCTGGTATGTCAATGGATTTGGTTCCAATCACATGAAGTCATTATGATCAGTCAATAAATCGACTCGTGGACTTCAAAAATTGATTTTGCGAGAATAATCACACACGAATCGATGTGCTCCAGTCATGTCTGTTAGATCTTTCCAATGCCAATCCAAAAGAACCATCGAATATCCGTAAAAAATCGCAAGAGTTGTGTATGTCAGATCGATATATCGACGCATCGACGTTTAAAATTGATTCTACGTGCAGAATTACGTAAGAATTGATGTGCTCCAATCATGAAGGGTACATTTCTCCGATCTTGGACGGAGAGACACCGATCTCAATCCCGATAAACCATCGATTTTCCGCAAAAAATCGCATCAATTCAATACAATTGATCGATATATTGACTTATCGAGGTTATATATCGATTCCACGTATAAAAATACGTAAGAGTCGATGTGCTCCAATCATGTTGGGTACATATCTCCGATCTCGGATGGAGCAAACTCGATTTTAATTCCGCTAAGTCATCGATTTTCCGTAAAAAGTCGCAAAAATTCGATACAAACTGTAGATAAATCGACTCGTCAATGTTATAAATCAATTCTCCGCGTCAAAATACATAGGGTTACATGTGCTTCAGTCATTTCAGGTGCATTTATTCATTCATGAATCGAAAATAAACAATTTCAATCCTGAAATGGCATCGACTTTCCTTAAAAAATCGTTCAAAATCGATTTAACTGATCAATATATCGATTCGGCAACGTTAAAAATCGATTCTACGTGTAAAAACAAGTAGGAATCCATGTGCTACACATGCGTAAACAACGATAAGAACCCCGCCGATACATCAATTCTACAAGAAAACAGCAAAAAATTAGGCCAGATTGTGACCCCTTTGCCCCCCCGTAACTCGAAAACGGTTCCTATACTCATCTTGAAATTTTTTCCTGAGTTTTCTGTTACTATAAGCTTCCATTTAAACCTTGGTCCGATGGTCGAATCGAATACCTAAAAAGGGGCCAAAATCAGCCTCTTTTTTGGGAGGCTCTTTGGTGGATCCTGGCGTCACGGTGAATGGTTAATCGGGCGTGGAAGATAATAGGTTCGACGAGGCGACCCTCTCCTCGCCGTCTTTTATTGCCTTGCTCGAAACCTGACATCCAAAGCTATATCGGGAGATAACTGCAATGGTTTGAGTGGATTTCTGCAGGGGCCACGGTTAGTACATGGTATAAAGAGTCACGAGGCTCATCACAGATTGCACTTGCAGTGCAAGACGCTCATTGGCTAAACAGTTTTGGCGGGAAAGAAGGTTCTAGAGTTGAGTCCTCCGAGCGTAAGAAAGCTTCTATGAGGTTTTTGTCAAATGAAATAATACGGTTTTGACAGGAAAATGTTCTCAAGGGTTCCCAATTAGCAGTTCATTCGGTTTTTTGGTAAGAGACCATCAGGGCTTGACAGTATAATGATTCAAAGACAAGAAAACGGGTCCGAGGAAAAAAATATTTGGACGGCCCGTTGAATAGCATTGGTTGATCGGTGTGCTGTACTATGGTACATCCGAGTGATTTCAAAAAGCGAGCCCTACTGGCACGCTTTAAAAAAAAATTGAAAAATTGAGTCGTCACAAAATCAGTTTCCAATCGTTCTTTCCAAAAAATTGATTGAAATGGAATTAAAAAATATTTTCGTCCCGAATATTTACTAAAATCTTTAAACTTTTTTCGGGTAAAGCCTAGTAAATTTTGGGACACGCCTTTCCTCCCTTCCTCCAGTGCGTCGCCGATGGTGAAGAGCCGATGTAGGTTATCTTTACATTCACGCGAGGTTGGCCTTCCTTTCAATTTAAAATTGGCCGTTTAAGTGGATGAAAAATGTTATAGGCTCTGAAACTTTTATTTTTATGTATTACTCTTCGGACCAAACGACCCATCACCTTTCGGAAATTCAAATTTCATACGCGCTAAAGCGCAGAAATATCTCACCTGGTAGGAGCCACTTTGGAGAAGCCATCGCCGCCTTCAGCTGTTTCAGCGGGTCACTTATCTTACGCCTCAAGCTGTTCAGCCGACAGTCGGGCCAATGCAGTTGTTTATACGCGTAACACTCTCGGAAAAATTTTGACGCTTGGGTGTCATATACAACTAAGTTTGGGCTCAACCACGAGCAAAATCGTCAGACATGCCATTGAAACGCGATTACTGACAAACACGCGTTAAGAAAGAAGGTGTGAAAATTAATTTTTCACGCGATTTCAAAGCCAATACAGGAATATTTCTGTCAAAACTCTGTTATTTTTAAAATAGAGTCCATTAAAAGTTTTGAAATGTTAGGTTTCTTGGTTTTGTTACATCTGATATCTTATCATTTCGTTTAGACACGTATATTTTGTTATTGATTGAACAATCATTTTCTTCCTAAACCACGCACATACATCGAAAAAATTCTTATTTAAGATTTTCAAAAGCACTTCCACAAACGCACACCATGATTCAGAAAAAAGAGGAGTCGTTTTCGCTCTTCCGCGAAAAGAAACTCTCACGAAATTCTGATTTTGTTAAACCTTTCAGGTTTCTGAACATCCATTCAAAAACTACCCACAATCGTCTCTGCGCGATTAGATCAAACAAAAAAGCGATGCTTTCTATTTTTGATGTCGTTAGAATTGATAACATTTTAATCTCTAGATACGTGAAAGCAGATGTTAGAATGAATCTTTTGAAAGTACATCTCTTTCCCCGAATTGAAAAACCTAAATAATTACAACTTCAAGAGTGAAAAAAGTATAAATTAGAACTATCTAGTCTTAGTGACAATAACGCGCACAGACTCGCAGAGAACGTGCCGAAAGATCAAGCAACTGCGAGCGAGCGGATTCGAGACGAAGTGGAAACGGATGCTGTCCAACACAAGCATCAGGAAAGCTCAAACAGAAGTAAAATTTACATCACAACAGAGGAAAACTTATGGATAGCGAACAAAACCTGTGAATTTTCAAGCACGTTTGCCACTTTTCCAAATTTTAGTTACGAATTCTAGGTATCATGGAATCACGTCGAAGATTGTGAAATCCAGAATCATGCCAATTAAGGCGAAAACATGTCGGTTAATTAATGCTGTATACACTGAAAAAAAAATCTCGGTGTATTTACTAAGAAAAGGGTAAAATTACCAAGAATTCAGGGTTCTATCGATTCAGTTTTTCTTGGTAAAATTACCATTATGGAATGGTAATTTTACAGAAATCGGTAAAATTATTGAACTTTCTCCGTAATTTCCTGGACCTTGTAAAACGCCAATATTTTACCGACTGTGTAGAATTACCGAGTAAATGGCAAATTACATGGAATGATTACAATAAAAGTGGTATCTTACCTGAAAAAAAAAACAGTAAAATCTGGTTTTAGGTAGCTACAGTCTGTCTTGTAAATACCATAATGGTAAAAAGTGAGATGTAAAGGTACAACGGACTTGGTAAAAACGCCGAGAATTTTTTTTCAGTGTCTTATTCCGAGAGAATAAGACAACATTCCCAAGGAAGGTTCTATACTTACAAATAACAATCAGGATGTTAATTAATTACAGGTTAACTCTAATATTTATTTACAAGCTCCCGCTGTTAATTTTACAACCTGCGGGCTCTTTCACTGGAAACAAACTCTTTTACAGAGAGATCCCACCGAATAAAAAAAGGCAGATTTGTTAACAGCCCTTTCTTTCTACCGACGTTCGGATGAAATCTCTCAAGGCAATAAAAATAAATGAATAAATTAACGGTTACGAGACAGGAAAGACACTTTCACAAAGACAAAGAAGATGATTTAATTTCGTTTCTTTTGAAGAGAACTTCCTTCTCTGACTGCCACTCTCTCTGAATTACGCACGAAGAATTTGATGGGTACAAAGAACTTTTAAAAACTTTTACTGCAAGTTAAGCGTCATTAAGTTCGACTGATACAAATTAAATTTAAAGAATGGTGTTCTTTAATGTCATATTCAAACATCCATTCATTCCTAATTAGTATTTTGGGAGGAACGTGATACCTTTTTTCCATGAAGGTTCTGCAATGAAAAGTTTTAGACTCTCTCTGCTGAAATTACCGATGCTTTCAAAGATCTTTTTCCCGAGGTAAATCGTCAGTGGGAAGAAGTGTCGACCTCAAAGCTGCAGAAAATGTAAGAATACCCTGCAATTCTCACAGAGTATTCTTCGAAGTTATGTCATGCTAAGTAAGGACACCGTATATGAGCCATCAGGCGTTGCCACATTTCCTTCGGCAAATCACGAATTTTCAGGAGACTTTCGAACATATCTCCTCCAATTTTTCTGAGGATTTTGTTTGTAATTTGATCCAAAAAGTCTGAAAATTTCAAGGAAAAATATTCATACCTTTCTTTTAAAATTCAATATTTGCTGGGAGGAAATTTGGCAACATTCAAATGCTCATTCGGCGTTTTACTCAGAACGGCAGAATTGGCAACACTGCCCTCGTCCATTTAAATGTATGAAAAACAATCGGCATTCATCGTAAGTATACTCCCTCATCTACAATCGATTATTCACAATGGATTTCAATGGATGAAAGAAACAGTGTCGCCAACTTGAATGATCTCCACTGTCGATGCTCGAAGTGCGCAAAAGGAGAGGATTTGCTCTAGGAAAACTCAATGCGCTGCAGCATTGAAATCTTAAGTAAGAATCACACGATTCGAATATAAACCCTATTGAAGTTAAGATGTTCTTGCCGAACACGGTATAACTTGGATATTCGGTCCGAAAATGTAAACACGGACCAACGTAGCAGAGCAAACAATAAAACTGGCCAAACATTAAACGAGTACGAGCTGTCTGCAAGGTGCAACGCTCGCTTGAGATAATGTTTTTCCTCCGACGCGCACGTAGCAATTTTCATCCACGTGGCCGAAATTGAGGAGCCGGAGGCAGAGGGCTGTCGAAAATTTTCAATACAGCTGAAAGAGGAGTTATTCATATGTAAAGTTGCGCAAAGTTTGAGGTACTCAAATGTATCGCGCTTCAAATAATGGCTCTGGAGGCACAGTGCGAAATTCGCCTTCAGTTTCGCTGGATAGGCAATACACCCACCGGGAAATACGCACACAGAAAAAAAGAAGATTGGTTGAATTTACCCTTCACGCTGTATTTCACACAGCGTGGAGGTAATGGTAAATCTACCATCTTCAAGTCGATTCTGTCAGAGGAATGGATACCTGTGCCGGTAGATATAGTAACGCTCATCTTTTTACTGGCAGAATTGACTCTCAATTGACGTTGTGCGAAATACAGGGTGAAGGAATGGTAAATTTTACCAATCTTTTTTTCAAGGTATTCGAAAATGTAATGTATTGTGATGTCTTACCTGATAGTATTCCTTGTCAGTCTCATCTAGATCATCCGCATTCCTCACGTCAGGATCTCGATTCTGTAGGAGAAAAGAAATAAATGATTATCGAATGGTTATGATTTTTATGATAAATGATTTATTAGGATAATATCTTTCCGAAAGGATGTAAATGGGCCTGCTGCAAATGTTCAGCTCTAGAGCAAAAAGATGGGTTGCTTATTAAATAAAATGGCTCAAAATCACGAGTAGCATCGCGAGAGACCAAAATACTAACTTAACTTGACAGTCTGCGTCGAAAATAGGCGTTCTTCAAGCTTCCCACTTGAAGAACGATACTACGGCTTTGGTGAACGTTTCGCAAGAAGAGTACCATGCAATGCTTGCTCTGTAGGGTGCTACGGAATGTTCAATATTGCTGACGCCAACTCACCAAAAAACATGTTCTGAGGAGGGATTTTATCGACTCGTGTATTCATATTTACATTTCCCTTGCGTTGATAAGGACCATGGTCCTTCCTCACGATTTGCGTGCAGGAGCGTCGGCCATGTTGAATTGCGTAGCATCCTATTCCTAGTGCGCAAGGGTTGTATGGAACGACTCCTTTAACGAAATGTTCACTTGTGGCGGAGTTTCGTTTTTGAAGTATGGGAAGCTTAAAAAACGCATATTTCATAGGCAGATTGTGAAGTTAGGATTGTGATTCAGATTTCTGCAATGCACTCATCGTGATTTTTGAGCCATTTTCTGTACGAAACATCTCTTGTTTCTGCTCTGGCTGAAGATCGCAGCAGTCCCATTACCAATGTGCCGTTTCTTAATGGAACGAGCCGTACGCCAAAACATCTAAATATAAGCTGAAAGCCAGAGCGAGAAAAGTGCAAAGGGTCTAGATACCCCTTTTCCTTGACCCAGAGACCCTGGTAAAAATTGGCAGTAGAATCTGTGTTCCAAAATACCATAGACCTACAGCCGGCTGTAAGATTTCCAATAGCTTTTATAGCCGGCAACACAATTTCTTATAGCCTTTTATAGCCTATGGCGATTAAACAACAGCCTGGCGATAAAAGGTATGCTAAACGTCACTAATTACGGATGCTAGGACTTAGTGAGTTTTTGGACCACTGCTCTCCTTTTGGGCCGTAGTATCTTGATTTAATTTGCGAGGAAAGCTTCGTACTTTTGATGGATGCCTGCCATTCCTAATATATTAGAGCGCCTTCAATTTTGTATGATACTATGCAATAGCTCTGGTGTGAAATAGTTGCTTCAAGCTCCGTGGCACGCTGCGGTGCGGCAGGCTGGCAGCCAGCGCGAAACGCGCATTGGCGCCTACAAACCTAACAGGGATACTTCACGCGTTGCGCAATGCGTGAAGTATCCCTGTTAGGTTTGTAGGCGCCAGGGCGTCGCCGCTCCGCTTTGTGTTAGGCCCTAATATTTAATCTGGCGGAGTCAGCATTATTCAACTCATGATTTTGACATGTTTGCAAATCCTGTATGGCTTATACTCATTTTAATTGATGAAAAAAATATGTATTAAAGGAAAATATAATGTGTGTATTGTAAATATTAAGGTGGTTCCGTATCAAACTTAATGATTTCCAAAGCACACGAATTTCTACACAATTTCTTATAGTCTTTTATAATCGATGGCGAAGAAGCAACAGCCAGGCGATAAAGTGTAAAGCCCGGAGATAGGAACTTTAGCCCGTCTGCATAATTTTTTATCGCTTCGTGTAGCCCGGCCGTATGATATTCCCCGCATTCTACAGCCAGCTATATGATTTTCTGTAGCCTTCTTTAGCCGGCTATAAGAATTCCTATGGTATTTTGAAACGCAGTTCTTATCGCCAATTTTTACCAGGGGAACGTCATTTTTTGTGGAATAGCGAGCATTATTGCCCTAAGGCGTAGTCAAGCAAGAGAAGGAGGGGTTTAAATCATTTACCCCAAACTAAAATCCAAGTATTTTTTATCTTTGAAACTGCAACACCATCCCACCCCCTCCCTCCTCTTCAAAAATTGCAGTCTACGCGGAGAAAAATGGTACCGGCCTCAAAGAGAGTCTAAGGCACACAAGAAATCCATCAAACTAAGAACAGTTTTGATAGGAAAAATCGCGTTCAGCACTTTGGAAATATCTTTATTCTGATCACCGGCGACTGGGAAAACTATACCGGCGAATGCAATACATTTGAGAATAGCTGTATTGACTACGCAAATTAAGCGTTTAAAAGAGGATTGAGGCATTTCTGATGTTATGAACGTGATTTTTTGACGATTTTATTTTCTAAAGTGTACTCAGTTTATTGTGCATCTTGTGAGCGATGGCACAATTGTTCAAGCCGACATCGAATTAAGCTCAAGGCTTCGAACACACGGATTTCAATGCTATACTATATTTATGACAGAACAAGTTCTTCTAAACAATTTTTCTTTTTTTTAAGAAAAAAAACAAATATGAAATGTGCCCGAAAGAAAACCTCACTTATTTTTTAGTTAATCAATTAACAAATTCAGGGATCTTACTTCAATTCAAATCAGAAATACATACCTAAAATATTCCAAAACTAAAAAATCAAACCAGATAAAGCGTTTTTTCTGATTGAACTTATTCTCTAAACATCGTCTCTACACCTAAGGTGATCCTCTTTAAGCAGAATACAAGGGTACATGGGGGGGGGGGGTGAATTGCAGAAAGTATGATAAAAGAGATTCAACCACAGAAAAAAATAGACTCAACTACATATATTATTTATTTACAACAAAACTATAATATAGATTATAGCAAAAAGAAATTAACTTTTTATGAGAAATCCAGGTAAGCTTGTTAATGAGAGGTTAAAATAATCCTTAATTTGATATTATTTTACAACTAAATAACTTACAGCGCCTTTGCAAGAATAAATTAACTTTCAAGGAGGAAATAAAGAAAGTCAAGTTCATTTTAATGAGAAGTTGACCTATTCCTTTATGACGTGCGATCTGATACAGAAATGTGATGCATAGTAAGTCAGCAAAAGGATGAAGCTAAAGAAGAATCAGAGAAAATTTGTTTAAAAAAAAAAGTCACGGAATTGATAGGGAGGATAGGAAGTAATGAAGTTCGTAAAGCTCAAATAATTAAGAGGTTTCACTAAATCATTTGGTGAGAACTGCGCACATTCTGCAGCAATCTTTTAAGGTTTTCTCAGACGACTTCCAGTTATTCATACAGCAAACAACTGCTTTATTTTCCTCCGATACAAACTAAGTTTGAGCAAGAAATACTTAAAGATTTTGGTATCTTTACAAAAGTCAATCGAGAGTTCGGTTGCAAAAGCGAGAAAACCTATAAACCACCCCAGGAGCAGAGTAATGAAGGATGTTTGCAAATCTTTCAAGCTGTGAGGTGTGGGTTCGTCCTCATTACCTCCAGAGGATTCACTCACATTGAACTGTTCATTTATGAGCAATCTTATGCTCGGCAGAAAGTGCCCCGCTTCTACAAATCTGAGTATCATATTGTTGGCCTCATCGAATAAAAACGAGTTTTTCAAGAATACAAATGAAACGGGATACGTAATCAGATTCTCCCTGACTAAATGGTACGTGTATGCTTTATTCCAGGGGTAAGCCTGTACAGTAACACTTTCCTTTGAGACTATGGATTGAGGAACACTCATGAACAACGCATCCGTTTTCAAAATCGCCTGGGCGTCCTCTTCAAGTTTCTGCATATTATCATAAATTTCAGTGGAATTCGTTATAAGTTTAATCTTAAGTTACACAAATAACTCCACATTATATCTCTATCTAAGTAGTTGACTTTATTGACCGAATTTAAGCTACTCGTTAATTTGGTGGCTAGCTTCTCGAAAAGCTTGCTCTGTTTGAGGAAATTTGAAGTGGCCTCGACATCCGAAGCTTGGATGAATATATCAGCCTCGGCCAGATCGTCGATGGAATCGATTTCTGGGTATCGAACTCCTTTGGTGAAAAGCTTTGTCATATTACTTGAAAAAATTGTTGAAATAATAATCGCTGCGAAGCTGATAATTAAAAATAGGATCTTCCCCGTGTGAAAGCGACCCAGGAGTAACCTTGGAGGGCTTCCACAAAAAAAGTAGGAGAAAACCGTTAGGATCGATGAAGACCCCTCGTAAGAGCTGATCTCTGTCTCAGAGTAGATCCGGCCGACCAAGAGCCGTGGCTGTTGAGGCCCTTGCCAAGTGGTTGGCATGAATCCTGGTACACAGGGAGAGGTCTTCGCCCACCAGGTTTACCTGGGGCCTCTACGGGATTGGATTCTGTGTGGTTCCGAGTGAAGGCGGGTTAGCTCGGGGTAGGGGTAAGAGTCGACTAAAGACTCTCGCCCCTACCGGTGGTACTAGGCCATTTTCGCTCAAGGCCAGGGACTCAGTCCCGACGTCGGAGGACGTAAAACTACCTTGGAGCCTCGGAAACGAGGGATCCTTGCAAATGGCATAGGCAGCCTAAAGTGTCAGGTGTTTGGATGACACCGACCGCCAGCTGGTGCGGAGCAGGGAGCCTTCAGCAAACTGCAAAAACCAAGCAGAGGAGATCGGAAGCCGACATCTCCCCCCGGTGGCAACACCGGAGTCGGACGCAAACCGAGCGCATCGGTACCGTAGGGGGCAAGCCCAATCCCCTACGGCGCGCCGAGGACGTGTGGGGTGACCCCGACCCCGAATCCTCTCGTCACGAGGAGTAGACTCCCCGTGCCGGGTAGGCACAGAAGTGTAGGAACCGGCACGTTAAACCAAACACTGTTGTTGTTGTTGTCTCAGAGTAGAGCTGTCGAAATTGTCCTCGTTGAGAATACTGGAAGATGTATTGCATTAATACGAAAGCGATTGTTGTCATGATGATGAAAATCCACACAACTGGTGTAAAAACCCTAAAGAGCAAAAAATATTGCGGCACGAGTTTGCTGGGTGGGGTTAGGACTGAAAGAGCGGTGGTATCGAAACAAACAGAGAAATCGAAATCAGACGGATTGGTCCCCTTTAAAACTTTGGCGAAATTTATCACGTGTATTGCCACTCCGTACTTTTGACCTACATTTATTTCTAAATTATCTTGAAGGTTTGGATTTGCTACGGCAGGTAGCAGATGAATCATCTGCGGATCAAAGTGACAATTCAGGGACTTTTTAAGACGGTTGAGCACTTCGACGAAAAACGTTTCCCAATGGCTCCAAAGGACTCCATTTTCGATTCCGTCCTTGCCACCGATCATAGATAAAAGAAACTTGACCGATTTGTTATGCATGTCCCTCCAAGAAAACTCGAAATAAGCCTCTCCCTCCTTCCCATCGTAAAATATGATACTATTCCTGAAGGGATCGAACTTTTTGCAGCCTCGAAAGTCGCAAATAACGGTTTTTATACCCCTGAAGAAACGCCAGAAAAATTTCAAGCTAAAATTGACTGTGTCTGCATCATACACCTCGGTAGAATTTTTCTTTTCCAACATGCGAATTCTCCGAGATTGCATGCCGTGCCTTGTATTCAGATTCACCGATTTTGACTCCTGGAGCATGAAAATCAGGTGATTGTTGGCGTTCCAAATTTTATTGCGGTATAAACGGCGAGTCAGGTCGAAAGTTGATTTTGACAATGTCGCAATGTCTTCAAGTTCATCTGACGTCATTCTTACCCTTTCGTCACAAGTTTCATTTGTATGGGTTTCCAGCAACGAGTCATCGACTTGAAAACAGTACCGCGGTAACTTGCGCGCGGAATGCCATCTATCGAATTTAGAGCTGTCCGCGTGCAACGACATATTCAGAACTTCCCCCGGGGTTGACTTTTTTCGATCAGTCGCGGTTTCGAATCTCTCAAAGTTTGGAGCGGAGTGCAAGACTAAATTCATGAGCTCACCTACGTTATTCAGGAAAAATATTGCATTTTTACGGTGACTCGAGACTGTCAACTCAGTCAGTCCTCTTGGCCGATTTATCAGAATTGTGTGGACCGAAAAATTGTGTAAGAGGTGGATTAATGGTGGGACAGATGGACTGGAATTTAAATCCACTATGTAAAAAAGTGTTAGCTTCGACTGGAGAACCGTATTTCGGCACACTTTGAAAGCCAACGAAGTTAAAGAATCTTGATGCGTTTGAGTAGATGGAAACACTATGTAAATGCCTTGAGTCAGAAGGGTCCAAATAACGATGTAATGTTTGTAGAACATGGTAGATGAAACAATTTAAGCGAGTCACAATATGTAAAGTTTACGAAGTTTACAGTTTGACGAAAGGTTTAATGCATGTTTATCTGAATACGAAACAAATTTGCTCCTAATTCGATTGAACTTTCAGATATTTGTACCGATCGACTAACATCTATGAGCAGGGAAAAACATCTAAGTGAACTTGCAACGTTTTGCGAGAAATGAAAAAGCAATCGAGCGTATTGCATTTCGAACCTTAATTTTAAAAAAAAGAAGAAGAAAAAAAATCTGCCGGGACTCAGGAGGCCTCGGCACAGGGTCAAGGTGAAGTGAAGATTGAATGTCTTTACCTAGTTTGTTCTTAAGGGTCCTAAGAATTTTCCCTGAATATTGACCCAATTCTCAAGAGACATTAGCTAGAATATTCATTGAACGACTTGCATTAATGATTATTGCTAGCAAGGTCACTTCGAAAAGTTTGCAGTTATGAGTGTTTTCCTCAAGCTAAAATATTTATCAATTATTTATAAAATATACGTCAAAGCAGTGGGATCAATACCTAAGTCTTGAGTTGCTTTGCTGGAAGGTTTCAGGAGGAGTCAAATTTTGTCACGCTAAAAATCGAAGTCTTGAACCATTACCCTCCTCTTCCCATACGTCCGTCCATACTCCAGGTCATGTCAATAGGACGACGGAAGAGAGGCCGTCAAAAAAGATGCTTGATTGTGTTCCTCCTGGGAGGAGGCGAAGGAGACGCCCATTGAAAGGGTGGCGACAGGGGGTTTTGGATGAGATGAGGGAAAGCCAACTCCCTGATGACTTTTGGGAGGACCGAGTTTGGGGGCGCCTAGGCATCGCAGAGTGCCAGAGAGCGCTGTGAGAGCGACTCTTATGCATGTATTCTTAATATCACTGACAAATAAATATTTGGACCGAGTTCAACAGGAACCAACTCACATCAAGTTGAAACTGAGAAAAAGAGATTTGAAGTTTTATTCCTGCACAAGGCTCAATATAAAAAATAAACTTCAACCCCTCTTTTCACAAAAAAAGTTCTGTTTTTAGACTTTCAATTTTTGGCGGGAGAAAATACACGGTTAGTGAAACTGAAAAACACTCTTCACTCAATTTTTTTGAAAATTCGGGTTGGTTCCTGTCTGATAAACTCGGTCCAAATAAATGTTTCGTTGAAGGGAATTTGGCAGCATTTGTATGCTCATGGGGCGTTATTCCGCAGCACGGCAATGCAACACGCTGCAACGTCCTGTAAATGTTCCCAAGAGTTCAGAATCCTGGGATTGAGTCTGGTTCACCCTCATCCTCGATGCTAAACGGAATGCTCCTGTCCGTAAACAGAAACACGGAGTTTCGAAAACTTGGGAACTTGTAAAGGGCTTCAAGACGAGGACGAGGATCAAAGGCGCCGATGAAGGCATTTGGAGTCAACGGTCCGTAAATTTCAGGGCGAATTGCTAGCCTTCAGCGATCCTTGAGATAGGATTAATGTCGGGGAAATGAGCTATCAAATCGGTTATATTTACGCTGCGTTCAGGACCAGGCTCTAGTAACTTCGTTTTGCAAGATTTGTGCTTCCGCAGTGTTATGAATGTTTTTCTCAGTTAAAGTGACTACTTGAGTCTTAATGATGTACACTTTGAAGGATTTAATGATATTATTGAAGCTCTTATTGAATGGAAATGATCCAGCGGTGGATCCAGCAATTTGGCAACACCGGATTCCCTCTATTTAAACCTGTGTTAAATAATCGATTCTTATCAGAGCACCTGGCCCTTCCAAGAATCGATACATTTCCATAGGTTTAAATGGAGAAGAATAAATTTTGCCAATTTGCTGGATCCGCCAATGGAAATGATTGGTAACATAACTGAAAATATCACTGATTTTCCTTGAGATTTCATCCAAAAATTAGAAAGATTTTGGATGAGAATTGCACGGGTGCGTTTTAGTAAAATTAATCGTTTAAGTCAGTTTGACAACCTTGGAATAGACTTACGTTCCTTCCTCCGCGAAAAGATCATTTGTACAATAATTAATGTAACATCCTGCTGTAAACCTGTAACCTTCACTGTCCTAAGAGTCGGTCCCTCTCTGCTTAACTTTACCCAAAGGTGGGAGATGATTCATGCGGTTTTTAAAGTCGACTTAAAGCTTCCTTGCAGCGCAGCGTTCAACTTGTTTCTCGAGCTTTGACTGATCGAGCTCACAGTCCTTACAAATTGCACTTACGAGAAGAAACTCCTTCCCAAAACGCGTAAATCAAACGTTAATACGTCCGCAAGGAACCTTAATACACCTCTCTGAATCAAAGTTGAACGGAGTTATGGAAGTCGAATTACTCTCCGGGATAAAACGCGGGAATAACACTTCCTTATAACACGATTCGAGTTCGAGCAAAGATGCACGCAAACTTATTTTGATTAACTTTGGACGGTTTACGTCACTCCAACAGAAATGGCGATGACTCGTTGCGAGTTTCGGATTTGTTTTGGCGCGACGGAGATGTGGGTCGTGGGGGTTCACGCTGCCTCGCGTTAAGACGCCAGATTTCTAAATAATTTTTTTTTAAAAAAAATCAATCGTTTGGTTCAAAGTTTCGTAACGATTATTGAAGCTTTCAATCGCGATTCATAAAATGTCAAAAGAAAAAAATACATTAAAGTATTGCGCGTCATGCGTGCTTGAGTACGCTCATTTTTAGATAGGTGAAATACATTTTTAGATAAAAATTAACAAGTCTTTCATTAGCTTAGAACTTGAAAGGTGTGTATGTAGCCAAAGTGCGAATGAATGTGCAAAAATTGACTAATTTATTTAATCATAATTTTTGGTCAAAGATTTTTGGCACACTATTGCCATCGTTACGACCTTTGGGATCAGACAACTGCTTCTAGGAACATGCAGAATGCGGAGAAAATCATACGGCCGGGCTATACGAAGCTATACAAAATTATGCAGCCGGGCTATAGTTTCTATCGCCGGGCTTTACACTTTATCGCCATCGATTATAAAAGGCTAAAAGAAATTGTGTAGAAATTCGTGTGCTTTGGAAATCATTAAGTTTGATACGGAACCACCTTAATATTTACAAAACACACATTATATTTTCCTTTAATACATATTTTCTTTCATCAATTAAAATGAGAATAATCCATACAAGATGTGCAAACATGTCAAAATCATGAGTTGAATAACGCTGACTCCGCCAGATTAAATATTAGAGCCTACCACAAAGCGGAGCGGCGACGCACTGGCGCCTACAAACCTAACAGGGATACTTCACGCATTGCGCAACGCGTGAAGTATCCCTGTTAGGTTTGTAGGCGCCAATGCGCGTTTCGCGCTGGCTGCCCGCCTGCCGCACCGCAGCGTGCCACGGCGCTTGAAGCAACTATTTCACACCAGAGGTATTGCACAGTATCATACGAAACTGAAGACGCTCTAATATATTAGGAATGGCAGGCATCCATCAAAAGTACGGAGCTTTCCTCGCAAATAAATCAAGATACTACGGCCCAAAAAGAGAGCAGTAGTGCGAAAACTTACTAAGTCCTCGCATCCGTAATTAGTAACGTTTAGCATACACTTTATCGCCTGGCTGTTGCTTAATCGCCATCGGCTATAAAAGGCTATAAGAAATTGTGTAGCCGGCTATAGAAGCTATTGGAGATCTTACAGCCGGCTGTAGGTCCATGGTATTTTGGAACACAGATTCTACTGCCAATTTTTACCAGGGTGGACAATCTTAAGTACCGATCGTCTAATTCTTTTCTTTTCGAGCGGTCTTCTTTACAGTGGCGTGGCGTGAATGATCTATTATCGATATCTCGCCATTTGAAGCTATGGTAAAGGATAGATTACTAAGGTGTTCGCTGCGAACACCCTAATGATCGATCTTTTTTCATAGGTTTGAGTGGCGTACAGATCGATACATCGCAAAGCGCGCCACTTCGTTGCTTCTTTACAGATTGATTCTCATGGTATTACGTTAAAAAACTATATTTTACTGTGACAGTGCAACTAAGATAGAAAAGTGGCCAAATGACAAACGACAGTTGAACTCATGCACGACGACTGAGAATTGTTTTCAAAATGTATGATTCAAAACATACAGACTCCAAGAAATTCGTAAATAAACAAGTTGACTGATGTCTTCCAGCTGAAAGCAAAGAGACCGATTTTTGCCAGTGGCGAGGCGTGAATGATCGATTATCGAAATTTCTACAAAAAGCTATGGTAAAGAATCGATTATTAAGGTGCTCGTTAGGAACGACCTGTAAATCGATCCTTTTCCATAGATTTAAATGGCAGATTAATCGATTTATCGCAATGCACACCACGCTACTGATTTTTGCGCAAAAGTTCTGACCTTTGCACACTCAGCGAAATGGTCGAAACCCTGGATTCGTTCTATAATATGTGACTTGGCTCCTTTCTGCGGGTCGATTATTGAAATGTATAGACAAAGCTATAGACACAGAGGGCATAATGAGTACAGAGCGATTCTATTGGTTGAAATGGGTGGTTTTTATAGACTAAGGGGGTACATGATGGACTAACTATCGGGTCTCTCGTGAGTTGCCTTTAGTTAGTCTTTTACCTGCGTCCTTTGTCCATTGCAACCACCCGCTTACACCAATAGGAGCCCTCCATATCCTTTTTATCTTCTTTGTCTATTGCTTTGTGTATCAATTTCAATAATCAGCCCGCTGGTAAACTCGGTCCCTCGCCATAAAAAGAGTGAGAAATCTGACTTACCAGGGCGGGAAATTGCTGACGAAGCTCTGCACACCATTGGGAATAGGAGGATCCACAAGTTGAGATCTTGTTGAGGAAGTCCCGCAACTCCCGGGCCAAAAGTGTGAAATGCTCCATCTCCACTTGCGACATTTGCAGCCATTCCTGACATCAGAAACACGTAACACGTTAACGTTCTTCATCCTCAATTTATAGTACGTATAGAAACGCACCGATTCAAAGGTGTTTTAAAATTTCGCAGTTTGAAAGAGAAAGAACCGATTTTGGAGGAGGGAAAACTGCGAGGAATCATTTGTCAACTGATTTTCGTGGGGAGGAAAATTAAAAAATTTAAAAGAAACAGCTCAAAGGAGAAAGAACCTCATTTTAAAACACTTAACATTGAGTTGTTGATACCAGAACCCTACAGGAATGTCTTATACGAACATTTTGGGACAAAATGTTGAATCAAGCTGGAGGTGAAACCGTTTGATATTCCAACTTTTAAAAAAAATATATGTCTAAAAATGTTTGAAAAATCCTAATTTATCAGGTTCTAGATACAAAATTACTGGGTTCGAATGCGTCTTAACGGACTGAATACTTTAAGGATATCTTTCTGTCAAGACACAAAATTTGGCACTTCAATGCAACTCAGGAAAAATTGCTCTGTTAAAAATTGTATTTTTGTTGACCAAGGTATTTTTTCCACTGGGCAGTCACAGATAGCGATAACACTAAGTTTGGGGGGAGGAAGGTGGGGGTGGACTGCATTACGTAAAAAAAAAACAACTTTTGTTCCATTAGCTTCCCTACGAGGATTGGTGCTTTCACACAGGAGTTAGAAATAGCAGTTCCATATTACGTGGTGATACAAATGTACGTCATCACTGTATGATTCTCACTATTGTAAGTAACCCTCCCGCATTTAGAGGTCCCCCCGAAATATGGAAAAAACTGGACCACCAAGAATTTGAGCGACTGAGTACAGACGCAATTATTTCTGAAAAATTAGTCCAAAAAATGTACTTGTTCCCATTGAACATGAAGAGGCAATTTCATTTTCACTTCATATTTGTTTATCTCAATGTTCTTAAGCTCACAGGAGGGTGGGGAGATATCTAAAGAAGCTAAAAATTGACCGCGTTTAGCAAAAAAGAACTAAGCCACATCAACTACTGCCAAAGACTGAGCGATCTATTTTTTTACGACAGAGCCTTTGTGGTGATTTTTTTGAAAATTTTACAGAATTTACTTTGTATTTTGCGGAAAACTTACTGAAATTTGCAACAGAATTCGCACAGCCGTTTTCATGAAGAAAATTAAATTTATCAATAGCTATAATGTGACTTGGTTCCTTTCTGCTTAACGTGATTTACATAATGTGAGACAGGATGCCTAGATAAGATAGCACGACTGAAAACACACATTGTTAAAAAATATTCTCTTTAGCACGGCACTTAAAATTTGATTGCCGGCCTGTGCATTTGATGAGATGCCTGATTTAACTAATTGCCCGCGACACCTAGTAAACAATTGGACGCATTTCTATCAAACGGAACTATGTGCATTGCGACGTGAGCCCTGTAATGCATATATTCTTATGGGTCTCAGGGCTCATGTCTTAATGCACATAGTTCCGTTTGATAGAAATACGTCCAATTGTAAGTAAGTGTGTCAACAGTGCTCCCATATTTCGGCACAAGTACCGACTTTCGGAACTTTTGAGATTTTCCTGAATTCTTCCCGGGATTATTTAAATCCCCGCAATTTTCCGGATCTTGTGTATTTTCCGGAATTTTCGGAAAAATCTGAAAAGAATCCCGGAACCATTGACGGTTATGAAGTTGAATAAATTGGAACAAAAAAGTTCCGGGTCCCGGAATTTTTGACGGAAATTAAATGTTTGCACTGTTTCGTGGTCCATTCCCTAAAATTGAACGCTTTAATCCAAAACATACCTACTCGGCTTGCCGCGAATTCGCAAACAAAGGGGCACACTCGGACACTTCAAAATCGAGGAAAATCACGGATAACTTGACGGCTGACACCGAACCGCACACACTGGTGAAAACAGCCGAAAATTTTCCGAGTTTTGCAACGCGAGACTAAGACCGCGTAGCGTAAACAAAACTGCAGACGTTGCATAATGCGGGTTCGACGATCAGCGTGGTCGTCACACTACGCAGTGTGTTTGAAAATAACGCGTTTTGAGTCCGGCGTCGGAACTGAAAATATTTTCGGACGTTACTCTGAGCAGACCACCGATGCCGTGGTCATTTTTTGGCGAATTTATCACCGGAAAAAAGTGAAGTTGATTTAACATTCTGGATGTAAAAAAGTGTGCGAGAACTCATAAAATGCTAAATCATCCGCCACAGCAGTTACTTTTACATTTTGGCATTGTTAAAGTAACCACTATAGAGCGGGTAATTCAGCATTTTAGAAGTTCTCGCACACCTTTTTTTTGGATTCAGAATGTTAAATCAACTGCATGCACTTTTTTTCCGGTGTAGGAACTAAGACGAAAGAGGGAATTGCTATGCGGTCAAAACAAGGATATGTTGACTCTACAGGCTGTTTCGTGAAAAAATCCGGGATTTGTTTTTCAAAAAGAATTTCACGATTTAAAAAGTCATGGAATTCTGTCACTGTATCCAATGTTCGTGAGATACCAGTGGAGGTGTTTCTTTGTCTCTGGAATTTACCTCCAAATAGTCAACTTAGTTGGCCATATATCTCATAAGCAAAATACCTATTTTACCGTATTAAAGAAGCTAGCAGTAACGTCCGAATTTTTAAAGTCAAGTTTCCTTTCAAATTCGACCAATCTTATTTGAATAAATTAGCTGAGTCAGCAACAAAAGCAAAATGCATCTTATTTGTAAGAGGACGAAAGTTGTGAAAAATCAATAGGTCCGCAAAAATTGACATCGTTAAAAAGAATAGCAGTTAATTCTACAGTATTCCGAACTGTACTTTCTGCTGTCGTCGAGCAAAGGTAAAATTCGAACGCCTTCATGCAATAACTCATGCTCTCGAGACGATCAGATTGCATACACACAGACTTGAAGGCGTTTTGGCTACCCTTGCTAAGTCTGAAGAGAAATCTAACTAAGTCTAAAATTTCCCGGTTTTTCCCATATTTCCTGCCTGTGGCAACCCTGTTAAGTGTATGTAGAACAATCGATTCTTGTTGAGGCAACTTGCCTCTCCTGAAATTGATATTATAGCCGCTTGAAGGTGATTCAACAATTTTCCCTGACATTTCCAGGTTATCCCTGAATTTTCAAAACTCTCCGACATTTCCCTGTTATCCCTATAATCCCTGACCGTGGCAACCCTGTTAAGTGTAAGTAAAACAATCGATTCTTGGTGAGGCAGCTTGCCTCTCCTGAAATTGATATTATAGCCGATTAAAGGTGATTCAACAATTTCCCCTGACATTTCCAGGTTATCCCCGACTTTTCAAAATTCTCCAACATTTCGCGATTATCTCTAGAATCCCTTACTGTGGCGACCATGTTCAGTGTAAGTAAAACAATCGATTCTTGTTGAAGAAGCCTGCCTCTCCTGAAATCGATATTTTCAACAGAATTAAATGGAGGAAAACAATGTTGCCAAACGCCACTGTATTGGAAACATTTTTTCCATCTTAGTTTTCCCTCCACTTTCTGATCTCCATACCATCCTTTCAAATTATTTTCATGAAATCCCTCTTTTTCGAACAAATTAATCTCCAAATTTAGTGTACTATTTCCTTGTCCTAACTTTTAATTTTGCACTACCTTTTGTGACCCCTACTTTTTAAATGCTTAAATTCTGTACCTTATTTTGATCTCTCCTCTAAGGTGTTAATGGCTTAATTGTTAGAAGCACCAAATAAACGTGTCTACCAACCAACCATACGTACCTCGATGAAGGTGAATATGGATCGGTGCCAGACAGGGATCTCGAGGGCGATGCAGGCGGGGCTGTCCCTGCGGCGGGCGATGCGGTCGGAGGGGGAGAGGGAGCTGCGGCGGCTGTTGGGGCCGGGCCCCGTGGCTGCTACGGGCACCGTCACCGCCGGGAACTTCTTCTCCTCGGCCGGCGTCGTCGCCATGCTGTGCACCAGCTCCCCGTGGTCCAGCGGGCCCCCCAGCGCCCCCGCCGAACGCCCGCGCGGCAGGTAGATCGAGTTCCCCAGCGAAGGCCACGGTACCTGAAAAAAAAGTCCTTATCGATTAGGACAGATTTTGTGGTAAATTGCGGGGGGCTTCCTTAAGAGGCCGCACAGTGGATCGGGCACCGAAAAGAAGTGAAGTTGATTTGGAACATTCTGGATGTAAAAAATATGTGCGATGCAGGGTGGCAAAATTTCATGAAAAATGAAATCTTGAAATTTCACGTGAAATATTTCATGAAATTTCAGAAATGCGTGAAAGATATTGAAAAGTACCGGTTCCTTTCCATGTTTCGCAAAATTTAAAATTGGGACTTTCTTCCATTTTTGTGTGTTTAAGTGCGGGTTGCATACTCTAGCCCCTGAAAAAAATGAAATATTTCACAGGCTCGTGAAATTTCATGAAATATTTCACAGGCTCGTGAAATTTCATTAAATATTTCACAGTCTCGTGAAATTTTATGAAATATTTCACTGAAATTTCCAATCTATCATTTCTTTCTTACGTTTCATGCCACCCTGGTGCGATGACTTATAAAATGCCGAGGTATCCTCCAGAGCAGTTAGTTTCACATCTTGGTATTGCTAAAGTAACTGCCGTGGCAGGTAATGGGCCTGTTGCAAACTTTTGCTATATCAAAACTAAGATTTGTTTCTTATAGATAATGCCTCAAAAATCACGATGAGCGCATTGGCAAAGTCTGAAATGCACTCATAACTTCACAATCTGCGTAAGAAATTTGCGGTTTTTTGAGCTTCCCGCTTCAAAAACGATACTACGGCACAGGTGAACATTTTGTTAGAGGAGGCGTTCCATCGTCGGCAATATTCATCATGGCCGACGCCAATTCGCCAAAACACGTATGATGAGACGAGCTAACACCTGAGCAGCATTAGACCAGATAACAATCGGCGTGTTTACGTTCATATTTTCCTCGCCCGCCTTGATTGACCCTGAACTCACCTCGAATTACGCGCGGAACTGCGGAAGCGTCGGCCATGATGAACATTGCCGACGATGGAACGACTCCTCTAACAAAATGTTCACCTGTGCCGTAGTATCGTTTTTGAAGCGGGAAGCTCAAAAAAACGCAAATTTCTTACGCAGATTGTGAAGTTATGAGTGCATTTCAGACTTTGCCGATGCGCCCATCGTGATTCTTGAGGCATCATCTGTAGGAAACAACTCTTATATTTGCTCTAGCAAAAGTTTGCAACAGGCCCATTCGGCATTTTATAAGTGCTTGCTTACTTTTGTTACATCCAGAATGTTAAATTAACTTCACTTTTTTCGGTGAGTCAATCAGAGAGGTTGAACATGAAATTGTTGACTAAAACTGCGAATGTTCTTGTTTATTTTGTCACATTTTAAATGTTGAAGAGTGCTTCTAGAAGCAAGTTTCACTAGGAAACCAGTGGAGTCTCTTTTAGAACCTCAGAACTTTGTATAAACGGAGTTATGAGCTTTTAAATTTTCCAAATTTTGTCCGACCTCTCTTTTTGACCCGCTCCACCGTGCGGCGGCGTCGTGGGTGCCGTAGTAGCTGAAAAAAAGTCCTCATCGATTAAGACGGATTTTGTAGTAAACTGCAAGGGGCTTCTTGCAGGGGTCGGGGCCACATGCAGACTGTGAACAATTTGATGCCGACCTTTGAATAGAGATAGAGTCCATTTTAGTATGAACAAATATTACATACGAAGAGTATATCGACGGTGTAAGTTGGCAATCACATAACTCGTTCGCGGTGTCTGAAAATCTCCGCGTCTATGTTATTTTTTTGAAGGAGAACAAAGTGACATCATTCCTTGAAGTTTTTGCAGACTTTTCTGCGCACAGGGAAGAAAAATCACGGCAGACTTAAAGAATTGCCGTTGAATAGTTTTCCTTTTAAAAACTAAAGTATGACAGGAAGTCTGTAACGTCGCAAACCGAGTTATGAGATTGCCGACTTACACCGGCGTGTTTGGCGCAACGTGTAAAGTATTCCCGCTATCTTGTAGGCGCTCGTATGAATTTCGTGCCGTACAGCGACCGCACTGTTTTTTGCGCAATGCGTGAAGTATCTCCGCAGTCTTGTAGGCGCTAATATGCGCCCCGCGTCAACGGGCAGTCGCACAATGCATTAGATTTGAAAGGAACCGGAGAAACAGAGAAGAGATATCAACTTTGAAGAATGGCTGGGTAAAATTGATGCAGTGATTCATGCTAAGTGCAGATATGTACCCTGAGTCCATACCGTATGGATCCAGCGACCCAGCGTCTATACACCGTATAGACCCAGCGTCTATACCGTATAGATCCAGCGTCTATACCGATGGACCCAGCCAGCGTCCATACCGTATGAATGGCAAGTTCATACACATGCTTTTCCATACCCGACATGCTTAAGGCACATCTCTGCTCTGGTCGTGAAAGCCATATACCTTGGATTTTCCAATCGGTATAGACTCTCACTACGTAACCATTTTTTTCCGTGCAGCGGAATAATGTCACTTACGGCTGTTTTGCCTGAAACTACGTCATTTTTTGCACTCGTACGGTTTTCTCATACGTCTCGTTTTAGAAATGTCCTAGGAATGTCCTGGAGCGTCCTTCCGGAAAAATGAGTGAATTTATGCAGAAACTAAGTCAAATACGTGATACGATTTCGAAAATTAGACAACTACTCTCCCGTGCCAAGGAAAAACGCCGTATGAACACTCGAGAGTTGCCGAATTTACTTCGATAAAACGATTGTTTTTGGGGAAAGCTATGAGTATTATTCCTTTAAATTTTCAGAATCTTTAGGTGGAATCGCGAGCAAAATTATCTGAAAAATTCGGAGGAAAATATTCATAACTTTACCAGAAAATCCGCGTTTTATGAAAGGAAATCCGGCAACGCCTGAAGGTTCATACGGCGTTCTTCCTCAGCACGGCAGTACTGCTCTTTATGCTATGACTAGAGTCCCTTTATACCCACAGTTAAGACAACTCTTTTTTGGTAGGGCTGAAAGTGGCCTAAAAAAAATCCAATTCTGACTGGTTCTCGCTCATGGAGGCCAAAACGAGTGCATCAAGATGGCGGTACCTCGAATGTGAACAATAAAAATGAAATTAATTAATTGTGGTTTATTAAGAGTAAATTGTTATTTCCATCGGTCCAAAATGAAAATAGATGAAATTATTCACAAACCAATCTCACTTTCTTTTTAATTGATCAATTTGTTGATGTTGTTGTTTTTGTGTGACAAACATCGCAGGATTCCTGATCCTTATCCCTCAATATCGTTCGTTTGGGTGCACTCGTTTCGGCCTCCATGGCCAGCCAAGGCCGGCTGCCAGTCAGCTGATAATCGAGTTGTCTTAACTCTGGGTATAAAGGGACTCTAAGCACGGCAGTACTGCTCTTTATGCTATGACGGGAGAACGCACCTCGGGGAGGGTGAGGAACCTGGAGCTCTCGTAGGAGACGCGCGGCATGGAGCGGGAGCGAGGTCGGAGCCCGCGGTTGGCGAGGAACTCGGCGGCGGCGGCGATGGGGTCCTGGATGATGCCCCGCGTCGGGTGTTCCGGCGAGTCGAAGTCCGGAAGATTCTGCAGCTGCTTCTGGAACGCCAGGATCTCCTGCTCCGGCGTCTCCTTCCCGGCCGTCTCTTGATTGTGCAGCACCTGCAAAATCAACCAACGGGAAATTTCATCCGAATCATAGCTTAGACCTTCAATCTTATCAAATTTATTCATTTTAATCCTATCTCATACGATAATGGCCAGTGCTCCCATTTCATGACCGTCAAAAGTTCCGGAATTCGGAACTTTTTTGTTCAAACTTCTCCCACACCATGACCGTCAAAAGCTCAGGGACTCCATAAAGATTTTTCAAATGTTCCGAGAAAGTCCCGGAAACTGCGAAAGATCCGGAACAATTCGGGAATTTCAAAAGATCCGGGAAAATCTCAAAAGTTCCGGAATTTGGAACTTGTACGGGGAAATGGGAGCAGAAGCACTGGAATGGCTTTCAACTTAGATTATTATGGCCAATGCCCTGCGGGTTGATTGTTGAAAGACAATCCTATTGGTTGAAATTTATGGTTTTTATAGACGAAAAGGTTATATGATGAACTAAGTGTGGGGTCTCTCGTGGGTTGCTGTTAGTCAGTCTATTACCTAACTCTTTCATCCGTTGCAATCACCCATTTCCACCATTAGGATCCCTCCATATACCTTTTGTCTTCTTTGTCCATAGTTTTGTCGATCTATTTCAACAATCAGCTGCTGAAGGGCGTTTTCATACCCGTCCCCTCAACAGATCATTTCCTCTGCGGGCTGACTGTTGAAATTGATAGACAAAGCGATGGACAAAGAAGGCATAAATAGTATAGAGCGATCCTATTGATTAAAATGGGTGGTTCTTATAGACTAAGGGGGTAAATAATGGACTAACAATAGGGTCTCTTGTGGGTTGCCGTTAGTTAGTCTGTCTATTGCAACTACCCGCTTCCACCAATAGGATCTCTTCATACTCTTTATGTCTCTTTGTCTATCAATTTTAACGATCAAGAAGAAGAAAATCTTCATCTCAAGTACCACAGTACGACGAATATATCAAAATAATTTGCAATTTATTGAATTTCTACCATGGTTTAATATTTAATATGATCGAACCTTCACACCATTGTCCTAAGTCCACTCGATTGTGGAGGTTTTAGCTCCTGTTGCACATGCATCTATCACTTAGATTATTCCACATTTAATCGAATTTTATTCACAATAGGTATCTTAATTTAAAAAAAAAAAAATAAAACATTATCATTTGAAGAAAATCATGTCAATTTTTTTTTACAATCCACTTAAAGATTTACGTATCTAAGTTTGACCAGAGTTTCTTCAAGATTAGAATAACATTTTGACTACAGATTTGATCATGGTTTGAGAAAAACTTAAATGAAAAACATATTTCAACATATTGAAGAATGACTTTCTTAATTTCCATTCATCTGATATTTCCGCTTTGAAAACAATTCATTATCTTGCACTAACCTCTTTTACATATGAACTCTAACTGAGAACTCTGAAAGCGATAAAGCGATAAAAAAAAAAAAAAACAAATCGTTGGTTGGATGAAGGAACTAACCTTAATATTAGCATGTGATTTAGACCTTTGTTTATTACTATGTCGAAGACTTGAGAATCGAAATGAAGATCTCCTAGGCTTATGATGTAAATGAACACTAATTGAAGGCAACGGTACAAATCCAGGTAGTGAGTCTGTAACAATCGTCACAAAATATTATTTGTATCTAACGGAGCAAAGTTCATTGACCTGAGATGGAATGATAAAGATGTATCTTCAAGCATTCAAAAAATCAATGTAATAAGTACTCTTTCACTTGGCTAACATTAGAGAGCAATACTGTTTAAATGTTCAGAATTATTAAGCTCGGTAAAGGAAACATTTTGTTGAAATTAATGTAAACCCGTGGATGCGTAAGCTCCACACGATCATGGTAACATATTAAAAGTATGTAGGATCAGATTTAACTCACTCACTTAAAAATTTCCAGATTTTCATTTGCAATATACTGAAAGCTTCAAGGAATTCAAGTTCCGTACTTTCAAAAATTTCAGTTTTGCAGCTGACAAGGATTCTCATGGTTTTTTCAAACTCTCTAAGAAACCTAATCGCAAATTGTCAGTTTTTTCATAAATTTTACAATCTCTTGATGGGCTAGTCAATCAGGTCACATAATGGACCACTAGACAAGGCACAAATTCAAGCATTCTAATACATTTTTCCTGACGAGAATTTTACGTAGAGCACGATTCGCGCAACGGAAATTACTGAAACCAACTTCTAACAAAGATATTAAACTTTTTAGTTCACATTGGTTACGCGGGTTTTGAACTGCCCGCTCACAAGAAACTTAAAGCTCTACGTGAGTCAAATCGCGCACTACAACGGTCTCAGCAAGCCTCTCAATCGAGCAATGTTCATTCCCACCATGGGTTTTTCAAACTATAAGCAATTTGCAATAGATGAGCCAAAGCGTCAAGATTGAGGTTGCCAGATTTTTATATAGCAACAGACTGTCATGATAACGTTTAGCGCGCGATGTGAATCACGCAGAGCATTGAGTTTTCATGAGCGGGTGGTTTGAATTCTCACATCAAGAATCATTAAATATCTTCGTAAGGAGTTGATTTGAATAATTTTCGTTGTGCGTATCGTGTTTTACGTAAAATTTTCGTTACAAAACATGTATCAGAGTGCTGAAATTCGTACCTTGTCTGGCGGTCCATTATGTTTAGAAATATGCAGTTTTTAGATCATTAGGTAAGACATCTAAACGCCAAGTTTTCTCTCCCACTATCAAAGCAAAAATCGCCCCCTGAAAATCACATTCGATACCGTCATCTTCTAAAAAAGTGAAAAGAGTAGACGCCATGGTCTCGGCTACCTTGCACTTAATAACGATGCACAAATTCAGCGAATGTTTCTAAAAACATCAATGTGCGTACGATGGATCGATAAAACAGAGGCGGGAGAAACCACGGCATGCACTATCGCCGTGGGTGACGTCATCACCGTCACCGTCATCGGATGTTTTTTCGAGAGACGACATCGCTGTTCATAGTGGATGTAGAAGCATGGCATTTGGATGAATCTTATTTTGAATTGATAATTGGGCTGACTTTATTGATAAGGAACCATAGTATCTGGCTTATTATAAGAGAAAAACGCATATTCCGTTAGTTCCTCTACGCCGAAAGGAGCTTTAACGGACGAGCCACGAAAAAGGGCTCCTTTTCGCAAAATAAAGTCCATTTAATATCGTCGAAAATATGATAATGTAGCCTCGGGTCCAACATATTGGACTCCATGATAATTTTTTATGTAACTGCTTGCTCATCTTGTCCGAGATCTTGGACTGAGTGCTCATCGCTGAACTTTCCACTTCTTCGCTTGAGCATGGAGTCCAATGACAGGGAGATATCCCTCAGTTTTAATGCTTATCCATTCTCCTTCGTAGTGAAAATCGCATATTTCTTTTTAATCTGAGCTAAGTTATCCTAACCAAACTTAACCAATTTTCTACAAAAACACATTGTTTCCGTCTTTACCTACCTCACCAAATTGCTTTGAACATTTTTTGGACTCCATGCTCGTCTAATGTCAGAGAATATCTGCACCTCGCGATTTTGGACGCTATGCTTACTTTAATTTTTCAAAAAAAGGTATTCATTCTTGACAAGAGCACGGAATCCAAAATCTTGGACGTGATGAGCAACCAAGTATTAAGAGGGTGAGCATAAAGTCCAAAACCATGAACCCAATGCTACATTACCGAGAAGGTCAACGTTCAGGTTCAAAATCCATGCTTTAAACAGTTGGAAGATTCAAAAGCGGGACTAAAATAAAATTCTAAAATTACTCTAAACTAAGACAGAGGGAGAGAGCTAAGACGCAGGGTAAAGATGCGATGAAAGCCGGTCTACCATCTCCAACAACTGCTGACGAAATGTCATAGAAAAAGGACGGGCATTCAGGGGAGATACGGGGGAACAAGCGAAAGAAAGTAACAACTCAGATGAGTAAATCAAGAGTTACCGTAGTGATTTAAACAAATCCGAAGCAGGGAGGGTTAAGCAGGGTAAAAGTATTAGTCAAAACAGGGATGATGTTTAAACGGTAAGGTTGAGAAGCCATTCGAAGGCAAGCAGCCAAAACGGAAAACGAATCCCTCGCATTCTCGGTAGGTTTTTCGGGCAAAAATAACCAAAATTTCTTGACTTTTCTGCTCGACGATCTACTAACATGCATTAAAATAAAGAATAGATTTTTTCTTTAATTTGAGGTAGATCTCAAGAGGGGAAGGTTATTCTAAGGTGGATCTCATCCTCGTCTCAATGGGACGATAAGCAATCCATTATATCTCATATCTCTAAAATTTTGCATGTGGAATGATTCACGCGAGAGGGAGTTAAAAAAGAAGCAGTGTATGAATGGCCCAAATGAATACACTTGGAGACCCCCAAAATAATAATCTTAAGCAATTTGACCAAGTTTAGCGAAAGTTATAGTCAAATATGGACGCTATTTTTCCCCCAGTGAGGGACCAACTTGTTCAGGATATGATTTGCCAAATAAGGCCCGATGGAGATCGGAGTGCGCAATTCCCTAGGCAAGATTTTTAAAATTTGATTGGATTTGCTAAACAAATTGCTCAATTCTCCTGTCATCGTTCATCTCTGGGGGAAACTGAGCAATAACTTCCAAACTAGGGTGTCAACTAAAATTTTGTTCAGAATTTTCCTGATATTTACATGCTTTTTCCTGATATTTGAAATGAAATTTCCCAATGTTTTCGTGCGAACACATTGAAATTATTTTGATTTCACGGATTTAATGAATTGAATATAAAACTTTTCACTTTAGAATTAACTCACTGCACAAGGTTGAAAAATGCTTCACGAACTCGAAATTTACAGACCCATGACCAGTTTTCCTGATATTTTCCGGTTTTCCAGCTTTTGATGACGGTAGACACCGTGCAAGTGAAACTCTCACGCTGAAGGGGAGATATCACGAATGGGGGTCTCAAAGATATATTCTGGCGTGGTCTTCTCCTAAACTAAACCCTCCGCAGGGTTGCCACAGAATTTGGAAAATTAATTTCCCCGACAGTTCCCTGATTTCCCTGACACTTCCCTGATTTCCCTGACACAGGTGAAATTCCCTTACAATTGAACAATTTTCAGGGTGTTAAAAAACCATAGTTAGAAACGGTTTTCGGGCATTTGTTGTTCGAATCGTCAATTAAACTCACCCGAGAAAGCATATAAAGGCGACTCGACGATTTTCCCCTGACATTTTCGTCTCTTTTCCATACATTTTCACATTTTCCTCACTTTCCCTGGCATTTCCCGGTTTTCCCTGACTTTTTAAAATTCCCTGACATTTTCCGGTATTCCCTGACAAATTTTGGTGAAATTCCCTTACAATTGAACAATTGTCAGGGTGTTAAAAAGCCATAGTTAGAAACGGTTTACGGGTATTTGTTGTTCGAAACGTCAAACTCACCCGAGAAAGCAAATAAAGGCGACTCGACGATTTTCCCCTGACATTTTTGTCTCTTTTTCTTACATTTTCTACATTTCCCTCACTTTCCCTGGCATTTCCAGGTTTTCCCTGACTTTTTAAAATCCCCTGACATTTTTCGGTATTCCCTGACTGTGGCAACCTTTCTATCAGTATGAAACGGGTCTCTTGAGTTGAAGGTCAAGCGATCTGTTCATACTCTCGCTAATTAGGTACTCTAACATTTTCCTCACTATTCCTAGCATTTCCAGGTTTTTCCTGACTTTTTAAAATCCCCTGACATTTCCCGGTATTCCCTGACTGTGGCAACCTTTCTATCAGTATGAAAAGGGTCTCTTGAGTTGCAGATCAAGCGATCTGTCCATACTCTCGCTATATAGGTACTCTAACATTTTCCTCACTTTCCCTGGCATTTCCAGGTTTTTCCTGACTTTCTAAAATCCCCCGACATTTCCCGGTATTCCGTGACTGTGGAAACCTTCCTATCAGTATGAACGGGGTCTCTTGAGTTGCAGGTCAAGCGAGGACGGGTCGGGGGTCCGCGTTCCGGTGGGCGTACTTACGCTTGACCGGAGATGGTATGACCGTATCGCTGTCAACGGACAGGGATCTCTGTTTGGACCTCTGAATCGCGGCCCTCTCCTGACTGTCTTGGGCGGCGAGGGAGAGGACGTTACCGGCGGAGCTCCGCTTCCCCTCGCTGCTGTCGCTCCGGAGGGACTCCTTCGAGGCGGCCGAGTGGAGCGGCTCCAGGGCCAGGCCGCAGGCCGACGACACCGACGCCCGCTCCAGGAGGGAGTGGGCCATCGAGGGCGCCCCGCGCTTCGCCGTCCCCGGTCCGGGAGGAGGGTCCTCGGTCGAGTCCGACGTCCAGCCCCCGCAGTTCAGCGTCAGGTTCACCTGGGGAATAGAGGATACAGAAATGAGTTAAGGGAGCAGTATCTAAAGACGAAGAGAAAAGACAATATGTAATAGAGAATACAGAAATGAGTTAAGGGAGCAGTATCTAAAGACGAAGAGAAAAGACAATATGTAAAAGAGAATGGATGAGAAGTGAAGGGCCAAGAACGTCAGGTTCACCTGGGGAATAGAGAATACAGAAATGAGTTAGGGGAGCCGAATCTGATTGAATCATCAGCGAGCTGACTGTTGAACTTGATAGATAAAGCTATACTGCCATGCTAAGGAAAAACGCCGTATGAACCTCCAAGCGTTGCCAAATTTTCATTTCTAAAACACTAATTTCCTGGTAAAGTTATAAATATTTTTCTTCCAATTTGTCATATAATGCTGATTGCGATTTCACCTACAGTTCCTGAAAATTTCAAGGAAAAATATTCATAACTTTCCTTAAAAATAAACATTTTGCTGAAGGAAATTTGGCAACTCTCGAATGTTCATACGGCGTTCTTCCTTAGCACGGCAGTATAGACAAAGATGACAAAAGGGATTTGAAGGGATATTATTGGTAGAAGCGGGTGGTTGCAATGGATAAAGAAAGTACGTAATAGACGAACTAACGGCAACCCACGAGAGACCCTAAATTTAGTCCATCATTAACCCCCTTAGTCATTAGAACCACCCATTTCAATCAATAGGATCGCTCTACAGGGTGAGCCAGGGTTAAACGGCCGGACTGCAGGAGCGTGTTCCATGGGCCAAAATAAGACTATTTTGTGGTAAAAAGTATTTTCCCAAAAATGGCCCTAGTCGAAGCTACGCCCCCTCCCCCAAATCAGTTTAATTTTCAAGTAAACATGCCCATGATTCTCTTAGTAAAAACAGAATTTGCGCGGTTAAATTTTGCAGTATTAAAATGCAGTTACGTTTTTTTGTGGGGGAAACGACGCATTGTTACACCCGTAGTCTTTAAAGCACGTATGTGACTTAGTTTTGATATAAATTCACTCATTTTTGCGGCAGATGGAGGAACGCTCATTTACGAACATTTTCGGTCATCTTGGTTTGATATTGGAATCTGAAGATTGGCAGGGACATTTTTTGCGTTAAAAGGTTTGCTGCTTTTTAGGGTCCTTAAAGCTCCTTATATAACGTGTCCGTAGTCATACATGTGCGCTAAGCTCAAGGAGACGCACTCATCGTGCGATTTGAATCGATGAGCGAACGAAACCTCAAAGCGCCTTCAAGCTTCCACTCTAATCTTACGAGAAATGACGATACCACTATACGCACGTCGTGATGGTGTTAGCGTATAACCGACCAATTGAAGGCGGACACCAACTTGCCTGTCACGCCTTCCGCCGTGTTCCGCTCTCTCTGTTTCCCTTTGAATAATGTAGGAAACATTACTTTAATAGAGATTACCTCGATTTGAGCAATTTCACCGCCCGCGACGGTAGCAACGCGCCAGTTCGCGTTAAATCGTTTCGCGGCGTTCCAAAATCCCCGCTCCCATTTTAATTTATTGAATGAGACGGAACCGACGCTATTGTTTGAAATGGACCACTAGACAAGGTACGAATTTCAGCATTCTGATACAAGTTTCTTCACCAAAATTTCACGTAGAACACGATGCGCACAACGAATATTACCGAAATCAACTCCCTCCAAAGTTATTAACGATTCTTGGTGCGTAAATTCAAACCACCCGCTCATGAAAACTCAATGCTCTACGTGATTCACATCGCTCGCAAACGTTATCATGAACATCTCTGCGATGAAAACATCTGGCAACCTCAAACTTGACACTGCTTTGGCTCAGAAGTAGCAAATTACTTATAGTTTGAAAAACACATGGTGGGAAATGAACATTGCTCGGTTGAGAAGATTGCTGAAACCGTTGTAGTGCGCGATTTGACTCACGTAGAGCTTTGAGTTTCTTGAGAGCGGGCAGTTCAAATTCCTCGTAACCAATGTGAACTAAAAATGTTAATAGCTTCGTTAGGAGTTGGTCTCAGTAATTTCCGTTGCGCGAATCGTGTTCTACGTGAAATTCTGGTTAAGATACATGTATCAGAATGCTTAAATTCGTACCTTGTCTAGTGGTCCATTTTCAGGAATACCTTCTTCACGTAGGGATGAAAATTCAGTGATTTTTTTAAGTAATGACGTTCAGTATTTCTCCATTCAAAAAAAGGGGTAAGATAGGACATCTGCAATACTACCGTGCCAAGGAAGAACGCCGTATGGGCCTTCATGCGTTGCCAAATGTCTTTTGGTAAAATATTGGTAAAAATACAAATTTTCCGGGATACTCGCGAAAGTTTCCCGTCCACTTTTCCAGGGAATTTTCTTCGCAACTTTATCTGAGGTATCAGAAAATTTCAAGGGAAAATATTCATTATTCGTGTTAAAAATTAATATTTTAGGAGGGGAAATTTGGCAACTCTCGGGTGTCCATACGGCGTTTCTCCTTATCACGGCAGAATTGCTGACCTCTGGCGTGAATACTTATTTTTCTTCGTCTCACAGTGGATCGAGTCACTTAGATGGGTCGGACTCATAATTTGTAACTGAAACTGCAATTTTCGATGTTTATTTCGTCAGATTTTAAATTTTAAAGGGTGTTTCTAAAAGAAAATTTCACGAGGAAACCATTGGAGCTACCATAAGAACCTCAACATTTGGTATAAACGGAGTTAAAAGCTCTTAAAGATTTCGAATTTTGTCCGACCTCGCCTATTGGCTGGATCCACTGTACGGCTCTGGCGTGAATACTTACTTTTCTTCGTTTCCTGAGCGTGCTGGCGTCCGTGTCGGTGGAGGAGGCGCGTGAGCGGGGGCTCTTGGGGGCGTCCGAGGCAAAGGAGGAGCGGGAGGCGCAGGACTTCCAGCGGGGGAGGCACGGGAGGGTGGTGAGGACCCGGTGGAGGAAGAGCCGGAGCATGATGACCGGGTGGAGCACGCACGGGAAGAAGGCCAGCCACAGCGCCGCGAACTCCACGCTACCCGCGTCGCACGCCGACGCCCGCCGCGACGCCATCACACCTGAGGATAAAGGCAAGAGGGAAAACAATCAGTTACCGGTTCCGAGTAGACTAGAGCCTCTTTATACTGAGAGTCGAGATTGTCTCGACTCTCAGTATAAAGAGGTGTAATCTCTCTCTGTTCCTTGTCGAACCCGTGATTCCCTGGTCCATTTCAGATTATAATCTTTGCAATCGGTGAAAATGTAATCTTTATTCCCGTTTGTGACATTGTGGAGGCCTAAAATACGGGAACCAATCAGAGATGAATTCACATTGTCTTGACTTTCAGTTTAAGGGGACTCTAGAGTAGACTATGATATCTTTAAGGAAAACGTAAAAAAACCACACAGATGAAAATACCTCGAGTATACGGACGAAATGCATGGAGAGAAATTGCAACACAGAATGTTGGTTAATTCGGGAAGTGAAACACAAAATGGACTATAATTAAAAGAAAGGAACCAAGATACATCAACGATTGCCAAATTTAACAAGGCAATTTACACTGAAAAAAATGGTATGCTGTTTCAGCACCTAGGATGTCAAAAATGTGTCTGGTGATCCTTTTTTTGGCAGTGTACCAGGTATAGAATTCCTACACTGGAAAAAAAACACATTGGATCTAGAGTCCAGACTCTTGAAAACATTGACAAGAAAAAGGGCTCTTGATTCAATCAGATTTAAGCTTAAATCAAAAGGAAATCCGCTCAAATTAAGAGGCTTGGTTCTTGATTTAAGCTTAAATCTGATTGAATCAACACGGAAAAAAATCAGGTTAGGGTTCGGCACTACCTATGGGTAGTTTTAGGGTCGGTAGTCCTGAGGAACAGAACATGTATTCGTCAACGCTACCTCTCGCTGTCCGTAGCGCCTACCCGCCGCTTGACTGCAACACACACGGCAAGCTTGTTTCCACAAGTAGAATTTCTCTTGCGGAAGGCTAGAATGTCCGGGATGCGTATGCGCCGTGGACTGCTCGACTACGTCATCGTATTCGTCTCGGACGAGGAAAGAAAACATGGCTGCCCCGCGTCGCGTTGCCCAGTCCGGCGCTTTATTTAAAGTAATAGTTTAATACTATGAGGAAAGAATCAACACCCAAAAACTCAGATTTTCCTTGACGTAAGCAAGCTGGCCAGGTTGGCCTAGTGGTTAGCGCGTCTGACTCCAGACCCATAGATCCCGAGTTCGAATCCCGGTGGTGGCGACAAATTTTCACCGAACTGACGAGTGGATCTGCAGAAACAGATTCTACTCGACCTTAATCCCTGAAAATTTGAAAGCCGGAGCTATGGAGCATGAATGTTCTAAACGTCCCCCTGATGCCCGTTGACAATCAAATAATTTCTTTGTAAAAACTCGTGTCTATAGCTAGCTTTGGCTTCCAAAAAAAAAAAAAACAGGAAGAAAAGCCAAATAAACTGTAAGAAAAATTTAAAAAAATAAAAAATAAAAAAAAAAAATAAAAATAATTGAAAAAACTATATTGTGCGCGATGAAATTATGCTCTACGGGTGTAATCAGATTTTTTCGCACATTTTGGCAACTTTGCATCAAGTAGGCTTCAGCCCTGCCGGATCTATCCTTGGAGCCTTCTGTTTCTGTGCCTACGCGCTGCCAGATCTGTTTCTGAACGTCACGGGTCATCTAGCGTGGAACGCAAGCGCGAGGTAGGCTTCAGCACTACCTTGGCTTACGACTGCGAAATCAGGTACCGCGCGGTAGTGTTGAAGGGCAGAAACTAGTCCTCAACCCTAACTCATTTTTTTCCGTGAAGAGTATTTTTTCTTGTCGATATTTTTAAGAGTTTAGAATCTAGATCCAATGTGTTTTTTTCCCAGTGTACCCTTCAAATAATGTCAACGCAGAAAGCCGTATTTACTTAGTTTTGAGAACAATTTCATGCATTACATTCAAAAAAAGCTTTTCAATCTGGATCTAAAACGGGGGCCCTTATTACGGACCCGAAGTGATTGAATCGAAATTAAGTTCCAAAGACTCGTAAAAAGCGACTCCGGCATGAGGGCGACTGTAATTCGACCCGCTACGTGACCTGGAGCCGGAATCAAGCCCAGAGCTCTCGTGAAAGATTGTTAAATTTTATAAAGCTTTTCAGCTTTTACGATCATTTCGGTGCAAGCAATAGCACTTAAACGCCGTAACGTTTAAAAGTTTCATACATTCGAGAAGTCCCTCGAACGGAAAGGTAGCATTGCGTAGGAATGACCACACGGAGAGGATATCATCCCTGCGAGTGTGGGTATGGGTCGTATTCGATAGTATTCGATGTATCGTTTGATTCAAAACAATAAAACATAAAAAAAATTTAGGTTAGAAAAGCTGAAAATGAGAAACAATTTCACTTTTCTTTATCAATTCCATCACAGAAACCCCGCTCCCTCAGATTTCTCAATTGACTTTTGAGGCTACGTTAACATGTCGCGCACGAATCGATATCGATACAGTCTCACCTGTTCGATTTATCGAACACGATCCATTCAATCACGTCCAGACCCTTCCCCCCGGGCCCGTAAAAGGATGACAAAGTATCATAAAAATGCATGCAAATCTGCTAAGAGCTTTACATCAATTTAACTTAGGTTGCAGATTTACGAGGGACGCTCCGGACATATGGTGGACTCTCGCGATGCATTTTCGTTTCGGTTTTTCCCAGTGGCGTGGCGTGCTTTGCGATATATCGATTGATCGGTCATTTGAACCTATGGAAATGTATCGATAAATAGGGTGTTCGCAGCGAACACCTTAAGAATCGATTATTTACCACAGCTTCAAATGGGGAAATATCGATAGATCGCAAAGCATGCCACGCCACTGCTTTCCATCTTTCCTTTCCGTTGTCGCAAATCCTCATAGCTCGACTCTCGTGCAAACCTATGCGCTTTATTGAAGTGTATGATCGGCTGAAAAGTCATTTTACTATTCTACGAGAATTTGGCCGGGGACAATATAATTTGAGATGATTCTTCGGAAATTTGGGGAAATATTAAATAGTCTCTCGATCAATGGCCCTCTAGAAAAGGTATATGAACTAAAGAACTCTGCAACATGTAATGACTTCAAAATTTTAGAGGAAAACCGAATCACACGATGGTGGGTCCGGAAATAAACTTTAAAACATGAGAAAATTATGATAAAATTCCCAAAATGATGACTGGTGAATGTCGAGGGCGACTGCTCAACTCTTTCTTCGCCAGTCGTTGGGCGAGTCTGAGCGTTGACTTCCAAAATTTTTAATGAGACGACGTCTCTGAAATTATTTTACTGACCTCAGACTCAGTTTTTTCTGACAAAGGGGTGCCTTCAATTCTACTTCCTGATTGGGTTGCTGCGTCACGTAGTAAAATAAATAATGGCATTCTATAGCCTTTGGCTTTTAGCACGGAATACTTACTTTTATTGATATGTCGATAAGAGGTACCACTGAGCATCCAACATGCCATGTAAGGTTCACTTCCGGCAATAATGCCTTTATTCTGACCTAAAATAGCCTGTAAAAAAGAATAAATTAAAATAATTCTAGTTTCTTTCTTTTACCTTTGTTGGTAAAATTTTTGAACACTAAACCATGCAATATTGCTAATATTTTCAAATAATTAATTGATTTATTGTCTGATGAGTAAAAAGAGCTTGAAATTCCATGAATTTTGTTAGGTTGACAATGTTTGTTGAGCACGATTTCATTCAAAATCCATCTTTGACGCTACGGTTCTCTGAAAAAAGCGTGTTTTTGGTTCGAGTTTTTGAAACCATAAAAAAATTAAAATGAATATTAATGCACATTTTACTATTCAAATGCGAACACGTTGCAAGTTATGGGTTAGAGTCTATAGAGTCTTTTGGTATTGAATAGTGTCGCGAACACCGCTGGCGTCCATTTTTCCAGTCTTGAGTTTTTTTTATACTTGATGATACTTTTCAGGATTGGATGCAACCACGAAAGACTAATTAATACTACTTTTAGAGTTATCTTTATCCCGAAATGAGCCCTTGCATCACTTTCATGGTTCGCTGGAAAAAAAACACATTGGATCTAGAGTCCAGACTCTTGAAAACATTGACAAGAAAAAGGACTCTTGATTCAATCAGATTTAAGCTTAAATCAAGAACCAAGCCTCTTAATTTGAGCGGATTTCCTTTAGATTCAAGCTTAAATCTGATTGAATCAAGAGTCCTTTTTCTTGTCAATGTTTTCAAGAGTCTGGACTCTAGATCCTATGTGTTTTTTTTTTTCAGTGTTGTGCCAACTCTTCAAAAATATTATTAACATAAAATAATTATAAGCTGGAAGAATGGAGAAAAGCTGTATTGGCACGATAAGATTCAATTGCAGTCTGAAAAGATTGATGTTTGAAATACACGAAAAATTTTACCTCTACGGATTTTAAGGCATGTATGATCGCATTTTCGAGTGAAAGACCGAGTATAGTTTTCGTTTTGGGGTGAGAAATGACGTAGGTGGGCGCCGAGGTCAGTGTAATGTAACTGTCCTCGGCCGCTTCGGTTAACGGTGTGTGAGGTGGAGCGTCCTCTGAAAAAATAAAATAATTAATGAATCAATGAATTGGGCTGAATAAATATAAAATCAAAACATATTTGCAAGTAAACTTTATATAAAATTGGACGAGAAGAGGCGGGAACGAGACTGAAAAAACACACGATAACGATTACAAATCACGGAGTGTTTCGACCGGTCTCCAGGTCATTATCAACCGTCAAAAAGAATTAAATAATCTAAACAAATAAAAGCTAAAAACAATGTTACCCGGCGCTGGTCATGGCGGCTAGAAGACCGGTAACATTGTTTTTAGCTTCTGTTTTTCTTTTTTAGATTTTCTAATTCTTTTTTGACGGTTGAAAATGGTCGAGACGTCCCGTGTTTTGTAATTATTGTGTGTATATAGATTTGACCGTTATCAGTCCAACCGCATTAGAGATTGACAAATTTCCTGACGTTTTATTATATTTTTATTCAGAAACATGGGAGCATCATGCGATCAATAATTGTGCCTTATACTGAGCTAAAGTTACTATAATAACAAGTGAAGAAATCAGAGCATAGGATGAAATTTTGCTGAGTCAATTGCAAGTGGGCTGATTCCGGTTGAAGCCATGCGTTATCGATACACAGTGGCTTGGTCCGAGGTAAAACGCCTTCAAGACTCGTGAATACTTCTCCACTTACGCGCTTTGAAATCGTATGATCACGTTGATCGCATTTAAAAAGCTATTCCGTATTTGCTTTGATGGAAGCCACCCGACGAGTTAATTACTCATGTAACTACCAAATTAATTTCTACATCGAATTTCTTTCGAGGTTCGAAACATTGTATTTAAATTAACGAGCTTATTTAGCTGATAAGGCACAATTCGTCATTGATGACTAAATGAAATAAATAAATAGTTAAAAAATAATAAAACATGAATTTCAAGGGGAAGCTGCAGAGTCACTAAAAAGATGAGATTTCAGACAAAACAGCAGTAAGTCCATAATATTTTGTGGAGTAGCTGCCTTGATTGCTGCCTTGAGTAATGATACGTATGTCCGCCAATTTCTAGCCTTAATATATTTTTATTGCACGATTGACACGTAATCATACGGCTGAAACATGCAGAAAATTCACTCGATGCAGTCCTCTGTAATATGAGATGAAACGGCCCTTTTAATGCAGTCGAATATATGGACGGTGTAAGTCGGCAATCACATAACTCGTTTGCGGTGTCTGAAAATCTCCGACTCTTTGTTATTTTTTTAAGGGAGAACAAATTGACATCATTCCTTCAAGTTTTCTTAGAATTATCTTCGCACAGAGAAGAAAAATCTCGGCAGTTTTGAAGAATCGAAGTTCGATCGTTCTTGGAAGTTTCGTTGAGTAGTTTTCCGTTTAAAAAATAAAGTATAACAGAAAGTCTGCGACGTCGCAAACCGAGTTATTTGATTGCCGACTTACACCGTCGATATACAATTTGACAGAGTCTTCAGTCTTTTGGAAGATTACTGACATTGTTACGAAGAACTGAGAGAGTTTTCAAAAATGCTTGGTCCTCATTCTCAAAATTCAAATTCTGGAGTTATTACTTCATTCGGTAACACGGCAGTTAAACACTATACTTCTACTTTCGACTGGACCACATTTTGAAATAATTTCAAACTGCTAATTCCGGCTTATTTTAGGAACAACCTATGTATAATTAGTTTCCCTACGTCGAAAGATACTTTTTTGAATATAGAGGTTTCTCGTTGCAAAATGTAATCCAACTTTTATTTGAGGGTTGCCGAAGACCCCTGCATTTCCCGTGGAATCGCGAACTTTCGAGGCCCGAAGCGGCAACACACAACCCTGAAGTTGGATTGCAGGTTCGGATGATAATTATCTTCCCCTCGAAAGCTTCTCACCGCCTTCTACCCCTCGTGATGCCGTGCACAATTCGATTCGAAAATTAATCAAATTAGAGCGAGAATGCATCGGAGACTCGAAGAAAAGGCGCTGCCAGAGGGAGACAAAACATCCGTGGGATAAAATTGCGCAGAGAAGTGCAGCGTTACGAACACAACTAGATGTCTCCCGACACTCGAAACAGGGTTGCCAGACTTGAGATAAGATTGACGCTCACTGGTTGCCATACCTTAGTGTGCGAATAAATATCCCGAGCAAAAATTGGACTACATATTTCTAAGGAGCTACTATTTCTAGATCAGCTGTAAAAGCACAGACGAGGGGCTTAAAGAAAAAAGCGCAAAAGTGCAGTTTTTGCTATTTCGAGAGATACGTCTTTGAAGTTTCGAAATTACATGGATCCTCATAGCGAAAAAAAGTTCAAACTAACTTTTTGATACATAAAAATTGGAATTTCGGAGCGAATTTTTCTCTGAGTATGCATTAAGACTAGTTTTACTTGCGAGGTTCGATTAGAGTCCCTTTATACTGAGAGAAAAGACAATGCGAATCCATTTCTGATTGGTTCCCGTGTTTTAGGCCTCCACAAAGTCACAAAGGGGAATAAAGATTTCATCTCCACCAACTGCAAAGATTTTAAATTGGAATGGACCGGGGAATAGGGGGTACGGCAAGGAAGAAATGGAATGAGAGAGGGAACGGAAATAGGAATTCGGGAACGGGTTGATCAACGATTACAAAAAACGTCCGATTTGTGTTATTCTTATTCCCGTTTGTGACTTCCATGAACCATGTTGTCTCAACTCTCTTTAAAAGAGGACTCTACCCAAGTAGCATTTCTCAACGGAAAAATCGCTCTATATTGCGATTTTATCGGCGATAAAATCGCCAGGATCATCAACATCTGAGCGATTATCCTCGATCTTATCGCGATAGAATCGCGCTTTTATCGCCCGAAAAATTATTGCGATATTTTCGAAATAAATATCGAGATAAATGGCGATTTAATCTCGATTTTATCGACGAAAATTGATCACGATTTTATCGAACCAAAAATTGTGATTTGTGGCAATTCAATCGCCATATATCGCGATTTTTGATACGATAATATCTCGATATATTGCCACCGATAAAATCGCGATAACCAACCGATAAAATTGCTGTTTATCGCGATCACTGCTACTTGGGCAGGTTTGTTGGGAGTTCATTTCCATTCAAATTGAACTTTCTAAGATTGGCGGCAACCCTGATAGAGCACTGGAAGGGTGAAGGGAAAAGTCGACATTGTAAGCTCAGAGCAACACTTGTCATCACAGAAGACGCGGGGGTGGGGAAACTTCCCCTGGCCGGCGGTCGGGGGAAGGGGGTGGGCTGAAGATACAAGTACCTGTATTTCGACGTGCTTTACGCTTTTGAGTCTTCTCAGCTTTTCGACAAACAATCGTGCCCCCTCCGCTCTCCCTCGCTCCCGTTTTGAGAGACAAACGGTGCCATGCGGATAAATCGGGCCATTTGTCATGTTTATAATCCCTGCAACTCCCCCAGTTGCCTCTTCCGACGGATTCCTTTGAATTAGCTGTGATGAAAGGCATGAAATCGGACTCATTAAGTGGAAAAGATAACCATCTTGATGAAGCTATAAGAAAACGCGTTTATGATATTAAGGAAATACGGGTTGGAAATGCTGTTGCTTTTCATTTCCGTCGTTTTAGATAAATTCCTTCTGGTTGACGAAATTGACCCCTCTCGGAAAATTCTTTTCCCGCATCAGGCTCTTTTTGCGAAATGTTTCCCGACTCTGTCGTGCCAGATTTCTCTCGAAAAAACATTTATTGTTAAGATTTTCAGATACTTCAGATCAAATTGTGGATAAAATTTATCGTTACGGTTGGGAGAAAAATATTCATAAACATTCCTGAAAATTCGTTTTTTTACTGTGGGAGATTTTGTAATGTCTAAAGGTTATAATGCGGCTTTTGAGCAGGGCAGAATGAATCTCTCAAGGCTTATAAGATATCGGTATTCTTTGGACAAGGCGTCCGCAAAGACTTTCCAAACATCGAGGATGCTATTAGGCCGAATCTACGATTTGAAGGAGAACTGGCATGGTTTTAAGGACTGAGGAAATCTGCTTCCTGAATGGAGAGACGGAAACTCGGTGGCGTAGTGTGCTTTGAGATTCATAGATTGATCAGCCATTTAAACCTATGTAAAAGGGTCGATACACAGGGCGTTCGCAACGAACACCTAATGATCGATTCTTTACCATATCTTCAAGTGGGGAATTATAGATTATCACGCTCCGCCACTGCAAAAAACGTACACTGAGGGAACGATTTTCACAAGAGTCATCAAATTTGGGCTTGCAGAATGTCCTGTAAAGTTGGCGAACCAAACTTGACGATTTAACGATCGCTAATTCTTGCCGTATACACTGCACGATAAATTCGTCTGCTTCGTCGACAAACGTTTTCTCAGAGTACGAATGAGTTTTACGTGACAGTCTTCAGGAAAACAGACTCTCAATAGCTGAAAGACTATATACTATAAGATATTGATATACATCTTAGGAAAACAATCCAGAAATATACCTACTCGTGCGGGTGAACGCCCAAAGAAATCAAATAAAACTTGATTGACAACTGCCTTATGTTCGCAACTGACAAGAACATAGTTTTGATAAAAAAGAAAATAAATAAATAAAAAAAATCAAGTTTAATGTGTCATGTTTTAGCGCTATACTAATCGAAACGAAGTCCAAAGATAAGATCTCCTGATGGATCGTATTCGATAGTGGTTCGATTTATCGTTTGGTCAAAACAGTAGAGCATAACCCCAAAGAAAAGCTGTAGGATTTAAGTTGGAAAAGCTAAAAATGGGAATATTCCAAACAATTTCACTTTTCATTGCCGTTTGGTACTCACGAGAATAAAAAATCTATAAAAAAACCCCGTTCCCTCAAATTTCTTAAGTGACTTTGGAGGCTATGTTTACATGTTGAACCAGTCGATATCGATACAATCTCATCTGTTTGACGTATCGAATACGATCCATATTAAAAACTATTATCAGTCGTGTACAATTTGACAACTATGTCCCTGCGGAGGGATTCCGACGAGATGAGTTGGACTCGCGAACAATTTTCTCTCGCGGGAATTCTTGTTTTTTCCCCTTTTCTTTTCTTCGAAAGCGAGACGATTGACTCGTCCGAGGTGTACAGTTATGTGTTATTGAACGTACTAAACAGAAGTCTCCGAGTAAAATGAAGTGTTCCCCGAAGTGAGAAACAACTCGCGATAACCACTGGTGACCAAAGATTCCGGATAAGTTCATCTCTTACTTCGATTTAGTAAATCGACACCGTTATCATCCGTGGTCCTCAAAGGTATTAAACTGCGGAATTGCTGTTGTGGTAAAGGTCGGTAAATTATTTAGTCTCTGTGCGGTCTATTCATTTAACTTTTGAGTGGAGGGATTCTTTATAAAAATATAAGTTAAGTACGATTGGCGAAACTTTCATCTCCCGAGGTCAATCTACACCATAGAAGAGATAAACATCTATGTATCGATTAAATTTCGTCCAATACTGTTTCTCAGGCAAAACAACGATTCTATATCGCCACAATTACACTTCAGTTGTTTTTTTCTGAGAAATATGTTTGATGAGTAAATCTAAAAAATCTCATGATTCTGGGAATCGGTTAATTTGTGCCCGTTCTTTTAACCCCCCCCCCCCATATTTTTTGCACATTCTGTTACCTGTCGTAGAACGGCGTTTCTCCTGAATAGTTGAAGCGACGCCCGTCGACGGTGAGGTATCAATTTCCAACCCCTACACAAGGTGCCATCAAGCGGAAATGAGAAAGAGTAACAGCTCTAAGGGGAGGGGGCGAAATTACCCGGCTCGAATTTCATTTTCAGAGCTCTCCACTGCCGCGCTAAGAAAGAACGCCGTATGAACACTCGAGAGTTGCCAAATTTTCTTCGTTAAAATGCTTATTTTCGAGGGAAGTCATGAATATTTTTCCTTCGAATTTTCAGAAGCTTTTGGTGAAATTGCTAACAAAATGGACCACTAGACAAGGTGCGAATTCAAGCAATGTTTTACTAACTAAAATTCAACGTAGAAAACGATTCTTGCATCAAAAATACGGAAATCAACTCCTAACTAATATTTTAACGTTTTAATTTTACATTGGTTACGGGAAATTTGAATTTCTCGATCTCAAGGAACGCAAAACTCTACGTGAGTCAAATCACGCGCTACATCGGTTTTGTCAGGCTCCTCATACAAACATCGTTCTTTTCCCACCCATTATTGTTCTGAGTGTAAACAATTTGCTTTAGCTGAGCCAAAGCGTCAATTTTGAAATTGCAACATTTTCGTAGACTGCCAAGGAAACGTTTAGTTTGCGATCTGACTTATGTAGACCATTGTGTTTTCATGCGCGCGGGAGGTTTGAATTCACGCGTCAAGAAAAATTAAGTATCTTGGTTTGGAGTCAATTTCAGTAATTTTCGCTGCACGAATCATGTTCTACGCTAAATTTTGGTTAAGAAACGTGTATCAGAATGCTTAACTTCGTACCTTGTCTACACGGAAAAAAAAATTGCTGATTCAGCAATTCAATTGCTAAAAACAGTGAGTGCAATGTTTTAACGCAGATTTTACAACAAAATAAAATGCTACTTTAACCATCCCCGAGGTTAAATTAGTTTACAATGTGGTTAAAGTAGCATTTTTTTGTTGTAAAATCTGCGTTGAAACATGGCACTCACTTTTTTTAGCAATTGAATTGTTGAATCAGCAATTTTTTTTTCCGTGTAGTAGTCCATTATCTGAAAAATTGGAAAGAAAATGTTCACGAGTTGAACAAGAAATTCGTGTTTTATGAAACAAAATTTGGCAACGCATGCAAGTTCATACGACGTTTTTCCCTTACCACGGCAGAACACTTGACCCCCGCTGCTGAGACCTCTGTGTCGCGCTTTGCAGGGCGGTTAGACCGCTGTCCTAACTTCATTTTTAAGACCATCGCCAATTTATGAAATTGAATCCCACCTTCCCTCGTCCATGGCCGCGGGCCTCTCGAGGCGAAGCGATGGAGGGATTTACGGCCCGTTGTTTCGATGCTCGTGCGGAGAACGGGCGTAGTTACATTTGGACGTAGTTCTACCAAAGAGACCTATGTGCAAGTGAGAAATGTGGGGTGTGCTCTTGGAAGCTGCATAAGAAGCAATGTAAAAGTGGGCGTGATTCCTTTTGAAGAATTGGAAAAGCGGGATATTGCATTCTATCAAACAGACCTATGTGCAACTGAATGCGGAACTCATGAGCCGCGGGCATGGCAAGAGAGCGTTGTGGACAGGGCTCATGAGTTAAAGACGAAGCGGAGCCGGGAAGGCGGTGGACGGTGGTTCCTCCATCTCCGTTGACGTCACTGGCGCTTTATTATTCTCATTCACTCTTACGGCCAGAGACTAACGAGCACACCCCACATTTCTCACTTGCACATAGGTCTGTTTGGTAGAAATACGTCCATTTTAGACACTGAAAAAAATATGCCGGTAGATTTTACCATCTCTGACACAGTGATACGAATATGGTAATAAACACCAGACTCTATGGTGGCATTTACCATACTATGGTAAGAATCACCAGAGTTCTGGCGAATACTACTATAATTCTGGTTATTTCCACTAAATAGTATCACTGTGTAAAAAATCAAGTAGACTCATAGTAAATGTCACCATACTTTTTTTTCAGTGGAGATGAGCCCTATTGTCTGTACAAAGCTTTGGTTTTCAGGGCTCAAGTGAATATGCAGTTACAATATTCGTAGGTAAAGCTACGGTATGATCCCAGTTCAGCAGGTTCACGGTGCTTTGGCCGCTGTTGACTGCGATGGTTGAGTCTTTGAAATTGTATTCCACCGTACGAAGGAAAAACACCGTGTGTTTATCCAACTGTTGCAAAATTTTTAACGTCCAGTCAGCAATGTGTAATAATGTATTATCCACAGCTCGTGTATTCGAGTTTTTGCGATACTAACATTTTCTGTTCTCGAAACGGAAGCCCATAAAAAGTCAGTTGCGCTGGTCACAAAATCGTGCTCTGGTGCTTTAATCTTGTAGATTTTCTAAAATTAATAAGATCCGTCCAAACAGCAAATTTCTACCGAGCTATCGCGCATAGAAAAAATTTGATTTATGATGTCATCCACTGTGGAAGTGATAGCTTTGGTTTCTTCCACTTTGTATTCATTTGCTGGGGAAACGCACATTTGCAACTTGAAAATAAGGTGACAGAAACCAAGGGTGTCACTACCGCGGTGGATAACATTAAAAACTTAATTTTTAAGCGAACATAGAGACATTTCTATCTTTTCTCGGAAAAAAATACTTTATCGGGAGAAACAAGGTAACGTTGGAATGCTCATACGGCGTCGAAGCACAATAAGGGCCTTTTAAGCCTCATACGATGTCACAATTATTCTAACGCGAGTTTGAATATGCGCGCCAAACACGGTGAGGCCGGCGTTGAGCGCATAATAGCGCCTACAAGACTGTGGGAATACTTCACACATTGAGCCAAACAGTGCGGTCGGCTTGAGCCGCATATTAGCGCCTACAAGACTGCCTGGATACTTCTCGCATTGCGCCAAAAGTAAAGCAGTCGGTCAGTCGGCGTGATACGCATACTAGCGCGCCTACAAGACTTCAAGTTCAGTCGAAGTTACGCACATTTGCACTGACTGTTCAACGTGAAACTCCGATCAAAGCATAATGGAAGAAACCAAGGGTGTCACTACCTCGGTGGATGACATCATAAACTTAATTTTTCGGGCACGATATGTCGGTTAGCATTGAACGCAGAAAGTTGCTGTTCGGGCAGATCTTATAAATTTTAGCTGATCTACAAGAATCAAGCATCTAAATAAGCTTATTCTGTAACCAGCGCAACCGACTCATATTTCAATGCTCCGTTTCAGATTTCATTTAACAGCTCAGAGTGAAAATTCATATACTTTGTATATGTTGTTGCGCGGAAAATAAGGGTATCGCCAAAACCCAAATACTTTCAAAAAATATACGTCAATTGCAAAACATAGAAACATCTTGGAGATCCAGGAACAGGCATTTTTTGGCCTTCATCCCTTTTCTCTTTTCATCTTGATAGCTTCCCTTTTCTTCTTTTCGTTTTCTCTGCAGAAAAGTTATGAATAGCCACTAGTGAGAGGACGGTTTGAATCCTTAGTTTCTCCGATGACAATAAATTACCGTCCTCATTTCTCAAATGCCTCGCGATTTCACAATTTTCCTTCGCATCATTTTCCGAGAATGTCTCTCCTAATAGCCACAAAATTGGAAGAAGATACCCGCCGGGCCGCGGGGCAATAGGGGTCGAAGAAAGCCAAGTAGATTAAGACGACTCAAAACTCAATCACGAAAATCTTCTTTTTTCTCGGTAAAAAAAAATAATCAAAGATCGACGATTGCTTGTACTGTTAGAATGAAATACATGAGAAGACCAAACGTCGAGAAATCAGATATATTCTGTAAAATTCCCGTTTCACTTTAAAAGTCAGGCAAAACACGCATCCATTACGCCTGCAAGTACTTTTCAGCTGTCTGTTTTACGAACAAAAATGAGTTGTAACACCTTAGGTACTTCAAGCTGAAAACGCCCGAAAGAGAAAATCAACCGTCCAATTTGATCAATCAAATACAATCAATAGCGATTCTTGAAGGAATAATATCGTATAAAAGTTCCAACAAATTACACAAATTTGTTCCAATCATAATGGATGGAACGTTAGCGGAGATTTGAGAACGCTGCAACCAGGAAATACCCTTTCTGCAGCCAGCGCCTCAAACGACATAGGTTAAATGACACAAATATAGACACATTTTTATAATCTAACTTCCATTTAATCTGTGTTAAAAGCACTTCCTAATATCCCCTTCAGATATTGATTTCCAATCACTGGAAAAAAAAACACATTGGATCTAGAGTCCAGACTCTTGAGAACATTGACAAGAAAAAATACTCTTGATTCAATCAGATTTAAGCTTAAATCAAAAGGAAATCCGCTCAAGTTAAGAGGCTTGGTTCTTGATGTTAGCAAAAATCCGATTGAATCAAGAGTATTTTTTCTTGCCGATGTTTATAAGAGTTTGGAATCTAGATCCAATGTGTTTTTTTTTTTTTTTCCAGTGCGGCAGTAGGGAGCTGAAGGGCGCTGAGCAGTAGGGAAAATGAAATTTGAGACGGGTAATTTTGCCCCATCCCTTAAGAGCTGTTACTCTTTCTCATTTCCGGATGATGGCACCTTGTGTAAACCAATCAGAAATGAATTCACATTGTCTTAACTCTCAGTATAAAGGGACTCTGATAGATTCAACCTGTTTTTTTCCAGTGAACCAGGAAATGCCCTTTCTGCACCCAGCGCTTCAAATAACATACGTTAAATGACACAAATATAGACAAATTTTCATAATCTAACTTCCATTTAATCTGTGTTAAAAATACTTCCTAATATCTCCTTCAGATATTGATTTCCAAACTTTGCGTTGTGTGATTGTTCTCTACGAAAGATTTCGAAGAGAAAACACGTGACCTTTCTTTCTAGTTCAGACCTTGTCTAATACCCAATCACAGTCCTCATTTCAGCGATGCCCCGGAGAGGTCACATTTTTTGTGCGGTTCATTTTCCGCGAACCTCTCTCTGAATAGCCACGAAATCGGGGGACGACACCCGCCGCCGGGTAACGGGAGGCACTCGGGGTCGAAGGGAGGCCAAATAAATTGAGACGACTCAATAACGACGGAAAAAATCGAGAGGGTAATCGAGAATCGACTGCTAAGTCTGAATCGTCACTGGCGCGCTCTATCGGGGGGACCGGAAGTCCGGATGACTGGCTCCGTCGGATTTAATGTGACAACTGAGATTCTATCCCTTGATCCTCCCTCCTCCGGGCTGAGGAGATTTTGTGATACCCATCCATTTCCAAGTCAATTTGCACCTGGACCCGGAGACGGGCGTGTCAGGTTGTCGAGTTGCACGACGGTGGATTGACTCCGATGCGGGAGATGTAGAGAGAGGTAATTCAAAACGACCTAAGTGACACTGGGTCTTGTAAGATATAGACATAATTTAATGCGGATCTTGGATCCGCCTTGGCATAAATTCGGTTGAACGTTTCCGTCATGTGTATTACAGTGGCGTGGCGTGAATGATCAATTATCGATATTTCCCCATTTGAATTCGTGGTATAAAGAATCGATTATTAAGGTGTTCGCTGCGAACACTCTGCTAATCGATCCTTTTCCGTATGTTATAATGACAGGTCAATCGATATATCGCAAAGCACGCCACGCCACTGGTGTATTAACATCCTGATAGGAGGAAAATTCAAAACGACCTAAGTGACACTGGGTCTTGCAAGATATAGACATAATTTAATGCGGATCTTGGAGCCGCCTTGGCATAAATTCGGTTGAACGTTTCATTCATGTGTATTAACATCCTAAAAGGAGGGGAATGCAAAACGACCTAAGTGACACTGGGTCTTGCTAGTTATGGACATAATTTAATGCGGATCTTTCAACCGCCTTGGCATAAATTCGGTTGAACGTTTCATTCATGTGAATTAACATCCTGAAAGGAGGGCAATTTAAAACTACCTAAGTGACACTAGGTCTTGCAAGATATAGACATATTTTAATGCGGATATTGAAGCCGCATTGTCATACATTCGGTTGAACGTTTCCGTCATGTGTATTAACAACCTAAAAAGGGGGCAATACTGCCTTGATAACGAAGGAAGCGCAGTGACTGCAAAAATGAAGTTTCGAGACAAAGGGGTCCGAAGCGTTTGACCAGAAAATTTTATTGAAAGAAACCTCCATTTTTCGTTGAATTGCCACTAATGATCCAAAAGACTCTTTGAAATCGTCTGAATGATTCAAAATCGACCGATATTATTTCAAGTACATAGGTTTCAAGTACAGGGTCATTATTAATTTTCATAGATAAGACAGCCGTAAGTGCTATCTCCTGCATGCTTACGTGGTTCCGTTTTGGACACACATCAAACACATTTTCAGGTTAGAAATTGGCAGAAGTGGGCGAAATTTTACTTCAAAGCACCGTTTACATTGAATTACTGGAGGAATAATGTCACTTACGACTGTTTTGTCTGGAACTACATCATTTTTTGCGCTTTCGCGGCTTTCTCATAAGTCTTGTTTTTATGAAATTAAAATGAATTATACTGTTTCAGCTATTTCAGTGATTTCATTTTGAAAGGGATTGGACGAATATTTAAGGAAGCTCGATTCCGAAAATTTGACACTTACTGCTCTCTCTGCTATCACGGCAGAATAGGCCGTCGAATGCCCATAAAGGGAATGAGCCTGATCTAAGTCAAAAAGGCCTGAAAATAGGACGGATGCATGGGGAGACGCATTTAAGCCTCAATAACTCTTCCATACCTCATCTCATTGGTAATAAAGAGCGAAGCATTGAGAGTTCACGCCTCGCGCTATCGCGCCTTCAATTTTGCAGATACAACACGGACATCCATCAAGTACGAATAGTTGTATCTCTGCGCCGTCATCGACGCGCATCCAATCTCTTACTCATTTTCCACATATGCTGCTTCCGTTTGCCTTATTTCTTGTGGCACCTCAAGGGTTATGTGAGCACCACACGCCTTAGGCATGTAAGGGTTAAGTTTGATTCGAAAAATGCTTAAGGGAATATCCTACTAAAACTGATGAAGTGGTTAACTCGATTCTAACTGATTCGTCGGTAGAAATCTTCCTGACATCATTTGCGTATTCTACTGATACTAACGCAATTCTTCAAGCAATTCTCCGGCGTATATCAATTGGATTGCATTCAGCAAAAAGAAACCAGCGTGATTACAGTGATGTGAAAATGATATTTTTTCATAATTATCTAAGAAATCTCCCAGAATAGCAAATAGCTTTGGCTTCCCACCGGAAAATTGTTTATTTGAAAGGACAGTAATCGTGTGAATTTTAATACTGTACATATATCAAGTATTTTTGAAAGAAAATGAGAATTTGCACGATTTTGGAAACACTGTAATCGCGCTGGTTGCTTTTTGCTGAATGCGATCCAATCGCTTTTCGGTTTAATTAAGTTCAATCATTGATGCTACCATTTTAGTTTCATCAAAAATCGTCCCTGTGTCTTTTTGAACCTACATATTTCAAATGCAGCATTGGTTGCTGTGCGTTTAAAAAATGTTATTTACATAGCTTCTGCACCGAGGTGGCCATAAAGTGAACCGGATGCACCCATAAAAACTACATTGAATCATGCCGCAGTAAGTCTTACATTTACTGAGTCCATAAAGTTCTTCCTTGTTTCTGATTCAAAACTAGCTTCGATAGACTAAATCACACGATCTCACAAAGCAATATCGCTCGGGTAAACTATGTTTAAATCCAAACCGCATTTCAACGAGGGAAACAAATCTGGCGGTAACTTCCAGTGTTGCCAGATGAAAATCACGTGTTTTCTATCGCCACTCAGGGGAAAATTGAACGATTCCGCGGAAGGTTGGCCTCCCTTGCCACGCTTAGACAGAGGGAATCAAACCCCGAAATAGGTTTCCGTGCAACCACAAACCGAGAAATATGAAGGCGAACAGGCATTAATCGCACACTACCCAAGCGCATCATGATACACTGTTGTCATTTTTCGGATGAAATTAGTCATCTAACGTTTCCTCCTCCCACTCAGTATCTGGATGTATCTTAATCACGGTGTAACCACCAAAATGAGACACACTTTTGTACTCCAATTTGAAATGGCTGTAATTCTCCTCTATCTTAAAATCATTAATTTATGGTTCATATCAATTCAAGGTATTTAGTATACTTGAGATTGTTTCTAAACTTGAAGTGTAGACGCGGTTCCACAAATTTTTTTCGTAACTTCAGTGGCGATTCCAACAAGATGGCAAAACTGATAATATTCCATTTAAATCCATTCAATACATCGATATTGATGAAATATGCAGCCTTACCTAAAAACTTTCCGGTAAAAATACACTCTTAACTTTAATACTAATGCAAAAGAAAATTACTCAGCGGTTCAATTTTCTTTATAGTCGAATTCTTTGAAATGAAGATTATCTTAGAAGTCATTCTAGCAGAATATTCAATAGTGATATATTTTCATTTACTTACTTATCTTAAGGATTACATTTGTGGATCTCAATTTAAATTTAATGACGGATTGATGTGGTGATAATTTTAACTAAACATTTATCACCTTAATAGAATTATTTAATTGTTTTCATTTTAAAAGTCGATGTTTACCAACTTACATTGATTTATTCTGAAATTACTCTCCAGTATTTGCAGTTTTTAGAAACAATGGCACTTCACGATTGAGAGACTGGGCACTTCGCTAATTGTTTGCAGTTTTCTCAATATTTCAAAAAATGGACGCTATCGATCTTGGTAGGAGTGGACTTAATATAATTTTATTATTAAAACGTATAATTTTCAAGATTATAAATACATTTGTGGCTTTAAATTTAAAAAAAAAAAAGTTTTTAAATTTATAGTGTAATTAGAATGAATTTCTTTTACCAGGAACTTAATTAATTACAATGTGAAATGAATTACTTCTAAAATTGCATTTCACTGGCATTATTTAACTATTGTACTATTCCATGCACGGTAAAAAAATAAAATTGAGTGATGACGGCAACAGCACCAGATAGTCTCAAAAGGGGTCGTTTCAGGCAGAAACCGCGTTCTCCGCTGTGAAGGCTCATTGGAATTACGCTATTTCTTCTCGAAGGCTCGTCCCTCACCTCGGTTCCTCCAGCGACACCCCTTCTCTTCTGCAGAGATATCTGGTGTAGTGCGGTTTGCGTCGTGTCACTCGCTAGGCGTAGGAAGCAGGCGGAAACGCGATAACAAGAAAAGGCAGTTTCCGGGAACGGCACCGCCTCGATACTGCCGTGCTAAGGAAGAACGCCGTATGAGCATTCAGACGTTGCCATATTTCTTTCAATTAGAATCTAATTTACTGGGAAAATCGTCAAAATTTTGCTTCAATTCTTTAAGACAATTTTGTTTGCAATTTTATCTAAAATGTCTGAAAATTTCAACGGAAAATACGCATGTTTGTCCTCAAAAATAAAGGTTTTATCCGGGACAATTTGGCAACTCTAGAATGTTCATACGGCGTTCTTCCTTAGCACGGTAGAATACGATCCGCGCCTCAGGAGTGCTCATGACGCTCCGCTCGCTAAGATGCCGGTTAGGGCTTCCACTATTCTGCCATGATAGGGAAGAGAGCAGTAAGTGCAAACGTGAAGTGTTGAGAAAACGGGCACAGAAGCTTTTTACCGGAATTTTTTTTTTTTAAAAAAAAAAAACCCTCCGTTCTCTGACAAATTGCCACTAATCGTCCGAAACACTTCTAGAAATCATTTGGATTGCCTCTGTCACACTATCAAAACACCCTCATCAAAATGTCGTTAAAAGCGTACGGCCCGCATGCTTTTGAAGAGTTGCTGAGCTCTGATACCAATCACTCGAGGAACCATCCTGAACAGAAACGGGCATGCGCAGAGCGCTGACCTTGACGTTTTGACACGTTTTGATGGAACGCTTTGATAGTGTGACACAGGCAAATTATTAAAAATTGACTGATTTTGTTTCATTTAAATAAAAAGGTATTTTTCATTTTCATGATAGGTAATTGTTAGGCAAAATAGCCGTAAGTGATACCTTCTGCATGCTTTCGTGGTTGCGATTTGCACACACAACAAAGGCATTTTCAGGTTAGAAATTGACAGAAGAGGATGGCACTTTACCTGAAAGCACTGTGATCATTGGGTCGCTGGAGGAATTTTGTCACTTACTGCTGTCTTGCCTGAAACTACGTTATTTTTTGTGCTCTAACGGCGCTCTCATATGTCTCGTTTTCATGAAAATAGGATGAATTTTGCTGTTTTAGCTATTTCAGTAACTTAATCCAAAGAGATTTGACGAGTTTTGAAGGAGACTCGATTTCGAAAATTTGATCCCTACTGCTTTCTTCGCTATCACGTCAGTCCTGAACGTTTTCCTGCCAATCGAAACTAAAAACAAGTGAGAAAGATGGGGGTGTGCTCCATAGAAAACTGGATAAGGAATAATGTTAAAGTGGGCGCGTTTCCCTTTAAAGAAATGGAAAAGCGGAATTTTACATTTTGTCAAATGGAACTATGTGCACGGAGAAAAAAATCTTGTGCGTGGGACCCGAAGTTTAGGTCATATGGATCTCTGAAGTTTTCAGATTGAGCATCCGAACACTTAAGGTCCAGCTGCTGAGGTTCGAATCGCACATCTGAAACTTCAGTTCTTACATCTGAAGTACTTCGGTTTTCACATCCGAAAAACTTCGGTTCTCACATCTGAAGTACTTCAGATGTAGAAACTAAAGTTTCAGATGTGTGATCCAAACCTCGACAGCTGACCTAAAGTGTTCAGATGCTCAATCTGAAAACTTCAGAGATCCATATGACCTAAACTTCGGGTCACTCGTACGAATTTTTTTCTCCATGTGACAACTGAATGCGGCACTCATGAGCCATGGGCATGTGACAAGAGTCTTGTGGACAGGGCTCATGAGCTGTATACTAAAAAAATTGTTCCACGAAAAATATTTGCATCACGTTTGTCGTGATCCGCACACAGCAGAACCGGACGTTTTTTACATGCCTCTACAAACGAGACGTAAAACCGCAATATTCTCCCGCAGCCGACAACGACGGTTGCGCCGGCTCGCAACCCGTGAAATCCACACTGGAATCTGATGCCTTCGCGGTCGCATTTCCGTTTCCGCTTTTCTTATCCTGGCCGACGTTGCCACTTCGCGGGCGCTCCGCAAAACACATCATAAAGCATGCGGATTACGACGCGAAATCTGGCGGCTGCGCACCCCCGCTCCCCGGTTTCCCACGGGAGAGGGCAGGAAAACGGCGTTGTTTGACGAAACCACCGTGCATCCGTCGGTTCCCCATAATCGGGGTTCGCGCTGTTCTGACTCCTTGCATCCGCGCCCTCCTCGAATAATTCATTTTTCTAAATGCGCTTCCTATTTGCGATCATGAAAATATTGCCGCGGTCCGATGTCGACGTTGCACATTTTCACTGAACACTGGAAAAAAAACACATTGGATCTGGAGTCTAGACTCTTAAAAACATCGATAAGAAAAAAGACTCTTGATTCAATCAGAATCTAGCTTAAATCAGGAATCAAGCCTCTTAATTTCAGCGGATTTCGTTTTGATTCAAGCAAAAATCCGATCGAATCAAGAGTATTTTTTCTTGTCAATGTTTTCAAGAGTCTGGACTCCAGATCCAATGTGCTTTTTTTTCTAGTGAAGTACCGATATAGGGAGAGTGCGGACGTGTCGAAATATGGAGCTCTTAGGGCCCAGAAGGGCAGCCAACCCTTTTTACCGTAATTCTTCGGATTGCGATTTCAAACCAATATGACCAAAAATGTTCAAAAATGAGAGTTCTCCAGCAAAAATGAGTAACTTTATGATAGATTGATTCATAATCTGAATTCTATGGCATTTCTTATAAGTATTTGCGAGGCTTGAAGGTCAGGTTAGAGTATTCATATAGGGAGAGTACAGAGTTTTCGAAAGATGGAGCTTTTAGGGCCCAAAAGGGCCCTAAAAGCTCCTGCAATCCTCTAACACAAAAAATGTTACTGGCACCCTCAAGACTCCAATATCAAACCAAGATGACCAGAAATGAACACAAATGAGTGTTTTCCCGGAAAATGACCTAAACCCCTTGTTCCTTTATGTAAAAACTAAGTCAAATGCTTGTTTCACAAACGACGGGTCATAGCAATTGTGATGATGAATCGCATTGGATAATTTGAATTCAAAGTTTGGCTGCTTCTTTGGCATTGATATAGAATAAAAAGACTAACGTCAACAGAAGCGCTATCCACCGCCATTTTTATGTGGAAGAGGAATTTTTGGCTCTCTGGAGGACTTACGGCTGTTTTGCCTGAAACTATGTCATTTTTTGGGCAGTTGCAGTTTTCTAATAAGTCTCGTATTCATACAGCTAAGATGAATTTTGCTGTTTTAGCTATTTCAAGGATTTCATCTGAAAGAGATCGGCCGAATTTTGAAGGAAACTCGATTTCGAAAATTTGACACTTCCTGCTCTCTTTGCTATCACGGCAGTATTGTATATACCAGATTCAATATTCAGAGGAGGATCTGTAGATGGTGGTATCGGATTTAGTAATATCCTTTTGCAGAAAACTCTCGCCGAGATTCGTGTTAGTAAAGCATGAACCCTAGCCCCTGTCCCTTCATACTATGAGTTAACACAACCCCCTCCCCCTCATTGAGTCACAAACGGGAATAAAGATTACTTAAATTGACAGTTTTTCGTGATCTTCGATCGGCTTATTCTCAAATTCCTCTCTCCATTCCTTCTCTCATTCCGTTTGTTTCTTGCCGAACCGGTAATTCCCTGGTCCATTCCAGATTATAATCTTTTCAACTGGTGAAATTTTAATCTGCGTCCTCGTTTGTGACACTGTGGAGGTCTGAAATACGGTAACCAATCAGAAATGGATTCTCATTGTCTTAACTCTCAGTACAAAGGGACTCTAATGAAACCGCGATTCCTGTAGCAGGCGCGGGTACGTGACAAAATGAGGAGAGAGAGGACTCACCCTGAAATATATCGTAGACGGAGAAGCGCAAATTGACTCTGTGTTGAAATCCTAAATATACTAAGGCACGTGCAGCGTGGTGCTTGACGTATCGGGCGTACTTGGTGCTGTGGTTGGTGTAGTACCACTCGTCCGAGGGCAGGAGCAGCTGGCTCAGCACGTCCGGGAGCCCCTGCTCCGTCAGCTGCCAGTGGTGCCCCGGCTCCATCGCCAGAGTCGAGGCGATCTGCAGCACCAGCACCAGGAGTTGCTGTCCAAATCAACAAGCGCATCAGCACTCTTGTGTTCAAGATCAAATCATTGACAATAAGCACATTTTATTTCTTGATCGGACCAACGATCTAGAAACTATAGATAGGGGGATCCTACACGGAGAAAAAAACTTCGTGCATGGGGCCCGAAGTTGAGGTCATATGGATCTCTGAAGTTTTCTGATCACGCATCCGAAGACTTGAGGTCCAGCTGCCGAAGTTCGGGTCAAACATCGAGGCACTGCGGTATGTACCGGAATACTTCAGATGTGTGACCCGAACCCTTCGGTATATACAGAAGTACTTCAGATGTCTGAACCGGACTTCGGCAGCTGGACCTCAAGTTTTTAGGTACGTGATGCAAAAAATTCAGAGATCCATATGACCTCAACTTTCACGAGACACTCCATAGTTCAGTTAGACCATCATTTTCCTCTTTAGTCTATAACAACTACTCATTAACCAGTTTCTACAGACAGAATCGCTCCATTTTCCTTGTATTTCCTTTGTATATAGCTTTGTCCATCAATTTCAATGATCAGCTTGCAGATTGAGTTCAGATAATACCTAATAAATTAATTTAGATCATTCATGAAATAATCCCTTATAATTGTACGTTTTCCTTAGCCAAAATGCAAACAACTCTGATAGGTGACATAAAACATAGATTAACATCCGACGAGAATTCTATGATTTTTCGGCAGGGAAAATGAGTGGTATCTGATGATTTATTTGTTAGGAGCGACGTATTTTGGACGGCACTTTCTAAAAAGTTCAAATACTTGGATGTAATCCCGGCAAAAATGAAAGATAAAACATTTTTTTCTACCCTAATGTCAATGCTGTACGTATTGACCGAATAATTGTTACCTATGAAGTAACATTATATGGACCGCGTTTTACAGAAAGGAACCAAGCCACATCAGTTATTGCCAAATTTAACTGGGCTATTCAGTTTTTTTACTTGAGAAAGTTTGTGCGGATCCCTTTGAAAATTTTAAGGAATTTGCTTCTCGCTGCGGAGGAAATTCACTGAAATTTGCACAAAAATCCGCACAACCGTTTTCATGCATTAAATTAAATTGCCGAATTAAATTTGGCAATAGCTGATGTGGCTTGGTTCCTTTCTGTTAAACGCGGTCCATATAGCTGCGACTTGAAAAGTAGGTGGGACCTGAAATATACCATGAGTTTAGGTAAGAGAAACGATTCCTTTTTCATTTGGGTGTATCCTTTGAGCTTAAAATCAATCAAATTTTGTCATTTCCTAATCACATGATTTCGTTGATTTTTAATAAACCCAGTCCAAAAAGCATACAGTTAAATTGACTCAAAATTTTCTTACAGGGTCGTTGGTTGAGTCCAAGGCAGAGGCAAGAATTTTGAGCTGAGGTTCTTGAACCAAGGTCGTTTGTACGGTAAGGCTTCCGACCATAAAGAGCAGTGCTCGGGCGGACAACAGTTGCAAACAATGGTAATTACAGTGTCGCCATCTGAAAGAATGAAACAGAACCACATTAGGAATAAAACTAAACCTCCTGCTAAAAATAACCGTTGAGGATATTACAATTTCAATATTTAATTGTGAAAGTCCTCTCGGGTAAAATCATTGAAAAATTCTATGGCTTACATTCACTCGCGTTCTTCCACTGTATAACTAGACACTTCTGAAAAAGGTCAGATAATGGCTACGACCAGTGGCGATTTATGAAAGTTGGCAGCATTGTTTTTCCTCCATTTAAATATTTGTAAAGCAATCGATTTTTGGTGGGGCAGCTTGCCTCAGCTGAAATCGATATTTTCGATAAATCGTTTTTGATACATCAAATAGGTGAGATTGTATCGATATCGATTAGTTCAACATGTAAACATAGCGTCAAAAGCCAATCGAGTAATCTGAGAAAACGGGGATTTTCTGATAGATTTCTGATTCTTATGAGTACTGAATGGCATCGCAAGGTGAAATAGTTAGCAATTTTCTCATTTTCAGCTTTTCCGACTGAAATCCTGAGAGTTTTGTTTGAGGTTATGTTCCATTGTTTTGAACCAAACGATACATCGAACCACTATCGAAAACGATCTATGGATTTAAATTGAAGAAAAACAGCGTTGACACCTTGCAAAATTGCCACTGAACACGATTCGTTTGCATAAAGCTATCCAACTTTTAAAGAGACTTAAAAATACGAAATATGTTAAAATATTCAACTTGCATTTTACGTCACGTGTTTTTTTTTTTTTTTTTTTTTTTTTTTAGATTCATTTCTTTTAAAATTATTTTTCATGTAGATTTTTTTTTCAACTGTACCCAGCAAACCTCGGCCGCATATTAGAGCGCTGAAACATTGATTTTTGAGGTTTCTCCCGTGATCAATCATAATTGTATGCATCGGAGAGCAGCGTCCGGGGCTGCACGTTTGATGGATCGGATGATCGAGGATTGCAGATTAGATGCGACCAGGGGGGGGGGGGGGAGTGGTGGGGGGGGGGGTGAGTGGTGAGGGGGAGGGAGGAGGCTCACTCACCTTTGGCTGGGCGTGCACTGCTGTTTGCTGCCGATCACTCGCTTGTAGAGCGTCAGCGAATTATGAAGAATGTTCAGCACCGACAGAGCGTGCTCGTTTGACAGAACGTCTGAAACAGGAGAGGAAATAAAAAGCATGATTAAAAAAAGCGCGGTGAAATTTCACGCACGTTTCAGGAGCACGAGGCTCCGTACTGCCGTGTTAATGCAGAACGCCGTAAGACCATTCGAGAGTTGACAAATTTCCTCCGATGAAATGTTTATTTTTAAGGAAAGCTATGGATATTTTCTCTTGACATTTTCAGGAACTTTAGGTGAAATTGCGAACAAAATTATCTGAAAATTTCAGGAAATATGTTTTCTAATTTTCCCGAAAATTCGTGAATTACCGAAGGCAATTTGGCAGCACTTGAAGGTTCATACGGCGTTTTTCTTTAGCACGGCAGCAAAGTCTGGAGATGTTGAAGGCAAGCACGGAGTGCGAAACACGAACGGAGCCTTCAAGTGCCTTCATTTCCGGGAGGATACTTCACCCGCATCCGTGAAGTTAGAATAGTTGCATGATCTGAATAACCCGATCATGACTGATATGTTGATTAATCAGGTAAGCTGCGGGACGAATTTATGTTGAGATACGAGGGGACGCCGTTTTAGTAGCTCCCACACGATGCTGACTTTTCATCGATAAAATACGAATTTTCAGAACAAATTGCGGATTTTTTATTTTACCAATTTTGTAGGAACTTTTATTCACAATACAGTGGAGCATCTAAAAATCTCGAAGAAAATACTCATACGTTTCTTCAAAAGTAATGAATACAATAGTTTTGTAATGTTCGATTATTTGGGGAATTTTGCAGCATTCGAATGTTCATACGTAAATAGTGTTTCTAGAACTGTCTCTCTTCGAACGTTTCCTCTCCTGAAATAGTCCCCCCGTTTGGTTTACATTGATATTAAAGAAATCTTTGGAAGATATTTCATACAAAATCACATTTTCGTTAAATGAATCGTGTTATACGTGAAATTTTGGTTGAATAACACGTATGAGATTGTTTAAAGTCGTAGCTTGTCTTCATTTAGTTCATTCTAAGCGTAGATAATATGGATTGCATTCAGGGCCGGATTTACATACTTGCGACTTGCCGCCCATTGGCCGCCTGCATTTTGCCGCCCCTTCTCATTCGTTTTGAAGCATCGATACAAACCATCAAGTGAACGTGCTGGAGGAGGAGGGGTGCATAAGACGCGTATACTCGTATGGGCACAGTTTTTGTGAAAGCCCAGTCATCACTAGCAGAAGCTCACAGAACTTTGCGCGAAAATTAAGTTCCGCAAAAATATCTCTGTGTTTCATTTTTAAGAAAATAACGAAAAAATCATGAAAGAATAAACATGAATGTGGTTTAATGATTTTAATTTCCGCCACCGCGCCAACCACACTGTGTTTGGCGCAATGCGTGAAGTATTCCTCCAGTCTTGTAGGCGCTATGCATTTCACGCCCACCACTGCTGACCGCACTGTTTTTGACGCAATGCGTGAAGTATCCATGCAATCTTGTAGGCACTATGAGTTTCACGCGAACCGCTGCCGACCGCACTACCTTTGACGCAATGCGTGAAGTATTCATGGAGTCTTGTAGGCGCTAATATGTGTTACATGCCGACCGCCTTGCCGAGGGCTTCTCCTTTCCATCTCAAGTTCTCGTCATCATTGCTCTCTACGCCGCGCCGCTCCAGGCCAAATTGCGTGTTTGGTTTCTCGCTCAACTTGACTGAAAAAGGTGATGTCTCTTGTATCACCGAAAGACGAACAAATTAGAAATTACTATACTTTAACCCTCAGGAAACGAGAGATTTTTTCGTCTTTTCTCGTCTGTATTTTTTTCTTCTTTTTTTTCTTTTTTTTTTTGAATAGGATATTTTTCTTGGTACCTACTTTTGAAAAAATCACATTATTTGCCGCCCATTCTCAAATTCCTTTCTCCGTTCCTTCTCTCATTCCGTTTGATCCTTGCCGGACCCGTAATTCCTCGGTCTATTACAGATTATAATCTATGCAATTGGTCAAAATGTAATCTTTATTCCCGTTTGTGACACTGTGAAGGCCTAAAATACGGGAACCAATCAGAAATGGATTCACATTGTCTTGACTCTCGGTATAAAGGGACTCTCCTTGGGGGTGTCTATAGTGTTACCAGAATTGAGTTGTCTTAACTCTGGGTGTAAAGGGGCGTTACTGCCGTGCTAAGGAAAAACGCCGTATGAACCTTCAGGCGTTCCCAAAGAGCCATGCACAAAAAGGGCCAAAAACGGCCCATTTTTGGGCCCTCGAAATTGGGGTCGAAGTGAGGTTTTTTTTCATCCTTAGGGTGACCCTTTACACATACTAAAATTTCAGATTGAGTATACGCACCGTTTTCGAGTTATGGGGGGGCAAAGTCCCCGATTTTCACCCATTTTTGCAGGTGTTTTAATGTCGAACTCCGGCTGTTACGAGGTACCAGATCTAGATATTGAAGCGCGGTTTGCGGTGATTTGTTCTGCTATTCCTATAGTATTTTTCCACATCTTTCACAAAGCCCCAAATGGTTTTTCGGGGGACGGGGAGGGGGGCTTTATTCATACTATCATGACAGTTAGCGCATCTTACTGACTTTGCTTTGTTCTCTTCTCTCCACGCCGCGGTCACGATGGTATTTTCTGTTGGGGATTTTTCTTCTTCTTCACATTTTAACATTTTTCATGTCCTCCCCCTCTTTTCCCTTTTTTACTCCCTCCCCCGCAATCCAAACACTTCCTCTCAAGTGCTTCTTCCTGTAAGGCAGATATGACGGGGTCATAAATGGGGGATTCTTTTCCTTTCATTACGATTGATAAACTTTGACCCAACTTACTTCTCCCTTACAGGGCCCTCCTTACCCCTGTATTATCCCCTCCCTCCCTGCCCGTTCCACGCCGCGCTCCGCTCCGAAGTATATTGCTCCCTCCGCAGCAGAAATGACGATGTTTCTGACAAATAATGTTTTACTTATGTCTAGGTACTGAAATACTGAATACATGGGAGCCACCCTCCTACTCTTCTCCATTATTCCCCCTCCTCTTCCTCTTCCCCTTCCCCTCTTGTTTGTCCCTCTTTTGCCTTGTTCTCTTTACTTTTCACTTTTCTTCTACTTTTTACTACTTTTTTGTGGGAGTAATATGGTCATGCGAAGAGAAAGTGGAAGAGAATGCACCTAGGAAAGAATAAATCAAACATAGAAGTGGAAAGAGAAACGTGAAAAATATGAATAAGAAACAATTCTTCACAGGAAAAATCGTCATTTCTGCTGCGGAGGGAGCAAAATACTTCAAGTAAAGTGGAGCGGGCAGGGGGGGATAATACAGGGGTAAGGAGGGCCCTGTAAGGGAGAATTAAGTTGGGTCAAAGTTTATCAATCGTAATGAAAGGAAAAGAATCCCCCATTTATGACCCCGTCATATCTGCCTTACAGGAAGAGGCACTTGAGAGGAAGTGTTTGGATTGCGGGGGAGGGAGTAAAAAAGGGAAAAGAGGGGGAGGACATGAAAAATGGTAAAATGTGAAGAAGAAGAAAAATCCCCAACAGAAAATACCATCGTGACCGCGGCGTGGAGAGAAGAGAACAAAGCAAAGTCAGTAAGATGCGCTAACTGTCATGATAGTATGAATAAAGCCCCCCTCCCCGTCCCCCGAAAAACCATTTGGGGCTTTGTGAAAGATGTGGAAAAATACTATAGGAATAGCAGAACAAATCACCGCAAACCGCGCTTCAATATCTAGATCTGGTACCTCGTAACAGCCGGAGTTCGACATTAAAACACCTGCAAAAATGGGTGAAAATCGGGGACTTTGCCCCCCCATAACTCGAAAACGGTGCGTATACTCAATCTGAAATTTTAGTATGTGTAAAGGGTCACCCTAAGGATGAAAAAAAACCTCACTTCGACCCCAATTTCGAGGGCCCAAAAATGGGCCACTTTGTGCATGGCTCTTTCCTTTGATAAAAGGCAAATTTCCTGGTAAACTTATGAATATTTTCCTCCCAATTTTTTAGATAATTTTGTTCGCAATTTTACCTAAATGTCCTAAAAAACTAGAAGAAAAAATGCATTACTTTCCTAAAAAATGAACGTTTTATGGAAGGAAATTTGGCAACCCTCGAATGTTCGTACGGCGTTCTTCCTTAGCACGGCAGTCTAGCTGAATGCAATGCATAAAAGAGATGGTATGTGTAAGACTGGCAACGCTGAGTGTAAGCTGTCGTATAGGACGCTTCCTCGGCGTCGCGGCGCGGGCCTTCAATTTTTTATGGGCGCCGGTGTCGGAGCCCGGTATTACAATGAAAGCGAGAGGCGCTCATGAGCCGGAAACAAGTGCTCATATCCGCGACGACGCCGACATTTTCCGCCTGATGAGTTTTCGGCTCATCGCCGCCCCGAGTCCCGAGGAGGATTTCCCCGCCACCGCGCTCTCGAAATAGGTCGCCTTGCGCCCTGAAAAATTGATCAGGTCCCGCAAACACAAAATTCGGTTCTCCTTTCGGATTTGGTGGTCTGGTTGCTTCAAAAAAGTACTTCGAGTTAAGACGATGATATCGGAGACAGTTAAAACATCATGTGCTCTACCCTGAAAACTTGATCAGTTCCCGGAAACACAAAATTCGGTTCTCCTTTCGGATTTGGTGGTCTGGTTGCTTCAAAAAAGTACTTTGAGTTAAGACGATGATATCGGAGACAGTTAAAACATCATGTGCTCTACCCTGAAAACTTGATCAGTTCCCGGAAACACAAAATTCGGTTCTCCTTTCGGATTTGGTGGTCTGGTTGCTTCAAAAAAGTACTTTGAGTTAAGACGATGATATCGGAGACAGTTAAAACATCATGTGCTCTACCCTGAAAACTTGATCAGTTCCCGGAAACACAAAATTCGGTTCTCCTTTCGGATTTTTTGGTGTGGTTCCTTCAAAAAAGTACCGAGTTAAGACGCTAATATCGGCGACAATGGAGATGTTGCATGTGTGAGAGATTTGCGATTTGACTGATGATTCTTATGTAAAATTTCGCGAGAAACACAATGGTTCCACTGGTTTTCTCTGAAATCAACTCCCAAGCTAAAAAAAAGCTCTCAAGTTGAGGCCAAAATGGAGGGGATATCCCACGCTACCCTGAGAGTTCACCTCTACATCAAAACAAACTCTCCATGCAAATACAGGGAGCAAATACATTAGCAGTGATGCCGTGTTTTCAGTTTTGGGGTCCCCAAAATCTCAAATAAAGTGGCAGCCCTGTCAATGTATTTGCTCCCTGTATTTGCATGGAGAGTTTGTGTAAAATGGAGGGGATATCCCACGCTACCCTGAGAGTTCACCTCTACATCAAAACAAACTCTCCATGCAAATACAGGGAGCAAATACATTAGCAGTGATGCCGTGTTTTCAGTTTTGGGGTCCCCAAAATCTCAAATAAAGTGGCAGCCCTGTCAATGTATTTGCTCCCTATCTTTGCATGGAGAGAGTTTGTTTTGATGTAGAGGTGGACTCTCAGGATAGCGTGGGATATCCCCTCCATTTTAGCCTCAACTTGAGAGCTGTTTTTGAGCTTGGGAGTTGATTTCTGAGAAAACCAGTGGCCACATCGTGTTTCTCGCGAACTTTTACATAAGAATCAAAAGTCAAATCGCAAATTCCTCACACATGCAACTTCTCCATTCATTTTAATGAGACGATCGAAGGGGGCGAGGCAAAAGTTAAGTATGGAAGTCAACATTTTTTGTTGTTTTTCCGCCTGTTGATGATTGGTGAGCCACTTGTTGAACAATAAATCAATTGCACCTAATAATGCTCTCCTCTCCAAGTAGGTCGTCACGTGCCATAAAAATGGATCCATTCCCGGAAACTCAAAATTCGGTTCTCTTTTCAGATCTGATGGTCCGGTTGCTTCAAAAAATAATGTGAGTTAAGACGCTAAAATCATAGACACTTTATTTTCTTGTACCACGAAAAATTGATCAGTTCCCGGAAACACAAAATTCGGTTCCCTTTTCGGATTTGATGGTCCGGTTATACTTCGAAAAATAACGTGAGTCAAGATGCTAATATCAGAGACAATCTGTTTACTTGTGCCCTTGAAAATTGATAAGTTCTCGGAAATACGAAATTTCGGATTTGATGTTGCAATTGCTTCAAAATATTACGCGAGTTAAGACAATAATATCAGAGAAAATTTATTTTATAGAGACAATAGAGGTGGGTGAGGCAAAAGTTAAGTTTGGAAGTCAACTTTTTTGTTTTTTTGCCCCGCTTATTGATAATTGATGGGCGACTTGTTGAACAAAACATTATAAAACGCATACCTAATAATGCTTGACGATGTCGAGATGAGCCCTTCGGTAGGCAAGTTTTTGAATGTTAGGTTTAGAATAGCAATTACTCAACTCTCGAGGCATCAGTCATCATCATGAATATCTGAGCGGTGACTTCCGAAAACAAATTTTACACCGTGAGAAAGATTGCAGTGCGGGGCCTTATAAATATATCTCTAGTCTTGAGTAGAGTACCTATTTAGGGAGAAAACGGACATGTCGGTAATTTTGAGGCTACAGGCCACGGAGCTTTGAGGGCCCAAAAATGCAGGCAACCCATGAATGCAAATTATTCAGATTGATTTATTATAACAATTTTTACGACCCGTCGTTTGTAGAGCATATATTTGACTTAATTTTTGCATAGATTAAATCATGTTTATATTGGAATCTGAAGATTGGCAGTAACATTTTTTGTGTTAGAGGGTTGGCTGGCCTTTTGAGTCTTAAGAGCTCCAGATTTCGACAAGTCCTTACTCTTTCTATAAATGTACTCCAGTGTTGAGACTCAACTATCCGGTTGGTTCGAAATATAATGCAAGTAAAGGCGGTGATATTTATAAAATTTAAATCTTCTACAGTCTGTTAGTTTGTCATTTAAAGCACTTAAAACGTCATCGTAAGAGCTGTGCATACTTTTTGAATGCGCTTTAAAATTCCACATACGTCCATTCTTTCACTCTTTTTCCAGCTTTTTCAACCGAAAAGCGCCAAAATGCATTATACCAACATTCATGATTGATCTTACGTTTATATATACTTCCCTCTGCTGCAGCACCACCGATTTCACACCGTACTTGCACGAGGCTCTAAAACGTCCGCTAAGAACCGATTTTACCGGAGCAAACCTGACAGGGTGAAACGGAGCGCGCAAAATTTCGGCGGGAAAAATATAATCTGCGGCGGTGGGAGACGTTAGCGCCGTTCAACTTTCATTAGAGGCCCGATAAAAACACGAGAAATGAAGCGGGTTCTCCAGACGCTAACATGAAAGCTCAGATCGAGGGTGCCAATTCGGCTCCCAAAAAAGTTTAATTCACGAGGAGCCCAAGTACAATATACTTTAGAGATCTTGCACTTCTACATACTCCTATCCTCTTTGAGGAGTAAGAGTTTCGCTTAGAACCCAAATCTCAGATTCGCGTCACTATGGTTGATGACCAAAGTGTTGAGCAATCAGTTTGGCAAACAACAACAGCATAACAATTTTTTTTGTCTCAAAGGTAAAGGCAAGTAAAAGTTTTTAGATTTTTAAAATTGTTTACTGTTTTTATCTAACTGAGTAAAGCTGAGTCTTCAACCGAAACGTTTTGATGGTATTTATGTGAAAATTAGCCTTAGAACCCGCTTTTTAAATTGTTCTTTTTAGTTTGGCAAAACTTCCTTAGAGTCCCTTTATACCGAGAGTCAAGACAATTTGAATCCATTTCTGATTGGTTCCCGTATTTTAGGCCTCCACAGTGTCACAAACGGGAATAAAGATTACATTTTCACCAATTGCAAAGATTATAATCTGGAATGGACCAGGGAATTACGGGTTCAGCAAGGAACAAACGGAATTAGAGGAGGAACGGAGGAAGGCATTTGAGAATGGGCCGATCAAAGATTACGAAAAACGTTCAATTTCTGTAATCTTTATTCCCGTTTGTGACATCCATGAGCCGAATTGTCTTGACTCTCAGTATAAAGGGACTCTAAACTTCCTTATATGCAAAAACTTGCTCAACAAAAAGCTCACCGGAAATTCATCATTCAACAGTAGGTAAAAACAAGCTTTGATCTCCGAACTAACTTAACGATAAGGATGCCAATTCTTTCTCAGTTAGAGCTTTCTCATAACTCCCGTATTTCACAAATTAGGCACATTTTCCAAGGCAGGACAGGATCTTCACAGAGAAAAAAGAAGGATTAACATCAAGCGAAGTATGATTCATGAACAGCGGACTGGAAGGTCTTGGAGCGAACAGTGATGAATTTGGGACATGGGTTGGCTAATACTGTAGCGGATCCAGGGGGAGCACAGCGGCATGCTCCCCCCCCCCCTCACAAGCCAAAAAAGATCAGTGAAAAAAGGGGAAAAGGGGAAAAGAAGGGAAAAAGGAGAGAGAGAAAAAATATTCTTCAAAACATTCACTGAGATGTTTTTTCACGCTCCTGCCTGAACATTAAGTCCATTCACTAATACGCAACACCGCGGAAATATATAGTCCATGTACTAAAAACAAAATGACGCTAGAAGAGGTATTATTCGTCAATTTTTAAGTTTCAAATAATGCAGACATTTTATGCTAAAACGTTACAAAATTCAATCTACGAGGGTTTATTTTTATAAAATTAAGGGTTTTGGGTCGATATGGGACAGTGCCGATTGAGAGTCACACTGCGCCAAGGATTGCTATAAGCCGAATTGTTTCCGAGAGTGTATAGACAGTCAAATCAGTGTATAGTGTAGTTATCTAGTTATAACTTACCTCTTGTAATTTTACCGTTTTCTTTTGTGCTATCTCTTATTCGATTTGATGTTATTTTATTCTATATTTAAACCTTTTGGTGGCAAATAACAAAATGTACGCATGACAAATTTTCTTATTTCAGCTGGGCCGAAAGTTAATTGAAATTAGATTAGTCAAAAAAGAAAGAAACTCGATTCAGAAAATTCGAGCGTTTACACATGCTCTCCTCCGTGGCTCGGGAGATGTGGCAACAGCGCAAAAGACCACTTAAAGAGCTTTCGCACTTTGCGGCAGGCGAGAGCCGACTTCGATTGGATAAAGTTTAGATGCCGCGCACGGCACGGCGGAACGAGCTTTTGGGAAAGGTCGGTTATGAAATTGCAAATTTTGGCTAAAAGTGCAAATTTTACTGTGTACTAGCTGTGTGCTAGGACTTATTGTTAGTAAGTTTTTGGACCACTGCTCTCTTTTTGGGCCGTAGTATCTTGATTTATTTTGCGAGGAAAGCTCCGTACTTTGATGGATGCCTGCCATTCCTAATATATTAGAGCGTCTTCAGTTTCGTATGACACTGTGCAATACCTCTGGTGTGAAATAGTTGCTTCAAGCGCCGTGGCACGCTGCGGCGCGGCAGGCAGGCAGCCAGCGCGAAACGCGCATTGGCGCCTAAAAACCTAACAGGGATACTTCACGCGTTGCGCAATGCGTGAAGTATCCCTGTTAGGTTTGTAGGCGCCAACGCGTCGTCGCTCCGTTTTGTGTTAGGCTCTAATATTTAATCTGGCGGAGTTAGCGTTATTTAACTCGTGATTTTGAAATGTTTGCACGTCCTGTTTGGATTATTCTCGTTTTAATTGATGAAAAAAATATGTATTAAAGGAAAATATAACGTGTGTTTTGTAAATATTAAGGTGGTTCCGTATCAAACTTAATGATTTCCAAAGCACACGAATTTCTACACAATTTCTTATAGCCTCTTATAATCGATGGCAAAAAAGCAACAGCCAGGCGATAAAGTGTAAAGCCCGGCGATAGGAGCTATAGCCCAGCTGCGTAATTTTTTATCGCTTTGTATAGCCCGGCCGTATGATTTTCTCCGCATTCTACGGCCAGCTATATGATTTTCTGTAGCCTTTTTTAGCCGGCTATAAGAATTCCTATGGTATTTTGAAACGCAGCTTTTATCGCCAATTTTTACCAGGGGTCCCATTTGGATGGTGGAAACATAGCTAATGCTTCGAGTAAACTGGTTCAAAATGTATCCAACTCACCGATGACGCTTTCCTCTCGATCCTCGGAGGGGGCCCCCGAGGGATGCTGAGTGCCGTGGTGTTCCCCAGCGGCGTACTTCCAGACGGAACCGAGCCGTTTGGCCCCGGTTTTCACAGCCTTCGTGCTCAGGCACGTGAAGTGGTTCTTGTTGTTCCGCGGCAGGTCCTGCGATGTCGCTTGTTTCGTTCTGCAACAAATCGATTACATTCAATTCTCTTTCTTTCTCTTTTGGCTTTAAGATCGTACCTCTTAAAAAGACATTAATATCAGTTTTCGAAACTCATCTCTGAGTTTCAGGAGCCATGTGGCTCATCAAGCTCGATTTTTGGGGGCCATTGAGGATTTTTTAGGGGCCAAAGTGACTTTTAACCTAAATGTCACGGCGCATTCAGTGAAAAGCTAGATGCAAGATGTTTTATTCACAGGACAAGTAGCTGTAACTTGGGAGAAATTTCGAAAAATCACTAAACAGAAAAATTAGGATTTTTTGTTGGGGGCAGGGGGAGGGGGGGGGGCAATATTTAAGGGCCACGTTGGCGCAGAGTCTTCATTTTTTAGGCACCATGACTGATTTCTTAGGCGCGTTCGGCGCATTGGCGCGTGTGAGTTTCGAACACTGATTAAAATACTAGGGGCACATCCTCTGACCATAATGTGGCTCAACCCCCGGAGGCAGTGCTGAAATTTCCAAGAATTAATGCCAAGAGGGCGTCTACTAGAACAGGCTGGCCAAAAATCAGTACTTTTACAGTACTTTTTCAGTACATTCCAAAGGAATTCAGTACCTTCTCAACAGAAAAATTCAGTACTAGTTCAGTACCTCCATTTGACGAAATTCGGAAAATTTCAAAATTTTGAATTCCTCGCTCAAATATGCGACAAAAATGAAGAAAATTCCGGACCTTCTTGCAGAATTTCCGCAACTTTTCAGTACTTCCGGATCGCCCTCAAAAAATCGGTACTTTTCCCAAACTTTCCGGAAATTCCGGAATTGTAGACACCCTGGCCAAATTTCGGAACTTTTTCCGGAATCTCCGAAATTTGCGGAATTCACAGCCTTATTTGAAATTTGCCCAGAATTTGGGGTTTTTTTTTTGTTTAATCGATTTTTCTTCATCAAATTTGATAATTATTTTATCAAAGTCGATCTTCGCAAAGTAAATCCGAGCGTATTTCGGATTTTTTCTCCGGAGCTTTTGAAAAATCGGAATTTTTCTGGGAACTTTGGGGAATCGGATTTCATTTTGGGAACCCCGCAACTTTGGTAAAATAAAATGGCAGCACTGCCCAAAGGGTGCTTCGTGCCCCCCAAGGTCCGTCTTGCGGGTCCTCGAGGAAAGTCTCAAAATGCCGAATATCATGTAGGGACTATCACAAGTCAATAGCCACATAAGTCATGAGAAGTAGCCCAGTAAGGCGCTAGAACGACCTGCGACAAGGAATAAAAATTGAAGGGATCAGAGAACTAATAGTGACGAATTAAACTTTCAAGGTATGAGGAACATCACTGGAAAGAAGTGGCGATTCTTGAAATTTGGCATCAATGCTTTTCCTCAATTTAAATGTAAGTGAGACAATCTATTCTCGATGAGGCAGCTCTCCTCACCTAAAATCGATATTTTTAAGGGATTCAAAATGAGAAAAAGCAGTGTTGCCAACGTGCAAACAATACAGCTGGAAAGAAAGCTATGACGCTGTGAATATAGAGAAAATTTCCTCAATATCAGTCGGATTTTATCTAGTTCCCGCATTAATAATAGTCAATATCAAATACTTTTACAGAGTGGGCATGAAAGATGACCACGGGTCCTAGGTTCTGCAATTTAAAAAAAGAAGAAAAAAAAAACGCATACGAAGCTCATCTGACCGCTGCTGGAAAGCCAACATTTGTTTATTAAAAAGCTCAAATATGAGGAGAATTTAATTAGGGCAAACACGGTTGACGAATTTCTTCACAAACTCCGGTAATTTCCGGCAAAAGCCCGGTTTTCCGGCGAGACCTGACAAATCGCGCCCAACTTCCCGCCGACTTTTCATTTTTTTTACTTTCTACTATATTAACTTGGGGGAAAAAAAAACTTTGAAATGAACTGTAATCACAGGATTCCTCGCTTCATTAAAAGTCCGAAGCTGCGGGCTGCGCCAACTTTCCTGCGGCTTTATTCCGCGCTCCTGTCGAAGCACAAACTCGGGGAGGTGAAAAAAATAAAAATAAATGAATATAAATATAATAAAAAAAAACCTAAACTTAAGGACAAGATCGAGATGTAACGATTTAAAAATGCGCGGTGGCGCTCGCGAACTTTCCCCAACTCGCGCCACCGCGAGGCTTTTGATGAGTTTAAAATAGCGGGGGGGTCAAGTTTCAAAGTTTGATCGGTCGGACGTCGCCGACCAGAGAGAATCCATCGACAAAGGGAGTTTAATTAAACAACGTATCGTCCGTTACGCTGCTTTTGCAGTGATGCGTTTTTAAAAATTCCCTTTGAGGTTTGGTGAATAATGGGAGACGGAAGCTTTCGGACGTTTATTAAATTTGAGGGATTCTGCCGCTCAATTAGAGCCAAAAATGAAATTAGAACGGAATATGCACCCTCTGGAATTAAACAAATGCTCATGGCGGTTTTGCGCTATTCACACCCGATTTTCTTTTTAAAGAGCCATTTTTGACGTTTTAGGATTGTTCTTTGGGGGGGGGGGGGTTCCATAAGAAATCATTGGTCATTGATTTTCTTCCTTATAAATAACTTCTGGCTACTCCGTTGGTCCGCTTCATCCTTTCTTTCCCCTTAAAATTATTATTTGCACACTGGAAAAAAAACACATTGGATCTAGAGTCCAGACTCTTGAAAACATTGTCAAGAAAAACGACTCTTGATTCAATCAGATTTAAGCTTAAATCAAAAGGAAATCCGCTCAAATTAAGATGCTTGGTTCTTGATTTAAGCTTAAATCTGATTGAATCAAGAATATTTTTTCTTGTCGATGTTTTTAAGAGTCTGGACTCTAGATCTAATGTTTTTTTTTTTTTCCAGTGCACATCCACTGAAGGACTCTTCGAGCGATGGGTAAGACACAGCGGCGAGGCGTGCCTTTGCGATACATCGATTGATCTGCCATTGAAACCTATGGAAAAGGACCGATAAGCAGGGTGTTCGCAACAAACGCCTTGATAATCGATTTTTTACCATATAGCTTCAACTGGAGAAGTATCGATAATCGATTATTCACTCCTCGCCACTGGTAAGTTGCATCCAACGTGGAAGGAGAGGGGTTCCCAGGGTGTGCCTTGTCGGGTCTTACGAGGGAAGGAGCATCAAGTTTAAGAAAAATTAAAGTTTTTGAATTAAAATTATTTGTCAGCAATTGTTCGGGAGTTGCCTTCATAAACACTAAATATTAACAGCGAATTAGTATCGCGGTTCAAATCATTTTTCGGTAAAAGTGAAAATGTTTATAGCGTGGAATAATGCAATTTTCCCTCTCTTACTAATTGTAATCCTCGTGGCGGAAACGCATCAAATTAGAAGAACCGCAACAAGGCAAACTGGTGAGATCCGACAAGCGCGGACGGTAGTATGCGAACTTAAAATGTAAACTTGATACGGAAGCCGCAAATGGTCTGAGAGCTTTCGTCAAGCGCTTTCGCAAATCTGTTTACAAGTTGTATAAATGTGCGAGAGAATTTAATATCAATTTGTCGTAAGCGAAATCGGGCGGGTAATCTCGCGCAAGTACCGCGTATCTTAAAGTCGCAATTTGAGCGCTCCCGCTCCGAGTTTACAAATCTACAGGTGTTTCATTTCTATTTGTTTCGTCGAGCCGATTCCTCTCGTGTGAGAGCCTGTGTTGCGGATTGCCTACCGTTAACGGCGGCGAGTTATGCTGACTGGAAGTACGCGCTCCGAATAACGTCTCGTTTCGAAGAGAATGCAATGCAATGGCGAAGCGCGAATGATCGATTATCGATGTTTCTTCATTTGAAGCTATGATAAAGAATCGATTATTAAGATATTCGTTGCGAACACCCTGTTTATCGATCCTTTTCCATAGGGGGGGGGGGGGGGGAGCGATCCCGCCATCGCCCCCCTGGATCCGCCCCTGTTTTTCGATCCATTTATATCGATCAAATCCATACCCTCCGATCTATTTATTCTAAAAACTAAAAATGCAAACGGTATTTTATCAATATTTTTTGATACTTCGATGTTTGTTCACTCCCGCTATAGATTAATCTCAAACAAAGGACCGATAAACTCGGGATAATGAACCCCGTGACCCTGGGCGGGAAATCACCGGGGCGAGGGGCGGCCGGAGGGGGGCCGGGGGGGAGGGGGGCTGGCGGTCGGATGACGAGGCGAATTAGCACCTGAGCTCAAAGCGTTTAAAACAGCGGAAGCGATATCCGGGCGCCCCCTAATTCTCATGTTCCTGTCAAAACTTCCAGTCCCCGCCAAGCGGGCGGCTCGCGGGAGGGAGCTCCAGTTATCGGGGTAGTTTGACCCCCGTAATGGATTTTCGAGTGGAGGCGCCCGCTGACTCCTTGTTGGCAAATAGAGCAAGGATCTTCCGGTATCACGAAGCAACCCTTATACTGCCGTGATAAGGAATAACGCCGTATGGGCCTTTGGACGTCGCCAAGTTTCCTTTGACCTATCACGAGTTTTGAGGGTGAGTAAGGTTATGGTGGTTATTTTGTTACCTATCTATTTTTCGGTACATACATAGGGTGTTCAAAAAGTTTTTCACATTTCCGGGTCGTGAGCGAATGAAAGCCGCTTTCGATTTGCGGTTTGGGTGTGCTTAAAGAAGACGTAATTACCACTAAAACAAGACCAAGAACAATTCTCTGGCTTAAAAAATGACAGAGATACAAGGTTTTGAAAATGACATGTAGTAGCGTGACCGCCTCCAGGATTTTTAGCTACAAATATGTTTATCAAGAAAAAAAAGTTTAATTGAGTGTTTTTAGTGAAAAAACTTACAAAATCTTACGAAAATTGACGAACTTTAAGTTTTTTCATCGGATGACACGGCTGACTCAACATTCGGATGTTTCTCGAAGTATTTTTCACCTATTTGAACGCAAAGCTTCAGCCGTTCTGCCCACTTCACGAGGATCGTCTTTTCGAAGTCTTCTTGACGGAGGATTTTGAAGAATTTTTAAACAGCGGTTTTGATCAAGGCTATGGAATCAAACCGTGTGCCTCTCAGAGATTTCTTTAACTCAGGAAAGAGCAATTCCATAGCCGAGGGGGAGGAGTACAAGAACGAGAAGATGAAGGAGGCGGACCAGAATAAGATGCAGGGGAGGAAGAAGAAGATGAAGATATGCAAATATACTCACGTCTCTAGGCAGGGGTGGAGAAGGGCCGAAGCGGTGCGGACCTTGACGTGGGTGAGGGAGTGGACGATGCAGACGTCGAGGACCTTGTTGATGGTGATCATGGCCGTGTACTGGAGGTCGTGGGCCCCCTGGATGAGCGACAAGCACACGCGGAGCACGAGGCACAACGCCGCCGCCAGCTCCTTCCGCCTCCAGCCCCGCGAGCCCTCCGCCTCTTCCGCCTCCTCCGCCTCCGCCGTCCGCGGCCCGGAGGAGGTCGCCTCGCCGACGTCCAGGCTCAGCTCGGGCGCCCGCGGCTCCTCCGGCAGATCTTGCATCGCCACCGCCGTCTGTAACATCCAGAATAACAATGTCAAACTAAATTTATAATCACCACACTGAAAAAAAATTCTCGGCGTTTTTACCGAGGTCCGTCGGTACCTTTACCATCTCTCTTTTTTTACCAATTATTGGCAATTTAACCAAGACAGACTGGTAAGCTTACCTGAAAACCGGCATTTTTACTGTTTTTTCCAGGTAAGAATACCACTTTTATAGGTAATCAATTCCCGGTAACTTTGCCATTTTATCTCGGTATTTCTACCGCAGTCGATAAAAAATATTGGCGTTTTTACCGGGATCATGTAAAATTACCGAGAAAGTCAATAATTTTACCGAGATTTCCCGGTAAAATTACCAATTCCATAAATGGTAATTTTACCAAGAAAAAACTGGGATCAAATAGAACCCTGAATTCTTAGTAATTTTACCCTTTTCTTAGTAAATACACAGAGGTTTTTTTTTTAGTGCAATGCTCCCGTACTAAGGAAGAACGCCGCACAGTGGATCGAGTCAATTAGAGAGGTCGGACACGAAATTTTTACTGAAATCACAAATGTAGATGCTTATTTCGTGCAGGGCCGGATTAAGGGGATGGTCTCGTGGGCCGCGGCTCATGGCGGCGAATTTAGGGGGCGGCAAATTTTGAACTTTTTTTAATGTAGGTATCAAAAAAAGAGAGAAAAAAATCGGATTCAGAGAATAAATAACAAACGAGAAAAGGCGACAGAATCTCTCATTTCCCGAGGGTAAAAGTAAAGTAATTTCTAATTTTGTCGTCTTTCGGTGATACAAGAGACAACACCTTCCGAGTAAAGAGAGAAACCAAACACACAATTTAACCTGGAACGGAGCGGCGCGGCATGAAACGCATAGCGCCTACAAGACTTCGTGAATACTTCACGCATAGCGTCAAACACAGTGCGGTCAGCAGCGGTCGGCGTGAAGCACATAGCGCCTACAAGATTGCATGAATACTTCACGCATTGCGTCAAACACAGTGCGTTCAGAAGCGATCGGTATGAAACGCACAGCGCCTATTTGACCGCAGGAATGCTTTACGCATTGCGTCAAACACAATGCGGTCAGTTTGTTCTTTCATAATTTTTTCGTTCATTTCTCATATATGGAAGGCCTTGTTCACATAGAGAGGGGTTCACGGAACTTAACTTTCGCGCAAAGTTCCGTGAACTTTTGCTGGTAATGTTGACAGGGCTTGGCAAAAAATGTTTCCAACACGAGTAAACGCGTCTTATGCACCCCTCCCCGCTGCACGTTCACTTGATGGTTTTTATTGATGTTTCAAAACGAATGAGAATAGGGGGCGGCAAAATACAGGCGGCCCACAGGCGGCAAGTAGGTAAATTCCGGCCCTGATTTCGTGAACTTTTAAAATTTGAAGGGCGCTGTCAAAAGTAAATTTTACGAAAAAACCAATAGGGCCATTTTTAAGACCTCCTCGTTTTGTAATAATAGAGTTACGATCCTTTAAAGTTTCCAAATTGTGTCCGACTTCTCCGATTGACTCGTTCCATTGTGCGCCGTATGAAGTTTCGAGAGTTACCAAATTTCCCTTCATAAAACATGTATTTTTGAGACACATTCGTGCATAAGTTTCCTTGAAATTTTCAGATATTTTAGATTAAATTGCGTATAAAATTGTGCGGTTTTCGAAGGGCGTCACGTGGAAAGCTGCTGTTTTCGCAGACCTTATTATTTTTTGCAGTAAGGATACTTTTGGTTTAATCCGTTTAGATACGAGGATGAATGTTCAAAAGTTTATGGGAGACTAGAAAGAATAATAATATATTGGACAGGAGGGAGGAAAAGCAGAACCTTTGATTCCTGTGTTAAATATAATTTCAACTTCAATTTCACGAGCTACCGTTGAAAAAGCGACGAGTTTGAACAAAATTAAGCAGAGGAAATGAAGCATGAGATTGACGCAGAAGCCAGGAAATAAATCGACTGAGTAGAATACATTTCAGGAAGTAAAATCATTGAGAGATCATCTAAGGAAATCTTTTAATAAAAGAGGGTGTGGGCAACAGACTTTATTGGACCCATAATTTTTTCCTTCACAAATTTCAAACAGAAATGGATTTCCGAGTCGTTAATAACAGCCGTAGGGAAAAATTTCATCAATAATTCATGCTTTTAAAAGCGCGCTATGAACAAAGATGCGAAACGGTCTATAAGAAATTTAATTTTGGAAAGATTCCTGTCAATCCTGGAGCGTTTGATTCAATTTACAACGGAAATTGAATAGTTGAGAAAAAAACCCTCGTTTTTGTACCCCTCGTAAATTTTCCCAGGCTGACCTGCGTTCGAACGCGGTTGGATGGTGCGTTTTCTTGACAGTAATACCTCCTTCTGCATTTCCGCACCCAATTTCTTGCACGGAGCTCTCTGAAGAGCCGATTGCCGCCAATTCGTCAATATTTTCCCGCACCCTACAGAGTTTTTCGAGAAAAATAGGAGATTTTCTTGGAGCGATCTGCGACACTGTTTGGCATCTTGGAGAATCTAGGAAGCCAGCTGTCACGTCCAGAATGGTCAGCTTAAGAGCTTCTATTTCGCTCTATCTCTCCATTCACCTCCTCCATTCACCTTTCTCTCGAGTGGCGAGAATATCTTCATGAACTCATGGTCCATGAATTTGTTCGACCCCGCGCAATGTTGAAAATTTAGCGACTTTCTGCAACGCAGGCTTAAACACCCGTTATAGAGAAAAAAGAAGGAGTCACTCTTACAGCCCTCATGGTAGATTCTGGGCCCTAACTTTTTTTCCGCTTGTAGTTTTAATGTTACATTTGTTATAAAAATTATAAAGGAATGCTGACCCTAACGGCACTGTTACAGGGATCAAAATATTTTACCACAAAAGCAACATCGTAACACCGACTAAAAGAGGACATAGGACCTGGAGCCCACAATTGAAAGCATTGTGAGAGCAACGATTCTTTCAGAGTTGCCACAGAATTTAGACAGTTACATTCCGTGGCATTTCCCAGACACATTTTGGAGGAGTTCCCTGACAATTGAACAAATGTCAGATTGATAAAAAGACATGATCAGAAATAGTTTTCAGGCAAAATTTATTCTTCGAAATGTCAAACCCATTCGAGAAAGCAATTAAAAATTACTTAACGATTTTTCTCTGACATTTTCGTTGTATTTCCGTACATTTCCAGGTTTTCCCTGACTTCTATAAGGTTCCTGACATTTCCCTGTTTTTATTTCTGCCCCCTCCCTAAGCGTTACGTATTTCATGATCGGCCCCAAAGCACATGCTTCTTCTTCTCCCGTGTCCGGAGTAACAGACTTACAACATACTAGTAATAAAATATGTCAAAATATTAGATAAAAATTAGATCTGAGAGCTCCAATAATTAGCAACATTAGTTGCAACGTCATTTACTAAAATTAGGTCATCCCTAGTGCAGACTGATTTCATTTGAGGGGATTCTAGGAGATGCTTACAAGCATATGCACTTGCTGAACTTACAAGTTCAGAGCGCCGAGGTTCTTTTCCTCCGTGCTGTTTTGACTGTGATTCAAAGTTGCCAGATTGTGCAATGGACCACTAGACAAGGTACGAATTTAAGCAATCTGATACATGTTTCTTAGCCAGAATTTCACGTAAAACACGCTTCACACAACAAAATTACTGAAACCAATTCCTAACGAAGATATTAACGTTTTTATCTCACATTGGTTACGAGGAATTTGAACTGCCCGCTCACAAGATACTCAAAGCTCTACGTGAGTCAAATCGCGCACTACAACGGTTTCAGCGAGCTTCTCGATCGGACAAAGTTCATTTCCCACCATGTGTTTTCAAACTATTAGCAATTTGCTATAGCTGAGCCAAAGCGTCAAGACTGAGGTTGCCAGATTTTTATATCGCAGTGACTGTCATGATAACGTTTAGCGCGCGATGAGAATCACGTAGAGCATTGAGTTTTTATGAGCGGGTGGTTTGAATTCACGCATAAGGAATCATTAAATATCTTTGTGAGGAGTTGATTTCGGTAATTTTTGGTGTGCGCATCGCGTTTTACGTGAAATTTTGATTCAGAAACATGTATCAGAATGCTGAAATTTGTACCTTGCCTAGTGGTCCATTAAATATAGATATTTTACTCATATTTAAATGAGGGATAGTGCAAATTTTCAGCACTATCTGGCAACTGCGGTGTGGCTTACCTTGAGCAAGTTATGGACGAGAGCCGCCATGAAGCGGTGGAGTTCGGCGCCGTTCTGCCTCTGGAGGAGCCTGAGGATGGTGGACATGTAGCTGAGCAGCCCGCGGAGGATGAACCCCAGCGCCTCCGGGTTGTTGGACATCTGGAGCAGCAACGTGAACCCACGCTCCACCTTCAATTCGAACGTGAACGATTTGTCTGCAATCAGGCACCAAAATAGGGTCACATTTAAACTAACCTCATTTGAATCAGTGAGTTCGAAAACACACCAACTTGGGTTTTTCAATTTTCGCTTTTTTACGGTTTAGTGACACTTATGGATAAAAGCATCTGCACGCAAAAGGAAATTTCGAAATTGCAATCGGAAGTGCTCGAAACAGCGACGGGAAAAGAGAAAAATCGAAGTATTTCATTGGAAATACCAAGTTTTGGCCACTTCAAGGGAAACAGGTGACCATCCGATCTTGGGGTTTTCTTTTTTCGGTTCAGTTTACCTTGTACCAACGAGTTATATAAATATTCAAGCGTTGTTCAGGTCAAAAAATATACATTTTTCTGGGCAGACTATGAAAAATCAGTATCTGAAAGTCGGTGAGAACGAAAACACACCAACTCGGAAATTTTTAAGCGCTTAATTCTCTGTCATCAGACATGGTGTATCGATTTCAACTTGGTGCTTTACAAAGTCTCTAAGTACTCGTATTTTGGAACCAAAAAGGTTTTTCTCAAACTAACTTCTTCACCTGCTGAGCAGTTTTAGGTGTTTCCTGAACAATTTTTTTTCGAGTTGGTGTGTTTTTGAACTCACTGATTCAATTACCATTACGAGATTTTACTATTTTTCTTCTTTTTTCCCCACCCATATTGACGATGATGATTGAACCCGATGGTTCTGAAACGCTTCAGATTTCAGCATTTTTGAGATAGGATAAAATCAGAGTAAATACTTTATTGTTCCAAGATTCAGTATTTAATTTTTTTTTTTTACTAATTAATGCTACTAGCTATCTGATTATAAATGCAATACACGTATAACTAGTTGTTTTCCCCGAGTTGGTGTGTTTTCGAACTCACTGATTCAATTTTCGTTTCGGCACATGACGAAACATTCCGGATATTCCACATCCTTCTCCCTTGACCCTCTACGACTACACCCTGTGTCGTCATCACACGAACGGTCGCGGATATCCCGGTCCCTCTCGAAAGTCACTCGAAAACGATCGGACTTCAATTAATCCGGTGCACCGCGCTCGGGGATGCTGCGCTGAAACGCTCGGATATAACGGTAATTGATTTCAATCTCCCTCGTCGCCCCCCTCCGGCCCGCCAGTCCCCCCGTCTCTTAATTCTCCGTCTGTGTAAACAATTTACGAAGGAATCCCTGCTGACATTCCCGGTGTAGAGCGATCGCTCCCAGTCGAGCGGAGGTAAGTTGTCGAAGACGGAATGTCTTGGGGACCCCGCGTGACCTATCCAACCAACATGAACGTGCGGGGCAAAAGTCAATTCTGCCTTGAGTCCCTTTATACTAAGAGTCAAGACAACATTCCCTCATGGAGTCACAAACGGGAATAAAGATAACACAAATTTACAGTTTTTTGTAATCTTTGATCGGCTCATTCTCAAATTCCTTTCTCCGTTCCTTCTCTCATTCGGTTTGTTCCTTGTCGATCCCGTTATTCTCCGGTCTATTATAGATTGTAATCTTTGCAACCGGAGAAAATTTAATTTTTATTCCCGTTTATGACACTGAGGAGGCCTAAAATACGGGAACTAATCAAAAATGGATTCACATTGTCTTGACTCTTAGTATAAAATGACTCCAATTCTGCCGTGCTAGGGAAGAACGCCACACAGTGGATCGAGTCAATTAGAGAGGTCGGACACGAAATTTTTGACAAAATCTGCGAATTTTGATGTTTGTTTGGTCACATTTTAAATTTCAAGGGGTGTTTTGGCAGAGAATACCACGAGGAAACCAATGGAACCATTTTAAGAACCTCAAAGTTTTGTATAAACTGAGTTTAAAGCGTTTAAAGTTGCTATATTTTGTCCGACCTCTCCTATTCACTCGATCAACTGTGCGCCGTATGAACATTCGAGATTTGCAAAATTTCCTTCGATAAAATGTTTATTTTTGAGGCAAAGTTATGAATATTCTCCCTTGAAATTTTCAGGAACGTTAGGTGAAATCGCAAGCAAAATTACATGCAAAATTGGAAGAATAATATTCATATATGTTTACCAGGAAATCCGTGTTTTATCAAAGGATATTTGGCAACGCCTGAAGGTTCATACGGCGTTTTTCCGTAGAACGGCAGAATGGGTCTCTCGCATATTTTTGCAAGAGGACTCGAAAATCACGAGCGATGAGCACATACTGCGCAACAATGTATCGAGGGCTAACGAACAACACCACCTAACTGAAAATTTGGCAAAAATGAGATAGCAACTTTGTTCCATTCTACAGTATAAAGTATAAGAGCTGATGATTTCAGTTTTATTTCAAATTCTGTAGGGGAGCACTCAATGACGCTGCAATGTATGAAAAATTGCAAATCCAACTTTAAAACTACAAAAATGACGATGTTTCCTCGCCGTTCTGCAAAATCGTTGTATACAGATAGGCGATATTGTTCGTTAGCCATCGATGTTTTAGGGATTCTGAGGGTGGGGGAGGGGAGGGGGGCTGGAGGGGGAGGGGGCTGGGAGGGGAGGGGGCTGGGAGGGGAGGGGAGGGAGGGCTGGGGGCTGGGGAAGGCTAGTGGGGTGGGGGGTGTTTGGCGTATGTAGTTCAACTCCAAGTCAACTCAGCAAGATCCTACTCTCCGCAGTAAGTCACGATCGGACCGATATAAAACGCCTTCAATTGTGGGTGATACTGTGCAACACACCAAAGTTGATATAGTTGTATTCTTAGGTTGGAACCTAACTCGAGTCAACTGCTCCGGCAAACGAGGCATGTCAACCTGTGAACCGGTGTGTTACAAGTTACCTCACGTACGTTACGCCCGATATTGCCCGTGACAAAACTTTAAACCTCAATTGATTTAAAATGAAAGAATTATCATTATTAATTTGGCCAACAAAAAAGGCTCACTTACGGGAATACTTGTTCTTGAGGTGTTTATAGTTTTATGATATAAACCTTGATATGGGCACGCGGTGCTCGTTTAGGTCTATGGTCACAATGCTGCCGTGCTTAGGGAAAACGCCGTATGAACATTTCAGAGTTGCCACATTGTCTCCGATAAAATGTTTATTTTTGAGGAGAGATATGGACATTTTCTCTTGAAATTTTCAAATAACTTAGATCTGGTCTGACTTAATCTAGATCTGAAAAAGTCAAAAGAAAATGCGCACACAATTCCCTGAAAATACATATTTTATCGAAGGAAATCTGGCAACGTCAGAACGCTCATGCGGTGCTCTACCTTAGCGCGCGACAGAATGTTTTTCGATGACTCTCAGCTCCGCTGAACAGAACCCACTATTCGAGGATTCTAAAATCCTCAAAAGAAACTCAAATTGGCGCTTGGTTCCGTTTAGCAGAAATACCTACGTCCAAATATGGATCGCACCAAGAATATATTGCAGAAAAGAAGAAAATTCACCTCTATTTTCACTTACGAGTTTATTTTGGATAATTTTGATATGTTCAACGTACTCTCCATTTTTTGTGATAGATTTTTGATTCTTATGATTACAAAATGAAAATCAAAAGTGAAATCGTTAGGAATTTTTTCATTCTCATCTTTTCGAACTAAAATCCTAAAATCTTTGTTTAAGGTTATGTTCTATTGTTTTGAACCAAACGATATATCGAACCACTATCGAATACGATCCATTTTCGAATTCCCGGGAGTTACCCCTGCCTCTCCCGTTATCACTGCTGACGATTCCAGCTCAGGCTTTTGAAAAATTTCATCTCCCCTGTAGTGGCGCGGCGTGAATCATCGATTATATCGATATTTACCCATTTTAAGCTGTGGTTACGAATCGATTATTGCGGTGCTCGTTGGAACACTCTGTTTATCGATATTTTTCCATAGGTTCAAATGTCAGATCAATCGATATATCGCAAAGCACGCCACACTACTGCTCCCTTGAAGCAGCATACTGTGACGGTCGTAAAACGTTAACGTAAGCTGAAAAGCGTCCTTGACTCCTGGGCAGTAATCTACTTGAAACCCGTACGCGCGAAACAGTGGCGTGGCGTGCTTTGCGATATATCGATTGATAAACCATTTAAACCTATGGAAAAGGATCAATAAACAGGGTGTTCGCAGCGAACACCTTAATAATCGATTCTTTACTATAGGTATAAATGGCGTAACAATCGATATATCGCAAAGCACGCCACGCCACTGGCGCGAAATTAAATCAGCGGGAGCAGTGGTTTCGGAGCGGACGGAAACCCAATGAGGCGTAGGGCGGAAGGGGTGGAATTCGTTTTCCGATCATTAGTTGTGTCACCTTTCCCGCCGCGGAAGGGGGCTGGAGGGTGTGGGATTTCTACCCCTTGTGTTCTAACTTGATACTCTGAGGAAAGTTAATGAAGTCACCGCCAGTTGCGCTACCGATGTTGTCGGATTTAGGGAGGACGTGGACTACATTTTGCAATGCTGCCGTGCTAAGGAAGAACGCCGTAAGAACCATCAGGCGTTGCCAAATTTCCTCTCACAAATCACGAATTCTCAGGAAATTTGTGAATATTTCTCCTCCGATTTTTCAGAGGATATCACTTGTAATTTGATCTACAAAGTCTAAAAATTACAAGGAAAGACATTCATGACTTTCGTCAAAAATAATTATTTTCTGATAGGAAATTTGGCAACATTCGAATGATTCTACGACGTTTTTACTTAGCACAGTAGAATTAGGAACTACAGTTCCTAACCAATCCAAACTCAGTTAAAAATTCACGCGTTTAGTGTAACTCTGTGCAACTTTGCGTTACTTGTTTGCGTTAGATCAACTCAAAGGACTTTGTTGCTTAACACAATTGTGTGTTAAATTGACCCAAACCGTAAGTTACTCTGAAACATCGGGGCATGAAGAAAGTTTTTAGAGATGAGAAACTTATGTGCTCTTGTTTTCCTTCTAATACTCAAAATTCGCAACTTCTAAGTGGTTAGCGGACTGGACTGCCACCGATGTGTCCTAGGTTCGATTCTAGAGGCTGGTGCCTAATATATAACGAGGGTGCGTAGATTTTCAACACCAAAATTTGGTCAATTTTACGCAAGGGAAAACTAACACCAAAAAAATCAAACCAGCTTGTGTTCATTTGTGTTTTACTTCTTACACAAACACAAGATTTTGGTTACTTTTTTTAGTGTGTACTTTGCCGTACAGCCATTACAAAAGCATATCGGAGAAAAATTTTGAAAATGCATGACATTTTGAAGGTTGAATAGAATTAATTCGACTCACTTTGTTGTTTAGAGGTAACTGTGCTGCTTTCTTCTAGAGTGTCCTTAAGAATTGATTTCGCTTTTTTCCTGCGATTCAGTCTTGCTTTGGAACTTTCTCCCGATTCCTGGAAAGTCAAGTAATTACTTTAATTAACAAAGTGAACCCAATACATTACGCTGAGGTTATAAATTACGGGTGCATACGACAGCCGTGCTGAACAGAGAGTGCAGTGAGTCAAATGCAGTTTTTTTTGCCAATCCGCGTACTCTTCAAGGTTTCACTGAGAATTTCAATGCGCCAAGTCGGTTGCTCATCTATAAAGAGCTGCTAATAAAATTTGTCTTAGTAATGAGATTTCTTGAATTGCTTCTGATTTGTTATCATTCTTGCATGACAGAAAATTTTGCGACAGTTTCAACCGAAAATATGCTTTCATTATTCCTCGACAAATGAAATGGCAGCGAAGATTCATAAATGCAACAATCTGTGATTAGTTTCATTTGATTTATATGAGACTCAAGTTTTATTTAAGCCATGGAAACAGTCTATCCTCTTGGGAAGGTAGACCAGAGACAAGAGACCTTACAAATGGTTCTCGGGAATGGTGGAAGCCTTTACTTCCGGGTCTTTAACATTTAATTGTTGACCAACCTATTAGGTGGGTTGTTAACAACGTGTTGAGAATTTTGACTCACAAACAAACCGAAGTTTGGGAAGCTTGTTTGGCTCATGACGTCACCCTAAGCTCATCCACCCAAGAGATAAGATCCTGTTGCTCCTTAATTGTCCATAAGAAAGTGCTAGATCCGCGAAAGTAAAAGCTTCCGCCTATTTTCTTTTGTCTCTATTGCGGACAGTCGAAAATCAAAACCCCTTCATGATTTCGAATATGCAATATAGGCATCGCTGAAGCAGGTATAGTGGTATCAAGGCGTTGTTTCTAAATTTGAGAATCAATAGTGCTCTTACCTTGTTGTTTGTGATTGGGTCAGGACTGACCGAGCCGGCCGAATATGGGTCGATGGAGGCACAACTGGTTTCTTCGACGGACTCAGTTCGATTACCGCGGAATTTCTTTAATATCCGCTGCGAGTGAGCATTCGTTCCACTCCAATGGTTTGGCGCTGGAAAAAGAAAAAGAAAACAAGAAATATAAATATACCAGTGTTCCATATTTTAATTATTTTACCTTACAAAAAATACGATTTTCAGAGACTCATCACCAGAAATTGAGGCATCCATCCACCAAATATTCAACAAATTGAACATAACTAGAGAGGGTACGTCTTGATCGTCAAACTCACAGTCTGGATTATTTTCTCAGGGGAATTCTTTGGAGCCGAAGCTCCAATTAGACTACGTTTTGAAATCAGGAACTACAATTCGTGGCTCAGTTTAGAAACACCGCATCTAAATACAATTAATTGCCCTGAGCAAATAAGTGTTTTAATGGATGAGTCAGAGATTGTAGTTTAGAATTGCAGCATGTGTTCGCATTTGGTGTGCTTTTCGAGAAATAGATCTATGGAAATAAAAAGGCCTATTCTGGCTCATGGAACGCTCTCCTGTGGATGGTTCTGTCTTCAAACTCTGAACCCCCCCCCCCCCCCTAAAAAAAAAGCTTCGGATCACAACCCGACCACATTTTACAAGTAGGAACTAAAATTTCTGGCCCATCCGTAAAAACACTTATGTGCATAAGGTACTAATGGTATGAACGTCGTATCTAAACTGAGTCGGCAATATTAGTTCCATGTTGCACCCCCCCCCCCCCAAAAAAAAAAATCTTCGGATCACAACCAGACCAAATTTTGTAATTAGGAATTAAAATCTCTGGCCCATCCGTAAAAACACTCATGTGCACAAGGTACCAACGGTATGAACGTCGTTTCTAAACTGAGTCAGACATTGTAGTTCCACGTTGCAAAATTTAGTTCAACTGGGCAAGGGAGCCAAAGAAGTGCAAGCAGAGGAGCGCCGACCTGCATACAAAAACCATGACTCCTGACACGGCCGACGCTAAAAACGATCGAGTTCCGATGGAAATTCAACAGCCGTAAATGAATTAACCACCCGCGCAGCGCCGGGAAGAGGGTCGGGGGCGTGAAAGGGGGCAATTTGGACGGCTCGTTTCCCGCGGGGGCACCGTCCCCGGAAACCCTGCGGTCGACCTTGATTCGGGTCTAAACGTCGAATTCATGGACCGGGTTACCGCCGCACAGTGGGTCGAGTCAACAGGAGAGGTCATACAAAATTTGGAAATTCTGTCCATGACAAAGTTACGCTTTTTTAAATAAGCAGAAATTGAAGAAGAAGAATTGGGTGTCACAGAGCGCCCGTATGCATCGTAGCAGAGTCCCTCTATAGGGACAGTCGAGACAACGCCATCACGGATGTCACAAACAGGAATAGAGATTACACAAATTGAATGTTTTTCGAAATCTTTGATCAACTCCTCCCCGTATTATTACCTGCGCTCCCTCTTTCATTCCGTTCGTTCCTTGCCGTGTTCCTAATTTCCCAGTCCATTCCCGTTTGTGACACTGTGGAGGCCTAAAATACGGGAACCGATCAGAAACGTATTCGTATTGTCTTTACTCTCAGCTAGAGTACCTGCACGATATAGCGAGAGTATGGACAGATGTGAAACTCCGAAAATTCATCAGGCCTTCGCCGATGCTTCTGCGAATAAAGTTAGGGCCCAGAAATGCAGCCAACCTATGAATTTCAATTATCCAGAACGATTTACCAACACTATTGTTACAAACTGTTGTTTCTGAAGCACGTATTTGACTCAGTTTTTGCATAAATTTACTCATTTTTGCGGAAGAACGCTCATTTTTGTAAATTCTTGGCCATCTGGGTTAGAATTGGAATTTGCAGACTCTGTGGATTGGCGGTGAAATTTTGTGTGTTAGAAGTTGCTTAGAAGGATGGCTGCACTTTTGGGCCCTAAGACCTCCATGAAGCGATCTTTCCATACTCTCGCTATACAGGTACTCTACTCTCAGCATAAAGGGACTCTACATATTAGAGGGGACGCATGTGAATGTATGATGTATCACATTTTTTTCAAGCTCTTACTTTGTCCACGGACCAATTTTATCGCACTCGAAGCTACACGAGAAACAACCGAGCATCATAACCTACTGCGGGGGATCTTTCCGCAGTTTATAGTCGAAATATTTCTGGGAACAGCGGTCTCCCTCTACGTGCCCCCGCGTAATAAACACGTAGATCCCCGCATATCGCGAATCCGAGACGAACATGACGGCGCAATAAGAAACAAAGGTGTCGCGCCCGGCCCGCCTTTATCGAAGCAACTCACGTAGCCTTTGAGTGCCGGCCATCAACTTCGTGACAGGGGCTTAGTAAGACAAAATGCACTTTGAGGCGGGTCACTGCCTGCCCCGCGATTTAACCCCGCGAAACTTCCACCGGTACGGACTACGGACCCGTCAAAGTTCTTGCCGTGCGGGCGACGCTAATGCCCCTAAGCCCGGGAAAGGGGCCGGGGGGAGCGCCGGGGGCGCCCGCCCCTTTTTTGTTCGCTGTATTTTTCAGGAATTCCGGGCAACAACCAACTTGAGCTCCTGACAGTTTTAACAACTGAGTTCTCGCCGCACTCCTTCCGGGTTTCATCTCGTGGGCGCGCCTGCCAAATGGAATACATTTTGCGGTCAGGAACTGCGATTTCTGGTTTGGTTTAGAGACAACGCATGTACCATTGGTTTTTCTGTGAACATCAGTGTTTATACGGACGAGGTAGAACTTCTAGTGCCAAATGGGCTACTAGGAAATAAGGTACGAATTAAAACATTCTGATATATGCTTCTCAAGCATGCAGAATTTCACATAGAACAGGATTCTTGCATCGAAAATTAATGAAGTCAACTCCTACACTGGAAAAAAAAAACAAATTGGATCTAGAGTCCAGACTCATGAAAACATTGACAAGAAAAAAGACTCTTGATTCAATCAGATTTAAGCTTAAATTAAAAGAAAATCCTCTCAAATTAAGAGGCTTGGTTCTTGATTTAAGCTTAAATCTGATTGAATCAAGAGTATTTTTTCTTGTCGATGTTTTTAAGAGTCTGGACTCTAGATCCAATTAGTTTTTTTCTCCGGTGTAACTAAAATATTGACGTTTTTGTTTTACGTCGGTAACGAGAAATATGAATTGCCCGGTCACAAGAAACGCACGTATCTAATGCTCCAAAATGAACCTTGGACGCATGCTGTTAGGAAGTAAAAACATCTATTTTATCCCGCACTCTGGCAACTTTCCTCGTCGGCAATTCGACCCGGACAACCAGGAAATGTGAGGATTTTTGGTTGACTGCCTCTTGAAAGAGTTTGAAAGTGGGTTGGTAAGTAGCTCGAGTCTTCCTGATCGCACAAGTGCGCACAAGCACGGGCCTTGCTGCTCATGGAATGGACGGAATTAACCGGATTCAGCATGACTGCATCAAATCAAGTTGCCTTATTTCCTCTCATTTTATATTGTATCGATAGAAAAATGATCGACATTTTGATTTCATGTTTTGAGAGTGTATATTTTACAACCCGAGAGAATTTTGGGCGCTTCTGGGTACCAGATGCGCCCTTTCCAACCGTTCGACTCTCCCGATGTAACATGTACTATACTACATGCCCTTTTGCCTTATGGGTAATGACGCCATTCTGGTACACCCGGGAAAATTGGATTTTTTTCTGCATCTGGTATTCGTAAAAGTTTTCGTGAAATGTTTTGCTTTTAAGCATAACAATCTCGCACGGACGTATTACCTGGTTAAAGTATTTTAGGGCCTCCTTATGCTTTAAATACTTATATCCGAGGCAGTACTTTCAGATCGATTTGAAAATATTACGAACAGTCACGTGATCTCTTCATTTTAGTGACGTATTACTGTGCTACTTTGTGATTGGTTCATTTTCTTGGCGCAGCATCGACACGTCAGCTGTTTGCGGCATTGAACGGAAGGTTTAAGGTTATGTCATGGACCAAGAGAATGAATAAGGACCCCCAACTCCAGTTAGCGGAGACATTAGCGCTGCCTATATTTTCATCCATGGCCGATGTCACCGCCGGCCGGCCGGTCCCTCTCTTCACCGCGACCCGCGCTTCCCCACCCCACTGCTGAACTCCTCTTCACGCGGCCCCGCTCCCCCGCGACCTGCGCGCCCTACCTCGCGGCGTCGCGACGCCGCTGTCCGCTAGATCGCGTTGACGCACCAGCTTTAGAGGTTCCGCCGCTCTTTCCCGTCATCTGATTTACAGTCCATCCTTTATGTTTTCATTCACCACCAACTTAAATTCATCGCAAAGTGCTTGTGGAAAGTTTCAGATCTTCGCGGTCGCTCTGAAGTTTTAAAGGGTTTTGCGGTTAAAGAATCCCACTTTAAATTCCGTCTTCATCAGTCTTCGGTTACATAAGTTGGTAGTAATATGCTTTGTCAAAGAAGCGCCCTCCAACGCTTGGGCGTTGGAACTGCTTGTTACAGTTACACAGACACCCCTTCTTTCTATCAATTGATATCATTTGTACCTTAAAATTAGATACTGAAAAAATTATTCATTACTGATAAACTTAGATACTAAAGGCCTTGAAAATACACACGCATACTGCCTGAAAAAAGGTACCCTCTATCGATTTAAGTTTGCAGCTTTCAGTTATTTGTTTATCTTCCCTTGCAGTCATAACCTGTCTGGAAACTTTCCTTCGTTGAATTCTTAATTTTGTAACAGCGCTTATTCTATCAGTTTTTCTTCCCTGTATCGATTACATTGAATTGCATATTCCCTATCATCTGATGTGTTTAACTTCGTAATTCATAACTGTTAAATCGCATTTCATGTGTAGTTAGAGATTAGAAAAACATGATATGTATACCAGAACACACATGGTTTGTTCGGAAAAATTAATATTAATAATGTACGAGTAAAACTGTAGTGAATGGTATAAAAAAGTATTTAATAATTAGTTTCATTGTATTTCAAAAATATTTTCATGAAACTTAATATGCAAAAATCACTTTAAAACAAGTTAGTTTCAAACGCATGTACGTCACCATAACTTATCTTTGAAAACGTTTCAAATTCGTATAAAATATTTAAATTTTCTCTACTTAAAGAATAAAAATCTGTGAACCATTTTATCGTTTTAGATACCCTGGTAAAAATTGGCGATAGAAGCTGCGTTTCAAAAAACCATAGGAGTTCTTATAGCCGACTGAAGAAGGCGATAGAAAATCATATAGCTGGCTGTAGAAAGTGGAAAAAATCATACGGCCGGGCTACACGAAGCGATAAAAAATTATACAGCCGGGATATGGTTCCTATCGCCGGGCTTTACACTTTATTGCCTGGCTGTTGCTTTTTCGCCATCGGCTGTAAAAGACTATAAGAAATTGTGTAGAAATTCGTGTGCTTTGTAAATCCTTAAGTTTGTACGGAATCACCTTAATATTTACAAAACGCACATTATATTTTCCTCTACTACATATTTTTTTTCACCAATTAAAATGAGAATAATCCATACAGAGTGTGTAAACATTTCAAAGTCATGAGTTGAAAAACGCTGACTCCACGAGAGCCTAACACAAAGCGGAGCGGCGGCGCACTGGCGCCTACAAACCTAACAGGGATACTTCACGCATTGCGCAATGCGTGAAGTATTCCTGTTAGGTTTGTAGGCGCCAATGCGCGTTACGCCGTTACGCGCTGGCTGCCCGCCCGCCGCGCCTCGCCGCAGCGTACCACGGCGCTTGAAGCAACTATTTCACACCAGAGGTATTGCACAGTATCATACGAAATTGAAGGCGCTCCAACATATTAGGAATGGCAGGCATCCTTCAAAAGTACGGAGGTTTCCTCGCAAAATAAATCAAGATACTACGGCCTAAAAAGAGAGCGTTAGTCCAAAAACTCACTAAGTCCTAGCATCCTTAATTAGTAACGTTTAGCATACACTTTATCGCCAGACTGTTGCTTAGTCGCCATCGGCTATAAAAGGCTATAAGAAATTATGTTGCCGGCTATAGAAGCTATTGGAAATCTTATAGCCGGCTGTAGGTCTATAGTATTTTGGAACACAGATTCTACTGCCAATTTTTACCAGGGTATTAATTTGGAAACCTCTTTCAAGCATGACAGTGGCTATTTTGCAAGTTGGTAACAGTGTTATTCCTCCACTTATATCCAATAAAAATATTGCATGTAGGTGAGGCAATCCGCCTCATCAAGAATCGATTGTTTTACATACATTCAAATGTAGGAAAAACAGCGTTGCCAACTTTCAAGAATCGCGTAGACGGTAGATGTGTGTACTGGAAGGAAAAAAAAGAAGAAGAAAAAAAAAAAAAAAAAAAAACACACATTGGATCTAGAGTCAGGACTCTTAAAAACATCGACAAGAAAAAGTACTCTTCATTCAATAGGATTTTTGCTTAAATCAAGAACCAAGCCTCTTAATATAAGCGGATTTTGTTTCGATTCAAGCAAAAATCCGATTGAATCAAGAGTATTTTTTCTTGTCAATGTTTTCATGAGTCTGGATTCTAGATCCAATGTGTTTTCTTTCCAGTGTGCTGTGCTATTAAGACATTCCTGAAACTTGCTTTTAAAAACAATCCATCCGTTTACAAAATATGAGTGCAGTATTACAAACAGGAGACTTTTTCGTCACTATTCGGAATGTGTTGCGAAGTTAAATCCCAACCGACTAGATTGGTGTAATCCTGTTGTAAAAGGGGCGGATTGATAAATGGTGCGAACAGTCAAGGAGAAAATCCCTCCGATTGTCGGGGCGTTAATTTAAAGTATATTTCCATTCGACGAGAACTATAACGGGTTGAGAAACGGGGAAATCTCGGAGGGTGAGGTTGTCTGTCGAGGAGATAAATATTCTCCGAGGAAATGTAGCTTCTTGTGTGATAGATAGTGCAATAGGGTCCTTTTTTTTCAATTTCTGCTGAAATTTTTTGAAATCTTTTTGATAGAGTGTACGGATCAACTAAAATCAGCCTTAGGTTTTGGTGTAGTTTAGTTTAGTTTTAAGGTATCATGAGGTATCGTTTGGGTCCCTTTTCAGAAAAATCCCCGCAGACCCAAATTGTGCCAAAAAATGGTCGTTTTTGGCATCGCTCTTTACATTGATAATTTTTGTCTTAAATTCATAGTTTATTGAGAGTAAAGATACAACTTGTTTTGACGATCAGTTAATATTAGCAAGGTAAAAATAGTTGCACAATCTTAGCGACATTGGAATGATCTTGGTTCCTGCTTGCAAAATGTCATCCCAATCAAAATCGGCCTGACTATCAAATGTTGCCTGATTTTGTCTCTTGCTTTGTTGCATCCCTCATCATCAGTAATTCCTTGCAGTAATCTATTTTCGAAGTTATTCAGTTGAACTTAATTTGAGATAACGTAAAATTTTTCTTATCATGATTCTACGGCAAGGATCTCCTTAGGCCTCCCTTTATCACACTGTGAACCATATAGGGCGTCTTAAGAAAATGAACAGCTCAAGGAGCGGCTATGAATTTGGGCCTTCCTTAATGACCACACGACCGCTATTACAAAGCTTCCCCTAATCACAATATAACCATACGTGCCGCCCCTTCCGCAAAGACAGAATGCTGTTAAAAGAGCGACAATAAAGACGGCGCTAACGCTGTTGTCGTAATGAACCCTCCGGTGTATATTAACTTAGCGGTATCATTTTAGGTGCGTCCGAAACGCTATTTACCCGGTGACCAGGCGCTAAATATCCACCTAAAAGCACGGCTCGCGAGCCAGGAATCGTCGGCCGCACGTTTTAATCGGAATAGCCATCCTTGTCGCTTTGGGCATGAAATTGGTGGATATTCGCAGAATAAAGCTTGCACAAGAGCGGAAATTACCGATGCACAGTGGCTCGAGTCAATCAGAGAAGTCGGACATGAAATTCTCAACTACAACTGCAAATCTTGATGTTGAATTTGTCACATTTAAAATTATGTGACTCTCAAAAGGAAATTTCACGCGAAACGCGATGGAGCCACTTTTAAAACTTCAAAGTTTTGTATGGACGGAGTTATAAGCCTTTGAGGTTTCCAAATTTTGTTCGACCTCTCCCATTGATACGAGCCACTGTGCAATGGTTACGCTATCGCGTCATCGAAGGGACTATATAGTAAAACTAGGGGGCCCTGCCCCCTGACCGCTACGCGGCCCAACCTCCGGGAGGGCGCCTCGCGGGCCGTATACGCATATGTATAGGCAAAAATGTTCTTCCATTTTAATACACCATTTTGTGTTCGAGCTGCATCGATTTCAAAATTTTTGACGTAACACTCAGATTTGTAAATGATGAGGAATAGCTGGATGTACATAATTTCACAGTCCACTTACTGGAGAAATTTTCATTTATTATATTATTTTTAAATACTTAATTTTAAAAAAAATCGGATTTCGACCGTTAAGAGTTAATAATATTTGGTCCGTCCAGACGCGACGCAGCGCCTGCCTTCTCACTTTATATCTGCTGTAAATATTAATAGAATTTCAGCAATCAAGTAAATTGACCAATGCCACAAATCGAAGCCGGAAGAATGCAGGAAAAATTGAGTTAAACCTTATACCTTGGACCTTGAACCCTGAGCGATGCACCGTTCCTCAACTCTTCGAATGAGGAGCCCTTCACGAGCTTTTCCATTGTTTTATTGTTTATTCGAGTCATTCAGGTAGAATCCCACGCCTTGACGTTTCTAGCGGAAACGACATATCTTTCACGCTATTGACATTGGACTTAAGTGACATGAGCTTTAAAAGCTTTACAACATTAAAAGTTCGGGGTTTCATAATTTTTTGCACATCTACATCTACTACAGATGACACACATGTAAAGATCATCCTTATCGGTCCGGCAGTTCGTCAGAAATAGTGCTTCCAAGATTTTGCTTGTAGCTGTATAATATAGATGATGATGATAACCCAAAACCACGTATACTCTAACTACTAACCGAGAATACTCCGGTGCCCATTCTCTCTCGATACACGGAAAGTAAGAGATTGCTGATACAACAATTAAATTTTTAAAAATATGTCCGACGTGTTTCAAATGTACATTTGGTGGTTAAATTAGCATTTTTAAAAGCAAAATCTGGATTGAATCATGTCGGGCACTTTTTTTACCAACAAAATTGTTGAATCAACAATTTATTTTTGTCCCGTGTTAGGTGTTCTACCTTCGAGGGAAAATTAGCGAAATGGTCCAGAAATGTACAAACGCTGGATGCGAGTGACACAACAGGAGCCGAAACATTTTTAATTAAATACCGTGCGCCCCCGGGGGGGGGGGGAGTGTCGGCGAGGTGGTAGTGACACGGCTGGTACGGTGCGAAGGAGAGCGGGGGGAAGTAGAACAGTGAAACGGAACAAGCGACGCTAAGCTCGTTTAAGCCGGCGAGAATCTGAGTGCATAATGGGCCTCCTAATGTCGTTAAAAGCCTTTTAAGCTGGGCCCCTGGACGGGCTCCCGAACAGTGGCGTGGCGTGAATTGCGATCTATCGATTGTTATGCCATTTAAACCTATGGAAAAGGATCGATTAACAGGGTGTTCGCAGCGAACACCTTAATAATCGATTCTTTACCATAGGTTTAAATGGCATAACAATCGATATATCGCAATACCGAAGGGTGCCACCGAGCCCCCGCTTTTCTTGGAACTGGAGCCCCCCGTCCCCCACCCTTTCCGGTGTAATTTGCCGTGGGGTTTTTCGTCGCTGTGAGAAGTCCTGACCCTGAGCCTTTGCTCAGGGTGGTCACGGACAGTTAGAGTCGGAATCCCCTGATTTATTTTTTACTTGGAGGCAAGTTCCTGGAAATTTTGCTGGAGAACCTTAACATTTTCGAAATTTTCTATATATTTCGTTTGTCTAGATAGTAGTGGCTAGTCCTTGCATTCCCTTGAAAAGATGTCTTTCCAAAGTTAATCTTTCTGAAGAGGTTCGTAGAAATAGTTCTTTTACATAGAGTTAAAGTCAGAGAAAACCTGATGATGTTGAGGAATGCTGGAAATTTTGCTGAAGAACCTTAACATTTTCGAAATTGTCAATATATTTCGTTTGTCTAGATAGTGGTTCCTGCATTCCCTTGAAATGATGTCTTTTCGAAGTAATACTGTTTAATCTCTCTGAAGAGGTTCGTGGAAATTGTTCTTTACGTAGAGTTAAGGTCAGAGAAAACCTGATGATGTTGAGGAATATTGCCCAACCCTGGAATAGTCTGGAAAAAGTAGAGACGTTTTTCTGTGGAACCTGGCAATGTTTTCTTTAAGCCAAAAATTAAAAATTTTCAATTTCAAGGGGTTTCTCTCAATGACGTTACACTGCAAAAACTTCCAGATATATAAGGGAAAATTCCATATTGTTGACAAAGTTTCAACATTTCCTTTGGGAAATACACTTCAAAAAGAGAAAAAGACAGAAGAGGAAACAATTGGATCGCATTAAGCAAAAACAAACCAGCGCAATAATTGCGCCGCGATTACAGTGTTTTCAAAAACGTGCAACAAAATCAACGATTTTTTGATGGGAAGCAAAAAATAATTGCTATTCTAAGAGGTTTTTTTTTTTTTTTTTTTTTTTTTTTTTTTTTTTTCTTTACATACTTAGAAAGAATTTCTACAACGATCTAATCGTGCTGGTTCTCTTTTGCTAAATGCGATCCAATCGAAGAGGAGGGCTCAGTGGATCAAGAAGAAGTAGAGAAAGCAGAAGAAGAGAGAGAAGAGGAACCCCCAACCAACCATTCATGGATTCTATCAATCTCCAAAAGCAATCCGTCGCAACAAAAGGACCGATCTCGAAAATCGACTTACCCAATCCGAGATTATCCCGTGTATTAAAGCCCAACAATTAATTTATTTGGCGTCGCTCTCGGGGCGTAAACAAAGATGTACAGGAGCTGCTATCGGGAACAGATCCCTGAACAAACAGCCGGGGCCGACTTGTCGGCGTTCGGATTCGGGCCGCCCGGATGTTTGCTCGGCCGATTGTTTGGGGGAGATTCATATCTTTTCGCAAACAGCGAGCCCCGCGGGCTGGCAATTCGGCGAGTAGAGCCGAGCCGGCTCATCCAGGCGCTGTATGCTCAGTCGTGACACGCTCAGGTTCCCCCACCGCCAACGGGCCCCGGGGGAGTTTTATGTTGTGGTTCCCGAAGATGAGGAGTTCTTCAGAATTCATAGAGTTTAGAGGACGAAAAAGAAGAACAGATAGCAGAAGAAGAAGAAAAAGAAGAACAGAAGCAGAGGAATAAGAAGTAGAAGAGGAAGAAGAAGAAGAATAGAAAGTAGAAGAAGAAGATGAACAGAAAGTAGAAGAAGAGGAAGACAAAGAGGAGGAGGAGGTAGAGGAAGCAGAAGGAAAAGAAGAAGAGGACGAAGAAGAAGTAGAAGAAAAGGAAAAAGAGAAAGTAGAGGAAGTAGAAGAAATAGGAGAAGAAGAAGTAGAGGAGTTTTCAGAATTCATAGAGTTAGAGGAAGAAAAAGAAGAACAGAGCGTAGAAGAAGAAGAAGTAAAAGAGAAAGAAAAATAAGAACAGAAAGCAGAAGAAGAAGATGTAGAAGAGGAAGATGTAGAAGAGGAAGAAAAAGAAGAAGAGAAAGTAGAAGAGGAAGAGGAAGACAAAGAGGAGGAGGAGGTAGTAAAAGAAAAAGAAGGAAAAGAAGAAGAGGACGATGAAAAAGTAGAAGTAAAAGAAGAAGAACCAGTGGCACCATGGTGCCACTGGTTTTCTCTGAAATCAACTCCCAAGCTCAGAAAAAGCTCTCAAGTTGAGGCCAAAATGGAGGGGATATCCTATGCTATCCTGAGAGTCCTGAGTCCACCACTACATCAAGACAAACACTCCTTGCAAAGATAGGGAGCAAATACATTGACAGGGCTGCTAAATTATTTGGGGACTCAAAAATTAAAAACACGGCAACACTGCTATTGTACTTGCTTGGTATTTTGCTTGTATTGTTTTTCTTGGTGTAGCACCTCTACTCTCAAGGTAGGGTGGGATATCTCCTTCATTTTGGCCTCAACTTGAGAGCTTTTTTTTGAGCTTGGGAGTTGATTTCAGAGAAAACCAGTGGCACCATCGTGTTTCTCGCGAACTTTTACATAAGAATCAACAGTCAAATCGCTAATTCCTCACACATGCAACGTCTCCATTTCCAAGAGAAAATACGTAGCGTTCAGGCCAAAATGGAGGGGATATTCCACGCTATCCTGAGAGCCCACCTCTACATCAAGACAAACTCTCCATGCAAAGATAGGGAGCAAATACATTAGCAGGGTTGCCATGTTTTCAGTTGTGGAGTCCTCAAATAAAGTGGCAGCCCGGTCAATGTACTTGCTCCCTATCTTTGCATGGAGAGTTTGTCTTGATGTAGAGGTAGACTCTCAGGATAGCGTGGGATATCTCCTCCATTTTGGCCTCAATTTGAGAGCTTTTTTTGAGCTTGGGAGATGATTTCAGAGAAAACCAGTGGCACCATCGTGTTTCTCGCGAATTTTTACATAAAAATCAACAGTCAAATCGCAAATTCCTCACACATGCAACATCTCCATTTAATGTGGAATGAAAACTTACGTGGAGGTGGGTCCTCGGGGGTGGAGAGGTAGCTCCAACAGGTGTCGAGGATGCGGCACTGGAGGTGGGTGAGGACGGGCTCCGGAGCCAGGTCCACCGGGCGGACTCCCTGCTTGTTCCGCACGGAGACTTGGGCCCCGTGCTCCACCAGATCCAACACGCATTCCCACGGGATGCATTGCTGGCACACGGCCAGGTGCAGCGCCGTGTTCCCGTAGTTATCCTGCAACATGACGAAACATCTTTTTATAAGATCATTCAAAGGCACGTTGAGAACATTCACACCAAAAAAGAACTCCGGTCGTGGAAGCTGTACTTACTGGTAGAGTCCCTTTATACACAGAGTGAAGACATCTCGATTATCAGCTGGCTAGCGGCCGGCTTGGGCTGGCCATGGAGGCACAAAAGGGTGCACTCAAACGAACGATATTAAGGGATAAGGATAAGGAATCCTACGATGTCTGTCATCCAAAAACAACAACATCAACAAAACTGATCGAAACCTAACCAAAAAAATTGCAATAAAATAAAATTAGATTGATAAATGGATAATTTCTTAATCTATTTTCAATTTGGTGTGATGAAAATAACAATTCACTCTTGATAAATCACAATTTAGTTATATTTTCATTACTTTTGTTTACATTCGAGGTACCGCCATCTTGGTGCACTCGTTTGTGACTCCATGAGCGAGAACCAATCAGAATTGGATTTTTTTTTTGGCCACTTTCAGCCCAACCTAGCCCTAACAGAGCCCAACCACAAGTTAGTGAGACGTCGTAACTCTGTGTATAAAGGGACTCTACTTACGGGCTATACAGACATACCGTCCGCGTTCCGGGCTCAGAGGCCGAAAGTTCCGGGTGCAGCACCAGGAGCAGTCGAAGTTACGGCTCCATCATCCGGAACTTTCGGCCTCTGAGTCCGGAACGGACGGTATGTTTACATAGACCGTAACTTTTTGTTTTTTCAGTGCATGGAGAGAGTGAAAATTCACTGAATGAACAGATCAAAAATTAGTTCGGGTCTCTAACACTACCGAACCACCAAAACCCGAAGACCCTATATGATTTACATCGTGAGTGCGGAATTTTAATGGAGGTTTTAAATATAGCATGATGAAAAGGACAATTTTCTGATACCTGGAGTAAAACTGAAGTAAAAACTTTGGGGAAATTGATTTTGACCTGAAAAAGCTCGTTTTTTAAGGGGAAATTTCGATTTTTTTTCCGGGGAAAATTGAGCTGGCCAAGAGAAATGAGGGTATTTTTCAGAATCAGCGCTATAAATCTGCTCGTGATCAGTTGACCCATTCTAGGAAAATTGACCCGCGTTGACCAGTGTAATCTCATTCAAATAATACATGGCTTCCTCGAGGAAAAAATACCCTTAACGAACAGCTATGAATAGTGAAAACATTATTCGGTGTAGAAACTGATTTACTTTATGAGTACGAGAGAAGCAGTGGGAGGGCGTAACCCCTAGTAAAATTAATAACCAGCACAAAGATTTCATTTAGAAAAACGAATTATCTCAGGAACACGGCTGAGGATACAAATATTTTGACTTCGCGGATGTGCGTGAAGTATTCTGAGAAGTGAAGGCGTTTTAAAAGCATCCAAAAATCTCAGACCGAACACCACACCGCTAGTCGAGTTCCTACCAATACAAGATGTGGGTAAACCTAATACATTCAATACTGATCATGAGCGATGAAAGTACATATATCAAGCACTCTGTCCTTCCGAGAACAAGAGCGAGAGCAGCGAACGAGTTTTAATCGAAACCCCTTAATTTTCGTAAATTTTACCTCGGTAGCTCTCAACCCTGTTCTTATATCCTTTCTGCGCTCAAATTACACAGTGTTTCCGCAACACTATTTTCTCGCTGGGACATTTCACAGGTTCTAAATTTAAGCGATAAGCGAGTTATCAACCATCTAAATTAAGGCTGTTTTGAAAAAGTCTCGGTTCCTCTTCCATGCAATAATCTTAGAGTACTTAATAGTTACTGATCACCTGGATTAAAAAATTGCACAATGCACCACTAATGGACCACTAGACAAGGTACGAATCTTAGCATTCTGATACATGTTTCTTAACCAAAATTTTACGTAGAGCACGATACGCACAAGGAAAATGACCGAAATCAACTCCTTACGAAGATATTTAATGATTCTTGATGCGTGAATTCAAACCACCCGCGCTTATGAAAACTCAATGCTCTACGTGATTCACATCGCGCGCTAAACGTTATCATGACAGTCTCTGCGATATAAAAATCTGGCTACCTCGATCTTGACGCTTTGGCTCAGCTGTAGCAAATTGCTTATAGTTTGAAAAACACATGATGGGAAATGAACATTGCTCGATTGAGAAGCTTGCTGAAACCATTGTGGTGCGCGATTTGACTCACGTAGAGCTTTGAGTTTCTTGTGAGCGGGCAGTTTAAATTCCTCGTAACCAATGTGAAATAAAAGCGTTTATATCTTCGTATGGAGTTGATTTCAGTAATTTTCGTTGCGCGAATCGTGCTCTACGTGAAATTCTAATTAAGAAACTAGTATCAGATTGCTTGAATTCGAACCTTGTCTAGTGGTCCATTATCCTCACGCGAGATTTGATGAGGGGACGTAATACTGAATGCTTAAATTTACACCAGTTAGGTGAAATATTATGGCCTTACAACTAAACATGTTACGCGAAGTTGGTCTTGTACAACTGCATTCTCAAAACTTCCGGGAAAATTTACATTTAGTAAAATGACAGGCTTCAATCCTCAAAATTATTTAAAATATCCGACTCCATTCATTCTTAAAGTACTTATGGTGCAGTATAGTTACACTAAACCACCATCTTTTGGTTACCGTTACTGAAGTATCTTTCTTCATTAAGGCAGAATTTCAAATATATTCAGCCACGGAGTGATTACAATGCAAAATGACTGAAATTCATTTTGCAAGTAGTAATGCACTTTTCTGGGTCACCCATGGAAGCACCTGTATTCATAGGGAAAGTTAATGCACGCGTGTTGTTTTTAAAATTAACAAATACAAAATGTGGTCCGACCATCTCAATCCTCCATTGCGATCGTACCGGTGACGATCATGTAATGCACTTTCCTGGGTCACCCATGATAGTATCTGTATACATAGGGAAAGGTAAGGCACGTGTGTTGTTTCTAAAATAAACAGATACAGAATGTGGTGCGAACATCTCAATCCTCCATTGCAATCGTATTGGTGGGTAATGCTCATGATTTTCAGTAAATAAGATCAATGAATAAACCTATTGAATTAAATTGGATATAACTCGATATTTATAGGAAATTGAGCAGTCAAAGTCTAAATTCCAGTTCAAGAAGGATATCACCCGAAAAGCTATCGCGTAAATTTTTGTACATTATCTACACCCTTTTATGATTTCAAAATCCCTCGTAACATTCACGATTCTCCATTTTAAAACCTGAACAACCCCTTTATCTTCGCAATCATCACCACTTTCATTAATTCGTCGTATAATTTATGAAAAAATCCAGGAAAAAGTGAGGTTATATTTATGTTTACGTTCCATAAAATCACGCAAAGGTCCTTGAAATCGTATGAAACCGGTTTTGTTGAATTTAAAAGTGCCCGCGGTACGTGAGGGTTGAAGCTGGATGATGGAGGGGTGGCGACCGGCCTGCGAGGGGTGCGGTTACCCCGTGGATTTGGAGGTGGATTTGCAGTGTCGGAGATGCGGGAGTTTCGCGCATTTCGAGTGTGCTGAGGTTGCCCCGGAAACGGATATCCGAAGCGCGGGGCTTCGGCCCGACGAAGATTATAACTGCTCCGTCTGTAGATCAGGTAACGTCACGAGATTAAATTCGCTCTCTGTACTGTAGAGTTGTTGTCAAAACGGCGAGATTGGTTTCTCTGATTAATCTTAAGACCAAAAATAAAATTTCGATTCAAACGACAAGAGTATTACTTTATCCGAGCCTCTCTCTGATCGGTTAATCATTTTTATTAACACTTTTCAATGAGCTCTTATGTGATTGGCCCTAATGGATTGAATTCGATAGTGGTTCGATGTATCGTTTGGTTCAAAACAATAGAACATAACCTCAAACCAAAACTGTAGGATATTTGTCAGAAAAGCTGAAAATGAGAAATTTCGTAGCAATTTCACTGCTCTTGGCCTACAAGTACTCATAGGAATAAAAAATCTATCACAAAAAACCTGCGACCTGTTATTACTCAATTGACTTTTGAGGCTATGTTTATGTTTTGAACCAATCGATATCGATACAATCTCACCCGTTTGATGTATCGAATACAGATCTATTTCTCAGCGTGGTCGGATCATATTCGATACATCAAACAGGTCGGTCGCAGATTCTATCGATATCGATTGGTGCAACATGAAAAAATAACCTCAATAGTCAATCGAGTAATCTATATATAGGAACGGGGTTTTGCCACCTGAATTTTGATTCTTATGACTTCTACGTGGTAATGAAAAGTGAAATTGTTGGAAATTTTCTCTTTTTCAGCTTTTCCAAGTTAGATCCTAAAATTTTTGTTTGAGGTTATATTCTATTGATTTAAACCAAACGATACATCGAACCACTATCGAATATGATCCCCACATCGCATCAGTTCAGTCCAACGTTTTGATAGATTTTGAATTTCCAGCCCAAAAAAAAAGGCCAAAACCCGTGCACATTTGTCTTGAGAATCATTCTCAAACGACATTCGTAGGGATAAAAATACGATTGGGTCACAAAAAGAATGTGCATCCAAATCCTATTGTGTTTGGGGGAAATGAATAAATTTCCTGGCATTGTAAAAGAGTTAATGGATCACATTCAATGAAAACCGACTCACGCTCTATAATTTTCGGCGCTTAACTTAGATTTCATCTCAAATTGAGTAAAATACACTTTTTGAGAAGTTCTTTTTTTCGAGATGGGGGGGGGATTGCGTATAGAATGAGATTTCAGCCTATAGAAAGGTTGACGCCTCTCACAAAATAAGTTTAGCTCTTTTTCATAATGAAACGCTTGAAGTTACTATCGGATACAGATATTTTTAGACTTTTAAGGCTGTCGCTCTTAAGGTGGGCGGTTTCAGAAAAAAACTCAAGAAAGTATTATTTTGATCTTAAAAATTCACGCATATATGAATCGGTTGTTTTCAAAAGGGGGCACACGGAAAAAACGAGCTTAGGGTTGGGACCTACATGTTAGTGCTGGACACTAACGAGGGTTAGGTCAAATGGAGCCACCAAGTCAGAGGAGTGCTGGGCACTAAACAGCTCGAGGCTGGGTCACTAAGGTAGAAGTAGTGTCAAGCCCTAAAGTGCCTTTGGAGCGAGCGTAAAATATGAAACGCCTCTGCCTGGGATCGAACTCGGTTTGCGCCGGTGGAAGACCAGCGCGTTACCACCAGGCTATGAGGACTCCGACGTTTCGTGGGTGAATTTACACCTGTTAAGCGCAACTACGTCTCGCGGCATCTGATTAGCACTACTCATGTTCAGTACCCACCTGTACTGCCTTCCGGTGTTGAGCTGTACAGCGCTTAGACGCCAGCCCTAAACTACTCCTCACTAAACGGCCAGTAGTGCTCAACACTAGTCTTGTTTTTTCCGTGCAGGTCAATTCTTCGATGCGTCTTAGTTAGTATAACTATTAGTATTCCTTTCATATAAACCAACACGGAAAAAACGATATAGTGCTGAGCACTAACTTTTTAGATCAAATGGAGCTAGCTGATATGGCAGTACTGCTGAGACCTACAGTCTGTAAGGCTGGATTCTAAAGTTTTCGGGCTCAGCGCTACTGCCATACTAGCTGGTTCCATTTGATCTAAACAGTTAGTGCTCAGTATGATACCGTTTTTTCCGTGAGGGCTCATGCAAAAATGGACTTGTTCCTTTTTGAAAACAATGGATTCATATGTACCGAATCCTGAATCACCTAATTTTCATTTGTTCGTAGAGAATCAGTCCATGGATCGGCTGCGCTCAGGGCATGGCCGACAGCTGAGCCAGACACGCCAAGGCACAAGCAACACTAGCCATACCCCTAGCCAAATTCCTAACCGCAGCCCTAGCCGAACAAGACACGGAATGAGGCAAGCTAGACAAAGTCACAGCACTAGTCCTGCTGGCCGAAAAAGGAGTCACGCTAGCCGCAGTGCTAGCCTCGCGGGTCAGGAGTCGAGACGAGCGAGTAACGAGAGGTCGGGATATAACGCTAGCTTGACGAGGTATAATACTATAAGCAACAAACAACCGGGCGGGTACGGAAAAACGAGTGGAAAAAGGGTGACAATTCGGGAAAGCGAAGATATTCAGAACAGGAGAAATTACGACTTCATGGAGGATGAAGGGATTCCAATTCAAATGAATCAGGTTTGTAGAGGCTTCTTTAGAATTTTTATGTTTAGCCCTCGGATGTCCAAGACTTACTATATACGCAAAATCCCGAGTCGGGTCAAACGAACACGTGTTTAAATTAATTGATTTTGACGGTATTTGAAAAATCCCACCAAAAAATTGTAATATAAAGTAAAACCATCACGCTAAAAATATGAACATTCGCCGCCTAAAATACAGTGATATTCCAAAAAAAAGGTACCATAGGAATTTTATGAATATTAATTCAAAGTTTCTCCTTCCTTCAACCTAATTATCAGGAAAATGTAAAATATAGATAAAAATTTGTTTTAAAAAATCAATACGAATGTAGGTATCCGATTTTTTGTAGTACAATGATATAAGAAAAATTACCTTAATACCTCAATATGTTGAAGCACTACTACAAATAAGATTTACAAAAGCAACACAATATAAAATTATAGTAAAGGAAAGGACGCGCGTTCATGACGGCGCAAAGATACAACTATTCGTCCTTCGAGGATGTCCGTGTTGCATCTGCAAAATTGAAGGCGCAACGGTGCGAGAAGGAAACTCGCAATGCTTCCCTTTTGACTCTAAGGGTGTCTCTCTGATTCGGGAGAAAATTATAAAAAAACGAGGCCAGATTACGATTTGTGACACTAATTTTTCTTCTCTTTATTTTCAATTTCATGTCCGATTATTTTTTTAAGGGTGTATTGTAGAAGTATATCTAAAACTTGTAAGTTCAGGCCGCATACAAACAGCGGGGCTTGTGTTTTTAGCAAGTCTCGGGTCAATTTGACCTGGCTTGTGCATTTAAGTATTAAGAAAACTTGTATTTGCTTGGTAGCAGGCAGTAGGACTCTAAATTAAGGTGCACACTCAAATCGCTCAGTTTAACGAAAAATTCGATCAGAAATTATAAATTTTTAGCTAAAATTTTTCTAGAATTTTTAGAGCATTATGTCAAAGTTTCAAGAAAACTTCTCATGACCAGAGACGTTATAAACATTAGGCGCACGCATCTACACACGATTGACACGATAAGAACAATTTTAAAAGTGGGAAACAAGGCGACAACAGCAAATCAAGGCAGGCCGTTTCGGCTTGTGACCCTAGCCGAAACGCCCTGTGTTTATTTGCTGTTGTCGCCTTGTTTTCCTCTTTTTAATTGTTTTTATCGTGTCATATGTTCGGGCTGCATGCTATTTATACAATTTCTAACATGATTGATAATAAACATTCAATATATTTTTCTACACAGCAGCAAGCATCCGGGCAATTTCCTATCCGACAGGGCATTATATCACAACCTTCTTCTCGGGAGCCGTACGAAACATTTCCGTGTGATGACCCTAACGACACCTGGAATCATTTATCTAGCTTTGCCACGCAAGAACCGCGTATTTGTCATAGACCGGCATTTAGATCAACTAACCAGCCGCCAGCAGGCTGCTCAATGCAAGGGCATTGGGCCTCAACACTACCTCACCATGTGGATCAACAGCAAATTTATCCAGGGGTCCCACGACAAAATTACCTTGGGATACCACAACAATGTCATCTTGGGGTCACGCAGCAATGTCACTTTGTTGGCCCACAACTGAACTACCCAGGGGTCTCTCAGCAGTGTTACCTAGGAGCTCAAACACCGGGTCGTCCTTTGGAAAATGTCGAGTTTCGACCAAATTGCCCCATGCAAATCGCAGGAGTGAACAGGTTTGATCCGTTGCAGACTACCTGTCCATGTGAGGGATCAAGGGCAAGCCAGCCTAGGTTAGTCCCGTAGTTTTTTAAATTTGTCTAAAATTTATAGATATTAATGGGCCTCCAGACAAGGCACGAATTATAGCACAACACTACGCATTTTCTCTTGGAAATGGAGATGTTGCATGTGTGAGGAATTTGCGATTTGACTGTTGATTCTTATGTAAAAGTTTGCGAAAAACACGAGGGTGCCACTGGTTTTCTCTGAAATCAACTCCCAAGCTCAAAAACAACTCTCAAGTTGAGGCCAAAATAGAGGAGGTATCCCACGCTATCCTGAGAGTCCACCTCTGCATCAAGACAAACTCTCCATGCAAAGATAGGGAGCAAATACATTGACTCAGGGCTGCCACTTTGTTTGGGGACTCAAAAACTGAAAACACGGCAACCCTGCTAATGTATTCGCTCCCTATCTTTGCATGGAGAGTTTGTCTTGATGTAGAGGTGGACTCTCAGGATAGCGTGGGATATCCCCTCCATTTTGGCCTCAACTTGAGAGCTTTTTTTGAGCTTGGGAGATGATGTCAGAGACAACCAGTGGCACAATCGTGTTTCTCGCGAACTTTTACGTAAGAATCAACAGTCAAATCGCAAATTCCTCACACATGCAACATCCCCATTCCACCAGGAATAATCAACACACAACTGGAAGTCGGAAAATCAACTCGTGAACAAGATATAAGTGTTTCCCATTAACATCGGTGAAATGACAAAAGTACAAATGACGTCATTTGCATAATCAAGTTTTCTTTTGATCAGTGTTTCAAAAACTTGATAATAAATCGTTCAGGAATTTATTTAAAAAGTTCCCGTGGTGTAAATTGTTTTCTATGTAGGATTTTAAAGAGAAAATATGTGATGACTTGCGAAAGTAACGCTCACACTACTTAAAGGGAAGATATCAGCGCGATGAAGTCTCTCAAATAAACTGTTCTCTGTTACCATTTCATCTCTGCAGGATTCACTCACAGCCACGCTGCACAGATCAACGCGGTGCTGAAAATTGGTCGACGAGAGCTGAATACGGTTCAGTTTGTAGAGAATTCAAAGCCAGAAGCGAAACGACAAAGCCACCACACCGTGACGCTGATATAGGAAATAAGGAAACTGGAAAGAACAGTTCTCGAATGGCGGACAACCACTACCAAGACGGAATAAGGCCCTTAAGATCGGGCTTTTCTCCTGGGACCCAAAGCCCACGGGTGGATGAGTCACAGGTAAGAGGTGAAACCCATGAACCAGAGGCTGACATTGATCGTGCGTATTCAGATCAACGCCGACGATCTTGGAGCACTTCTGATGACGTCAGCCGGAACCAAGGAAAGCACCAAGTAAGAGAGAATACAGGGACCTATAGTTCGGGACCACCGATACCAACAGAAGGCTACGAAACAGAACCTGACTCTCAACAAAGATGTTTTGAGCCCCTACTGACCTCCACCAGAATCGGTCACCGTCATAGAGAGAGCCGAAATCCAAACACGAATGGGTTCCCTTTGCAAAACGAAGGCTTTACTCCGAGAGTATATGTTGATCGCAGTTACTCGGAGCTTCCCACTGGACCTAGGAAAACCTCTAATAGTGCAATGGTGGCAAACCGGAATCAGTTCACAAGCAATGTGGACCGACCCGGCAAAGAGGGCGATTCCGCCTCCGCGCGACACAGAAAGACTAAAACGGACCCCTGCGAGACATTTCAATTCCAGAAAGAACCTGACCCAAATCTCATTCGCGGTGGCTCCAGTTGTGGCCTAGGAATGAGGCCCTCGCGATCGTTTTATACAGAAATAGGACCCACCTCGACACCGAATCCATCAGGATTGGGGCCCTCGCAACTGGATTACGGAGGAATGGGGCTCTGTCAACCGGTTCCCACAGAAATGGGGCCCCCAACGCCAAATTGCTCAGGAATGCTCCCGCAAGAAATCGGTACTGTGCAGGCGTCTTACGCAGATATGGAGTTCTCAGTAGTGGGGCCCTCAGAATCGTTTTACCTGGGATTGCGGACCCCACAACCGGTTTGTAGTGACGGTCAAAACTGCTGTGCTGATAATCTATCTGGAGTACCACATACTGGACCCGCTGGAGGACACGTGTCCAACGAAGATCAACCGCAGGAGACCAGGTCAAAGATGGAGATCTGCGAGGACCTGACGAATGAGGCCATCGAGACCTTGAGCAAGCTGAAGAAAGCTTCTTCCAAAGTGGCGAGTGAGGACATACAAGAGGGCCCAGATTGCTCGGAGGTCCATTCCGTTGGCTCTGTTGGTTCCATTGGTTCCGCTGGTGACGATTGGTGCACCGAGAGAGACTGGATGGCTAAGCAGGCCCGCACTTACCGCCAACTTGACGAGATCGCCGCCAAAATCGCGGCCATGGAGAAAAAACATGAACACTTACTCGACGACTCAGGTATGCGCGGGACTTTGGAACTCCTGAAATGCATGGGTCACTGAACCTTGAGTTTTTTATTTATAATATTAAAAGTACCAGGTGAGTAGATGAATCGTATTTGATACATCAAGCACGTAAAATTGTATCGAGATCGATTGGTTCAGAATGTAAACACAGCCTCAAAAGTCAATGGAGAATTTGCACACAAAAGTTTTATTGCTTCATCTGAAAGTGCCTGATGAGCCAAGTTCGCAGTATTTTTCATAATTTTTCTGTGACATGGGAAATTATAGAGAAAGTGATTTAAAAGTGAAATAATTTGCCGCCTTGTGACGTCATTTGGCGGCATTTTCCATTTGAACACATGTATTTTAGCAGATTAGGTTATTTTGTCATATTTTCTCCGTTATTTGTCTAATTTAAAAATCAAGGATATCCTCTTGCTCATTTTTCTTGGTAGTATCATTTTAAACAGGAAATTTAAAAAAAAATTCAGACACCTGCAAATTCTCTATTGAGTAATCCGAGGGAACGGGTTTTTTGTGATAGGTTTTCGATACTTATGAGTCCTCCACTACTCCCTGATGGATTGTGGGAAAACCAAGTTTTGTGGCGATTTTTTTTTTTTTGTGGCACAGAGCGCCAGAGAGCGCTAAAAAAGCGATTCATGTATGTATGAGTACAAAATGGCAACGAGGAGTGAAATTGTTAGGAATTTTCTCATTTTCAGCTATTTCAGCTTAAATTCTGAAATTTTTGTTTGAAATTATGTTGTATTGTTTAAACTGAACGATACATCGAACCATTCTCGAATACGATCTCTTACATGGAACAGAATGATTTTGCGAGTTCATTTCAATGTGTAGTTTCGTATTTTTGTCAGCCGAGCGACAATTTAAAAGGAGGATAAAAAGTGTTGCCAACTTTAGAGAACCGCCACCGCATTCTGGGCATATTTTCAGGAGAGAAGTCCACGGTTCGGCGGCAGCGGAGCGTCCACTTTGCGTCCGATTGCGACGTAGACGAGAATTTGAAGCAGATATCGGTCAAATTGGACACGATGGAAAATAACCAGGTGACATTGTCGTCCTCGTGGTTGCAACAGCTCAAAGGATTCAAGGCATACACTGAGGCCGTCCAAATGCGACTCAGCAATCTCGAGCAACGAACCCGGATGCTGGAGGAAAAGGTAAGGTCCTCTAGTTTTTCTCGATAACCCGAAGGAAGCAGTAAGAACAAAACTGGACCACGTTCAACAGAGAGGAACCAAGGCAAATTAGTTACTGCCAAATTTTAACAGGGCGATTCAATTTTTTACGAGAGAATATTTGTGCGGATACCTTTCAAAATTGCAAAGAATTTGCTCCGTACTATGCAGGAAATTCACTGAAATTTGCACCAAAATCCGCATAGCTGTTTTCATGTAAAAAATATAATTGCCCGATTGAATTTGGCGATAGCTGATGTCACTTGATTCCTTTCTGCTTAACGCGGTCCGAAGAAAACTTCGAGGAAATGGACTTTGTAGCGTTCGAGCGGAAAATCGTGTTGAAAAAATCTTCCATTTTTCTCGAATTAGTCACAATGGGTCAGTTGTGCTGGTCACAGAATCGTGTTTTGATGTTTGATTCTTGTAGAATAATAATTTGCTAAAAATAATAGGATCCGTCCAATCAGCAACTTCCTACGTTCAATATTAATCAAGATCTCGTGCTTTGAAAATTTCGGTTTATGACGTGATCCACCGCGGTAGTCAGACCCTTGGTTTCTTTCACCTTGCTTTCATTGTTCAAGTTTCACGTTTAACCAGTGCAAACATGCATGACGCCGACTGAACTCGAAGTCTTGTAGGCGCTAATATGTGTTTCACTCCAACTAACCAACTGCGCTGCTTTTGGCGCAATGCGAGAAGTATTCATGCAGTCTTGTAGGCGGTAGTATGCGGTCCAGGCAGACCGCACTGTTTGGCGTAGTGCGTGAAGTATTCCTACAGTCTTGCAGGCGCTAATATTGCCACCGGTAACTCGACACTAAACTTTGATGAAAGCAGGGTAGAAAAAAACCAGGGTGTCACCACCGCGACGGATGACGTCATAAACTGAATTTCTCAAAGAGCGATATCTCAGTTGATATTGAACGTAGACAATTACTGTCCTGGAGTTCCGAGGAAAGCTCTGAGAAAACTTCAAGGAATGATATTGATTTGTTCTCTTTTAAAAAAATAAAATGGGAGCGGAGATTTGTAGACACGGGAAACGAGATTCGTGCTTTAATAGTTTCACCATAGATCTAGTACAACAAAAAGGAAGTCTACCTCATCGTGGATGTAAATTAATTTGAACTTGGCTCTAATTACAAAATATTAAATTCGACTCTTCAAAATCTGAAAAAGACCTACAGTAGATTACAGTCCCTTTTATCCTAAGCGTCAAGACAACCCCCCCCCCCCCTAATGGAGCCACAAACGGGAGTAAAGATTACACAAATTGAAAGTTTTCCGTAATCTTTGATCGGCCTATTCTCTAATCCCTTTCTCCGTTCCTTCTCTCATTCCGTTTGTTCCTTGCCCAACCCGTAATTCCCTGGTCCATTCCAGATTATAATCTTTGCAATCGGTGAACTCGGTGCAATCTTTATTCCTGTTTGTGACACTGTGAAGGCCTAAAATACGGGAACCAATCAGAAATGGATTCACATTGTCTTGACTCTCAGTATAAAGGGACTCTACAGTAGATCGAATACATTTTCTTAAAATACACCCAAAAAAGGTTTTTTTGCGCACTTATCGGCAACATCGGTTCGGAATCTTCTCCTGGAAAATCGGCACTGATTCCATTCGGTCGAGTCCATCGATGCGATCAAGGAGTCGATGGGATTTGAGTAGAAAGGGCGGTAAAAAATAAGCAGGGTAGAACGAATTGTCGCGGCGGAGGGGGAGGGGTGGAGGGAAGCGGAATGTTCGAATCCGAGGGCGAACGGGAGTGACTGGGGAGTATGGCGCCGGGGATGTGAGCATCGGGCAGGAAGTGAAGAGTCGATGACGGTTTAATTCGACGATGGGCCGTGTAGCGGATGGCTTTCATTGTTTTTTGCGCGCTTTAAATGAGCGCCGGGCCGCGGGGTTGCCACTTTTTAGGAAAATTCAAACAGAGTTTGCGTTGATGGTGACTTGGAAACGCTTCGGAACGCCCGTGAAATTTGGAGAATATTTTGAATAAAAACTGGGAAAAAGTCTCTCGAATCAACACTGGAAAAAAAACCACATTGGATCCAGAGTCCAGACTCTTGAAAACATTGACAAGAAATAATACTCTTGGTTCAATCAGATTCTTGCTTAAAACAAAAGGTAATCCGCTCAAATTAAGAGGATTATTGGTTCTCGATGTAAGCAAAAATCCGATTGAATCAAGGGTATTTTTTCTTGTCAATGTTTTTGAGAGTCTGGACTCTAGATCCAATGTTTTTTTTTCCAGTGCAGACACCAGACTTTTCAACACTTTAACAAGACTGGAAAAAAACTTCGGCCATGGAAGCCGTTCTTACGGGCTATGCAGACATACCGTCCGCGTTCCAGGCTCAGATGCCGAAAGTTCCGGACGCAGCACCTGGAGCAATCAAAGCTACGGCTCCGGCACCCGGACCTTTCAGCCTTTGAGCTCGGAATGGCTAATATGTATATATATATATATTACCCGGAACTTTTCTTCAGGGAAGAGAAAATATTCTTGATTCAACTCGGTTTTGGCTTGAATCGAGAGACAAGCCTCTTAATTTAAGCAAATCTCATTTTGATTTTTGGAAAAATTCGATTGAGTCATATGTATTTTTTCATGTCAATTTTTGTGAGAGTTTGAACTCTTTACCCAAGATACATGAGCCTGATACATTTTGTATTCTACTACCGCTACTAAAAACCTAATTAATACTTACATACAAAAAAAAATCTCTGAAGATATTTAAGTAAATCAAAAATATCCCTTTTATCTTTATATGATTTTTTTTATTAATCAAAAACAATTGTTGTCTCAGTTCACAAAAATATTTTTTACGTATTTTCCATAAGATATCTGAAATAAAACTGAGAAAATAAAACCTTACCCGGGTATTCCTCTTCCTTTGTAATGAAAAGGTGCAGGTGCTCTGCTAGAATCTAGAGCAACCTCATAGGACATTAACAGGCCGTTTGTGTATTAGAGTATTGTTTTATTTTTGTTTTTTTTTATATTTTTTAATTCAGTGAAATGAAACAAGATCATGCAACGTTAAAATGCACTTTCACTGATCCTGATTGAAACTGTCCATTTCAAACCTATCTTGAAGACCCGTTTCATACAGATATGAAAGAGCTGAATATATTCGACGAAGTAAAAACGATTCATCGGTATAATGTTAACCTAACTCGCTCTAAATTCGTGTGACATCGAATAAACTTAATGGCGTCATCCTCCCAGAGAGAACAACCGCTTCAGAACTGTGCACCGCCGTGTTGCGGTAATATGTTGTGGAGGAAGTATTTGAAAGCTGCCAAACTGCGAGTAAAATTTTTCTTTTTGAAGAAAGTTAATTTAATAAAAAACGAGTGGTGAATACCAAAGTCGCAATCGGAGGAATGCATTTACCCAGTCTCTTCAATTGTTTCCTGCGCTAAATTCACCGCAAACTGTACCAAAATCAATACAAAGTGTTGGCTCGTGTTTTACTTCCTATGTTAACCAAAAGTAACACAAATATTTTTATCAGTGCACGTGACGCATCCTAGCAGTAGCGTGTCGTGCTTTGCGATATATCGATTGATCTTTCATTTAACCCTATGAAAAAGTATCGATTATTAGGGTGTTTGTAATGAACATCCTAATACTCGATTCTTCACCACAGCTTCAAATGGGGAAATATCGTCGTAATCGATCATTCACGCCACGCAACTGCACCCTAGAACCCCTCCCTCCCAGAGCGATAGGTGTTTTAAGAATAGCCTCCATGGGATTCAAGTGAATTCTGGTCAAAGCGGGGAAGCTCCCTGGTAACTTTCTGATCAGACCTCAAAAGCACTGACACAAACAGAGCCTCCGCGAAACTTTTGCCACTCTGCAGTTTTCCGTGTTTGAGTTGGCGGGTGGTTGAGCTGACCTATACCCAACTTAATGTTTGTACGTGCGGCGAATGAGAACGGACGGTGTCACCGCTGGGCGCTGTGCGCTATGCTGCCGTGCTAAGGAAAAACATCGTGTAGACCTCAAGTCGTTGCCAAATTTCCTTCAACAAATCACGAATTTCCAGGAAAATTTGTAAAAATTTCTCATCCGATTTTTCATCGGATTTCGTTCGTAATTTGATCCAAAAAGTCTGAAAAGTCTCAAGGAAAATAATTCTTAACTATCTTCAAAAATAAAAATGTTCTGAGAGACTATTTGGCAACATTCGGACGCTTATACGGCGCTTTTACGTAGCTCGGCAGTATATGAGTTTCTAGCGCCGCTTCGGGAGAAGCGAAGACAGCATGATGCACCTTTCTAATCGTCATTCGCCTCAAAGCGGCACAAGGGCTTAACCACACATTGCCATGAGCCCTGACAAGCATTAATTCTTATGGACAGTAGGGCTCATTGCAGAGTACAATTACGCCCTCGTGTCAGGAGGGCAGCGTAATGTGCTGCTCCAACTCCCTAACCAACTTTCGAGAATGAACAAATAAAAGCCCACCACTCATGTGTTATTCTGGGAACCTCTCACGCGGGAATTCCGAAGGACGAAATAAGTTAGTTGCGCCTGTCACAGAATCGTGTTCGAACGTGCAAGTCTGAGAGGCGTATTTTCGCTTAGTGGTGAAGCGTCTTTGAGGTTAATCCTTCTTTGGGCCTAATCATATTGCAATGGCTCCACGCCGTCGAATGCGAAGACGGGAAAACTTTAAAACTTTATAGAAGAGGCGTCAATCAATGTATTAGGCCCAAAGAAGGATTAATTTTCGATTTGTTTTCTCGCCAATGCCCAACAAACGACTAGAAACTATCGGGACGGAAAAAATGAAGTGTTCCTACTACTACTAACAAGTCGCTCTTATAGCGCTTCTGTGCGCTTTGCGACACCCAACCGCCACTAATAGCGATCCTGCCAGAGCTCCTCCGGCAGATTGCATCTCCGTGGAAATCGTTATATCGTGGACTGAGAGAATAAGGCAGGGAATTAAGTGTTCCTAATTTGCTTTAAAAAAATGCATTTTAAACCTTCACTTAATGCATGATATTCCATTTGAAGTTTTAAGATTAAGAAAAGGAGAGAAAAATAAAGTTAAGTTGTAAAGTACGTTAGAAAATAAAACACGTTAAGGTCCATGGATCTCTTTAAAAAAATCAAAGTACCAACTTTGTTTCATTACTACGGTGTGCCGAGAAAAAAATTGCGAAGACACATTCGAGTGTTGTAAAATGTTCTCTATGAGATTTTTAATTTTGAGAAAAATATGAGTGACATTGCCATTTTCAAATTGCGAATACAATTTTATGTGCAAATGGCGGAAGAATATGCATGAGTTTTTAATAAAAAAATACGTTTCATCAAACAAAATTTAGTAATGTCTGAAGACCTAAACAAATCTTTTCTCTGAGCGCGGCTGTGATGGGATATAGCCGATTTTCCAAAAACGGACTCAGTAAATCGGTCAGCAAATCGAGCAATGGTGCATTTCCGATGATGCATCTATAACTACTCCTGTGCGGTCACATTGTCTATTCGACGAATTGAAGGAAATTTACGCTGCGCAGTAGCAGACCATACCTAGAGGCCCTTTATACTGAGAATAAAGACAATGCGAATCCATTCCGGATTGTTTCCCGTATTTTAGGCTGTCACAGACGGGAATAAAAATTGCATTTTCATCAATTGCAAAGGTTATAAACTGGAATGGACCGGGGCATTGGGGGAATGACAAGGAACAAATGGAATGAGAGAGGGAACGGAGACAGGAATTCGGGAATGGGTTGATCAAATATTACAGCAAACGTCTGATTTGTGTAATCTTTATTCTCATGCGTGACATCCATAAGCCCCGTTGTCTCAACTCTCTCTATAAAGGGACTCTAACCATACCGTGGATTGAACGACTGCAGCGTCAAACGTGTTAACTTTAAAACGACAGAAAGCTGCGATCCCTAAAGGAAAGGGTGTCAACTTGCCGAAGAGCCCCGAGCCACTCTGTAAATTGCATAAAAAGTTGACAATCAACACGATTTATGATGCGTGAGTGTTTGTGATCCGGACTTGGGGGAGAGCGTAATGAGCGCTGAAAAGTTGGGGAAGTTTTAAAACGATAGACAGCATCCATAAATTTTAAAGTGAACAATTCGAGCGGAATAATTCATTGCACTTGCTACTTTACGTCGTAAAACTCTGTTTAACAGAATAACGGGAATGACATTAACGTAAAGGCGACGCGTAAGGGTCACGGTGTTGTCACATTGGGCTATAAGAATCAAAAATCCATTAGTCGACCAAATCCTGCATGGTTAGATGAGTCTGTTGGAAAGACGAGAAACGGGCAAAAAAAAAAAAGGTTAAGTGGACTACATTTTGCAATAAGGAACTATAAATTTTGGCTCCAGTTCAGAACCAAAAAATATGCCATTAGTTTCTGTATGCAGATAGAGGGTTTGCCATGAAATTTAGAAAATTAAATTCCCGGCCATTTCCCTGGCACATTCCGGTGAAATCCCCTGACGGTTGAAGATATGTCAGATGCTTAAAAGGACATGATTTGGAATAGTTTCAGGCAAAATTTGTTGTTCGAAACGTCAAACCTGTTCTTGTGAGGAGAAAAAGGTGACTTGAAAATACCATTCCTGCCATGCCTGCCATTTCCGTCATTTTCCTTTACATTTTCGTCATTTTTCCTTACATTTTCTTCATTTTTCCTTACATTTTCGTGCAAAATGAAGCTCATAGAGTGGTTTAGCTGCCAATGAACCACGATAAGGAGGCAACCCTTCGACAGAACGCAAGAGAAAAAAATTACTGAAAAGACCATATTACCACACCAATTACTCAATGCCTGCTAAATAAAGCATTTCAGACTTCTTTATTTGTCCACCGTGATTTTAGTGTGGTTTTGCCCAATATAATTCTATTCACGCATTATCCTCAACGTTGCAACAGGGTCCGTATATTGCAACTTAGCTCAAATTTGACCCGTATATAAATCCTTTTAAGTCCCCTCTTAAGGCTGCTAATGTAAACAAATCCCTCCTCACATATCCATTTATAAAGCTCTGACTATTTTTCTCGTAACCATTTCTCTGAACTATTTCTATATCTATTAATTTATGACAACATGCTTCAAAATTATGTTAAAGTACGATTCAATGACATTGGTTAATGGCGGATGGCAAGGTATCAGACGAAAAAACTGACTGACTTTTCACAGACATTTGGCAAGTAGAGAGGAAAAAAACAGTTAAACGGTTTTTTGAAGTATCAAATACGACCTCATTAAAACCAGGAATTCGAATGCCTGAAAAACAAATCAAACAGATCATCTTTCCATTTTTTCAATCCGTGTATCTCTCGGCCTGCCTCTAAATTGCCGATTCCGATTTCCAGGTCAATAATTAATCATCAGTAAATGTAAATTAATGAAAGAGCGGTAATTTTTCATTGGTCTGGTCATGGTATTTTCCCCTCTTTTGGGAGAATTCATAAACAAACTGTAGTTGAGACCAGAAACGCATCGGGGAACATTTTTTGATGACGCATCGCTTACAGGATTAGTTTCGAAAAAGTACGTATGCTTTATTTGCGCTTCACTGATGACTGATTAATTTGAAAGTTCTTACAGCCGATGGAAGACTTTTTCTAATGACTGTATTTTTTGGTAAACGTTTCTGAAAGATTTGTAGGATAATTGTGCCACTTGAATATTCAAGCTTTTGAGCAAGTTTTCCCTCTATTATGAAACTTGTTAAGCATGCCCGTTAACGGATATTGGCCCCGCTGTATGCTGTATCTTGTTCAATGACGGCAATGATTAATGCTACCCTCCACCTTCTTGTATGTCACAGGAATGTTAGTGATTTGTGGATCTATATTTAAGTTGTACATACTTCTTTTGTTGAATGTTTTGAACGTATTGTTATTGGGCTATTTTCCTTTCGGTTTAGACAACACCGGGCACACTCTTTGAAACTTTACTTGCGATTTCTGCACGTTCTAGGTAAGACTCTTTTGATATTATATTGTCTGTATGCCTTGATGACGTCACAATACATTCTACTACTGTGTGATTAAGATGGCCGTTAGTGTCTTGATCACCACGATCGTTGTTTGAACAAGACTATGTCATTTGGAACTTTTCTTTGGAGCCTGGTTTGTAAGGATCATTATTTTGTGTTTCATTAAAAATTGACCCATTTTCAGAATGTTTGTCTTGATTCAAAGCTGATGAGTTCCTCTAACATTGTGCACTATTGAAAATTGTTGTAGTTCATATCGTGTAAAGTATAGGGGATTTTATGCGAAATTCGCGATTTTGAATGACGGCGGATTTGGCAAAAACGATACTGGCTCCTCTTTGATCGATGTTTGTAAAATTTGGTATAAGGAGACTATCCTTTACATAGAAATAAAACTTATAAAAAAGTCATAAAGTCAAAAAAGTCAGACTTTGAACATTTGTCCAAGTTTTTTTTTTTTTTTTTTTTTTTTTTTTTTTTTTTTTTTCTTAGAATCTTCATAACACTAATATATTAAAATTATTCATTGTTTTCCATTCGGCATATGCATTCCAAAAATCACTCAACGTCAACACAGCAAGATCATACTATCCTTAGTAGGTCGCTGTCGGACCAATATAAACCGCCTTCAAATGCGTGTGATACTTTGCAACACACCAAAGTTGAAATAGTTGTATTCTTGGGTTAGAACCTAACTCAAGTAAATTGCTCCACCAAATAAGGCATGTCAACCTGTGAACTGCTGTATTTTAAGAAAAAGAAATTGTCTTAAAGGTTTAGGAAAATATTTCTCCTGCACATTGAGGCAAACAAAGTAAGAGAGGGATCGGCATCCATCGATTAGTTTAGACGACTTCACTTCAAAAGTATAATTTTTTAATTTTACAGTTAAAAGTTTGCGACTGAAGCCGGATCGAGGCGCGCTACCTGACGCCGCATAAATAACTAGCACGCAAAAGCTCCAAGTTGGCCGCGGAAAGCTGGTATCAATTTTGGAAAACGGAGGAAACTTTCGAATTAAAAGAGGAAGTTCTGTTCCGCATCTTTTGATACAGTTTAGAAGTTGATGAAAAATGGCTGCGGAAGAATTTGTTCGACAGCTTTTAAAGACCGCGCTGTCAACTTTACTTGAAAAAGTCTTTAAACATTCGCCTTAATGTCGTTAACTCTCTGGCGTGTAAGGGTGTATCTCAATTTTCACGTGCACCTTGTTTTCCGTACAACTCTATGCTTTCCGCGGCTCTTGTTGATACGAGATACGTCCAGGCGTCAGATGAGTGACAATACGTTGTTGTATTTTAAGACGGAAGAATTTTCATGGCTATCAACCTTTTTTTTCAAAAAAATTAATGATACCTTGTGACGGAATAGGGAGGAAATGTGTGTGAAACTAGCTATGGTAATTTCCTGAACGTATCTCAAAATTGATTTCAATGTGTCATTTGCACTGCGTTAAACAGAGAGGAACCAAGCCACATCAACTATTGCCAAATTAAACAGGGAGATTTTATTTTTTACGAGAGAACGTCTTTGCAGATTCCTTTGTAAATTTTGAGGAATTTCCTTTGTATTATGGAGAAAATTCACTGAAATTTGCACGAAAATCTGCACAGCCATTTTCATGTGAAAAATTAAATTGCCCTATTAAATGTGGCAATAGCTGATGTGGCTTGGTTCCTTTCTGTTTAACGCGATCCATTTAACCTCCGTTTACTGTGGTGTTTTTTTTTTTATTTTTACTTTATCGCTACCTACTCTAAGCATACCTAAATTACACCTACCTTGGGTTTTACCAGCCCTACCCTCACAGGGCAACCACCAATCTGGGTGGGTATACCTCTCTTGTCATGAATCATGAATACTGAACCATTTTTTTCCGTGTAATGTGCCTCCCATCCGCTTCACATGACCCCGCCAATTTCCTCTCTTGCAGGCGCAAGATGCAAACCATCAGACCATCCACCGCGCCATCCAGGGCAGAGCGGGTGGGTCCAGGACGGCCTCTGTCGGGGACCTCGCGTCCTTCCAGGATCCCGCCCCTGTCTCCAGCCATTCCCTCTGTTCCTCTGTCCAGGGTCAGATAGAGAACTCTGTCCAAGGTAAGAACGGGGACTCCGCCCAAGGTCAGATCAAAAACTCCGCCCAAGGACAGATTGACGACTCCATTCAAGGTCAGATCGAGGACTCCATTCAAGGTCAGATCGAGGACTCCATCCAAGGTCAGTACGAGGACTCCATCCAAGGTCAGATTGTGGACTCCGCCAATGACTGCATTAAGGGCGAAGGAGGGAGCATCGCTCTCAGCCTGGAGGTCCTCATCGAGGAGTTCAAATGTCTGGAAGAGGTGCGGCAAAACCTGCTCCGGCAAGCCCGAGACAGAAGGGAATTTCAATCTGATCCGGCGATGCAAGAGTATTTGGACACGCTCTCCCAGTTCGATGCCGGATTGGTGGAAATGCGCAAGCTCTTCAAGGATGTCACGTGGCTCGTCAGGGCTGATATTGGCCAGGTCGCGCAGGAGAGAGAGAAGGTTAGACTAATTCATCATACCAGTTCTAGAGGATAAGACCAAAAAAAGTCCGACATTGCCAAATTTGGACCACCCTACTGGTGCTCCCTCATAATTTTCCATAATGGTGTGACCCCGAAAGTTATGTTTCCACCTGTCGCAAAAATGACAGTGGAAGGTCTCTCTTCGTTTCTAGACCTTACGGAAAGAAGGGAACGCGATTGCCGCTTACCTTTTGCGGTTATTTTGCACGTTATTTGCGCGTTACATCTTACGCCACTGCCCTATTAACATTTTCTGCTGAAATACAATAAAATCCTCGTGAATATCACTAAGAAAACTCATAAAAGTTCAGTTAAGTTATCCAAGATAAGAAACTCTTCTCGTAATTTTTTACAAAAAAATGCCAGCTTATAGTTTTAGAGGTTCTTTCACGCTCTACTTGAGTAAATTTTGAACAAAATTTTGCTTACAGTATCAGGTTTTCAAGTTACATATTTTGCAGTTTTATTAAGTTTAACATCAACATGTGGTGAGACAGCTTGCCTTACCTAAAATTGATATTTTTAAAGGATTTAAGTGGAGAAAAAAGAGCGGAACCAACTTTCAAAACCGCCCTTGGCTGATTCTAGTCAATTCCGTCCACTTCTGGTTGCAGAGACTGCTTCAAAGTATCAACGCCTGAATGCAAATGTTTAAACTCCGCGAACGCCCGTGTTGCATATCCAAAAGTGGCAGGCAAATTAGCATTCCTCGCGCTTGAAGCGATGATTTTAACTCAATGGACACCGGTGTTGTGACTTCCATTTTGCTAAGAACAATTCACTGGTAAAAAAAAACCTCTTGGTTCAAGAGTGCAGTTTCTTGTCGCCGGATTTAAGAGTCTGGACTCTTATTTCGATGCAAAATCTACTTGAATCAATGCAAAATCCGCTTGAAACAAGAGTTCAAGACTCTTAAATCCGGCGACAAGAAACTGCACTCTCAAGTCCATACACCGCGGCATTGGTCCAGGAGGTTTTTTTTTTTACCAGTGAAAGATTCTCCACGGGTTCGTCCACATAATTTCTATGAGCGTTTTATCTACGTTATGAGACCGGTGCTTATAAAATGTAAATTGAAATTTGTTGCAGGCGCAGAACATAGCCGCGCAACTAAAACATTTGCTGGAGGAATTGGAAGTATCCAGAAGTCGAGCTGTAAAGGCCGTTCAAAGAGTGCCCGACAAGCTTTTCGAAGACAACCAGTGCCAAGTGCTTCTCGGCTCCTTCGAAGTTAGCTCCGAAAAGTCTAGCAAGATAGCGAGAAAAATGCTGGATGAGAGTTCTGCCACTGGTTCTCGTGATCTTTTGGATATAATTTAAGCTCTAAATCTTTAAATCACACATTTGTAAAGCAATTTTCTTGTTAATCGTCAATTTCGCTTTTTAAGGGGAATCTTCAGCGCCTAGGAGAAGGATTTAATAGTCTGGCAATCAATTTATATTTTCTACATTTTAAGTCATTTCATGAGAAATCTCAAGCACAAATCATTCTACAGCGAGAAAAAAGAATTGGTAGAATTTACCATTCTGTCGCAGGCTTTATTTCACAGAGCGTAAATTCTCAGTCAATTTTGCTAGAGGAGTGGTTACCTGTACCAGTATTAAGTAACGTCTACCATTTTTTCTGGCAGAATTGACTTAGAATTCACGCTGTGTGAAATACAGCGTGACAGAATGGTAAATTCTACCAATCTTTTTTCTCGCTGTACAGCATGCTAGGTAATTGTGCACTAAATTTGGTCAAGGAATACTTCAGCTAATGCCACACGTTCAAACGGTGCTATTAATATATCAATGTCTGGTGTTGAGATTGGCTTATTACCGATCACAGCACATATGACCTTAATGTATTGATAACACTGTTTTATCGTGTGACGAAGAGCTTCTCAAAAAACTCCGAAAGTACGATCCAAGTGATTTTCGCAAATCGTTCCGCCTTTTGATTTGCGCTTTTCACTCAGGTTTGTTTCTTTGAAGTTATTTCAAATGTTTTAAAAAATGCATCTTTGTAAACTCATACCTGCTTTTCTGCAGTTTGATGTAATGTTATGGTTGTGAGGTCCACGTTATTAAAAACGGATGCCAGGACTAAGTGAGTTTTTTAGATTACCACTCTCTTTTTGTAACGTAGTATCTCGGTTTATTTTGCAAGGAAAACTCTGTACCCTTAAAGGAAGCTTGTCATTCTTGATACGTTGGAGCGCCTACTGTGCAACACCTATGTCGCAAAATAGTTGCTTGAAACGCCGTAGCACTCCGCTACGCGGCGGGCGACCAGCGTGGCACGCGCAGAGGCGCCTTCAAACCTAACAGGGATACTTCACGCATTGCGCAACGCGTGAAGTATCCCTTTAGGTTTGTAGGTGCCAGTGCGCATATTGCTCTGTGTTAGGCTCAAACGTGTAAACTCGCGGAGTTAGCGTTTTTCAAGTCATGATTTTGAAATATTTGCACGCTCTGCACGGATTAGTCTCATTTAAATTGATGAAAAAAAAATACATATTAAAGGAAAATATGACGTGTGTTTTGAAAATATTAAGGTGGTTCCGTGTCTAATTTAATGATTTCCAAAGCTTTTTAATTTTTCTTTTATATTTTGTGCATTTACTGTGCTGCAGCGTGGTGTATTTGCAACCAAACGCTCAAAATTAGACGAGCATGACCGAAAAATGTGTTGTCTATTACGGCGACAAAACTATTCCAGTTATCGTGAAACCACCCTTCAATTGATTAGCAAAATGCAGTCCTTTAGGATATATCAAATGAAAAAGAAGGATCTCGATTCTGACGCAGGTTATATTATACATGTATTCATGGATCTCAGAGCTCCAGTAACGATGGCGATAGTTCTTTTTGATTCAAGTGGGTCCAATTTCGAGAAAGGTAGATCGGCTAGCGCGCGGTGCATTTGTATTCGTGACAAATTCTCAAACTCGCGCCCAGACGACGATCGTTTAGACCATGTTTCTTGATGGCGCGGCGCGCCAACACAAACTCCAAGAAGATTGACACGCTTCATGAGGGTGGAGGGGTTAGCCCCGAGGGGGGTAACGAGGGGTTGTGGTGACGGGGGGGGGGGGGGGGCGCTCTTGAATATAAAGAGCGGGCGACGCTAGTCGCGTTGTTTTTGGATCGTCGAATATCACGCGCTACAGGGTGGCTCAAAATTACAGAGACAAAGAGAGTGAGATCAGAGACAGGTAACCGAAAGTTTTATGCAGTAACTGTCTAAAATTTAAAATTAAGCTGATACTTCAGCAAAATGCATGGCAGACGGTTGGCCATTGATGACAAAAGCTGGCTGCCGGCTGGTTTGAAAAAGATGACGCTCGGGGTAACATTATCAAAGGGGCAGCTTTTTTTTTGCAAATTTAACGCTTGACCGCTTATCAAACGGACAACGTTCAGCAAAAGAGAACCCAACTTCGGTGATAGAGGAAAAATCTTCTCGATGAAACAGGTTCGCAGGGTTTTACATCACTCTTTTCCCATGAACATTTTTCACCCCACCTACTCGTTTTAAAAAGGATTTTTATGAATCTTCGTCAAGACAGAAGAATTTTGTGGAGGGAAATTGATTTTTATCAACACTTAAGTTGAAACAATATGATCGTGCTCAGAAATGGGAAGTGGAAAATGGAAGTGAGAAATGGAAATGGAAAGGTTCGAACTTTCACAAAATTTGAATGAAAAACTGTTGGTGGTAGCGAGTGTCTGCAATGGACAAAGGAATAAGTGAGCGATGGACTAACTAACAGCAACCCTCAAGAGACCCTTCACAGCTAGTCCATAGAGAAAAAAAGACGGTGTTCTGCATCTTGAGGATTTTTCAACTCGTAGTGTAGGTTGGTACAACATAGCATCGATAGTCCAGCAAAATCCGAACTTTTAAGTATGAATAACAGGCCATGACGTCCGATTTTTTGCTCCAATCAACGCACAATGTAATTTCAAACACTGTATATAGAATGACTTATTTCCACAAACTAGAAATTTCCAAGAAAATCGATGATAAAAATCGTCCCTTACCGACCTACGTATTCAAAGAACCCCAAGATACCCGAAACGCGAATATCTCCTTTTTCCTTAACGCAGCTAGTCCATCATTTTCCCCCTTTATGTCAATACCGACCGACGGTTTGAACCAATAGAATCAATTTTCCCTCGGCTCCTTTACTTATAGTTTTGTCTATTAATTTTAATAATCAGCCTGCTGCTCGCCCTGGACTAGGGTTTAACACAAGCTCTTGCGGTTATATTCCTTCTTTTTTACACAAATTTTTCGGGAGATCAACTTAAAAGGCACCCGTTGACGCGCGCGCCCGAACGTGTGTATAAATTCGCCTGAAATTGTTATATGCGCCGTGTACGTTTGATGTGGTCGAAGCTTAGTTCTAATGGCAACCAAAGCACCGCGCATAGGGGAAAAACTCACAGAAGAAACGAAGAATGAACGTATTTTTATCAAACGGAACTATGTGTGTTATGACGAGAGCTCTGTTATGCATGTATTCTTATGGGTCTCAGGGCTCATGTCTTAATGCACATAGCTCCTTTTGGCATAAATACGTCAAAATGAGCGAAAGGATCAGCAACAAATCCGCCGACCAACGCATACGCGCGCTGCCGCTGCCAGGTTGAGCCCCGTTCGAACCGAGTGTAGTCGAGAGAAACCAAATTAATGGACACGTACTGAAGCACCTTTGGGTTAAGGACACTCACTACCAGATATGTCATTTCTAAAATAAGAGGTTTATCTTTATAAAACTCGATCCTATTGACGTTTTGACTGCATTTTGCAGAGTGGAACCGCTACGCTTTGGTTAAGTATAGGAACAGTATATGAACTGGATCGCATTTAGCAAATAGGAACCAGCGCGATTACAGTGTTTTCAAAATCGTGCAACTTCTTCTTCCTTCTTAAAAAATACTCAATATATGTACAGTAATGGAATTCACGCAATATTTTTCTTTAAAAGGAACGATTTTTTTATTGGAAGCAAACAATTTTTGCTGTTCTGAGGGATGTTTTTAGTTGTTTACATTCTTACAACACTGTAATTACGCTGGTTCCTTTTTGCAAAATGCGATCCAACTATACTATTTCTGGCAAATTTTAGAAATCTGGAATTTTCAACTTTTTCCACGGTTTTTCAAAGTCCCAACCCCCCCTCCCCCCGCCACCGCCTCGGAATACACGGATTTGTTACGAAACACTGGGCTTGACCACCCCTCGCCCTTGTAACGCACCGTAACGATAGCTCGACCCCCCTATCCCTCCTAAGTGCGTTTCGTAATACTTGAACGGTCCCTTGGTAAAAACTTCAAGATTAATCCCAAGCCGGCACCACGGCCTGTAAAATATGTTCGTCTTGCACACAAGCTCACCAAATGGACGTATTTCCTCCAAATGGAACTGAGTGCATTAAGACATGAGCCCTGAGACCATAAGAATATGTAAGTAACAGGGCTCATGTCATAATACACATAGTTTCGTTTGATAGAAATACGTCCAAATGTCGTCTTAAACCCACGACCAGGAGCCCCCTCAGAATGAGATTCAATGCCCCGAATATCTCACCCCCCCCCCCTCACCGCCCGCGGAAAGCGATTTAACGCGAACTGGCGCGTCGCCACCGTCGGGGGCGGTGAAATTGCTCAAATCGAGGTAATCTCTATTAAAGTAATGTTTCCTACATTATTCAAAGGGAAACAGAGAAGGCGGCTCACGGCGGAGGGCGTGACAGGCAAGTTGGCGTCCGCCTTCAATTGGTCGGTTATACGATAACACCATCACGACGTGCGTATAGTGGTATCGTCATTTCCCGTAGGATTAGAGTGGAACTTTGAAGGCGCTGTGAGGTTTCGTTTACACATCGATTTATATCGCACGACAGCAGTGCACCTCCTTAGGCTTTAGGTCCCTTTATACTGAGAGTTAAGACAATGTGAATCCAAATCTGATTGGTTCCCTTATTTTAGGCCTCCAAAGTGTTACAAACGGGAATACAGATTACATGTTTACCGATTGCAAAGATTATAATCTAGAATTGACCGGGGGATAACGTGTTCGGCAAGGAACAAACAGAATGAGAGAAGGAACGGAGAAAGGAATTTGAGAATGAGCCGATCAAAGATTGCGAAAAACTCTCAATTTGTGTAATCTTTATTCCCGTTTGTGACTCCATAAGGGGGGGTTGTCTTAACTCTCAGTATAAAGGGACTCTAGCTTAGAGTGAGCACGGACACGGCAAGATAAGGAGCTTTTAGGGCCTAAAAGAGCAGCCAACCTTCTAAAACAAAAAAGTCAATGCCGATAATCAGAATCTAATATCAAACCAAGATGGCCAAAAATGTTTATAAATAAGCGTGCTTCCGGAAAAATGAGTAAATTTATGCGAAAATTCAATTACGTACTTTGCAAACAATGGGTTGTAACAATTGTAAAAATAAATCACTGTGGAGCGATGCAGCACACACATAAATAAATGCAAAGAAGCAGTCATTAACTGATGTGGCAATTTTTTCAAAAAGTAACAACTCTTTTTGTAAACTTTGAAATTTGCTTGAAATGCGCTTAAATTTTCCACATTTTGTCCAACCTCTCTTATTGACTCGATTCACTGTGTGACGATGAAACCACCAAACCACGTGTCTTGGTTTCCGACGTTGCAGACTTCCTGTCGTTGTTCATTTTTTAAATGGAAAGCTGAAAATGGAAAAGTCAATTATTTAATATTCCCGTGATTTCATGTGAAGAAAATTCTGGGAACACTTCAAGGAGTGGCGCGAATTTTTTTTTTTTTTTTTCGAAACAATAAGATGGTTGCGAATATTTTAAAACACTGCAAACGAGATACGCGCGGGTTGATTATGGAAATTGATATACAAATGCTTTGGTCAATGAGGAAGACAAAGAGAAAATGGAGCGGTCGTATTGGTAGAAGCGGGTGGTTGCAAGTTGCGATGGACGAAGGTGGAAAGTAACAGACTAACAGCATCTCACGAGGTACCCCACTGTAGGTCCACCATTATCCCTTTACAATAACAACCTGTTTCAACCGAGAGGATCGCTCAATCCTCCTTTCGACTTCCTTGTCAATTCCTTTGTCCATCGATTTCAATAATCTGCCAGGTAGTTTGGGATTTTACCGCCCATTCATAATCAAACTGTTATTATGGCTTTTTTGGACGAAACTAAAATGATAGACCATTGGACAAGATACAAATTGAAAACCGCCGTTACTTGTTCGCACTGGAAAAAAAAAAAAAAAAAAAAAAAAAAAAAAAAAAAAAAAAACCATTGGATCTACAGTCCAAACTCTTAAAAACATCGACAAGAAAAAATAATCTTGATTCCATCAGAATCTAGCTTAAATCAAGAACCAAGCTTCTTAATTGAAGCGACTCTAGATACAATGTGTTTTTTTTTTCCTGTGCGCTCTTCAAATGTTACTTAACATATGATTTCCTCAACGAGAAGTTTGAAAATCTACCCCTCGAGAAGATTATAATTACAAATAAAACAATTTATTAAGTTATTTTAGTTATGTTGAATTAATATTAAGTAAGAAAACAATACTGTCAAGTCAGTCCAAACCAAAAACGTCGTTACTCTATACTCTAGATTTTTTTAAAATTTAGAGGATCATTAACGTTTCACCTTTTAACCAACCAAAATAAGTAGAGAAACAACGTCAATCAACCATACATATGCAGGCTCCACCGCTCAACAACGCGCTCTCACTGTAACGTGAGGATGCGACTTCTTCTAAGGCGCTGCATACAACTATTCGTACTCGATGGATGTGCGGTGTTGCATACGCATTCAATTGGAGGCGTTTTAACTTCCGTTGCGTTCGCAACGCAACGGTGAGCCTAAGTCGGCTCCTGTTTGATCGATGTTCGTGAAATTCGGTATCCGAGGATATTTTTCAACGGGAAACTCGAATTTTTGGTCAGATTTTCAAAATTTCAAAATCCAAGATGGCGGCCGTGGCCTAAAATGCTAAGTCGGCTCCTGTTTGATCGATTTTCGTGAAACTCGGTATCCGGATGTATTTTTTAACGGGAAACTCAAATTTCCGGTCAGATTTTCAAAATTTCAAAATCCAAGATGGCGGCCGTGGCCTAAAATGCTAAGTCTGCTCCTGTTCGCTCAATTTTCGTGAAACTCGGTATCCGGAGATATTTTTCAACGGGAAACTCAAATTTTTGATCAGATTTTCAAAATTTTAAAATTTCAAAATCCAAGATGGCGGCCGTGGCCTAAAATGCTAAGTCGGTTCCTATTCACTCGATTTTCGTGAGACTCGGCATCCGGAGATATTTTTTAATACGAATCGTATTGGAGGCGTTTTAACTTCCGTTGCGCTCGCAACGCAACAGTGACCCTAAATGTGCGGATTTTTTTCGTGACAAATGTTAATGAACCATAAAATTTAGAGGATCATTGACGTTTCAACTTTTTAACCAACCAAAATAAGTAGAGAAACAACGTCAGTCAACCATAAATATGCAGGCCCAACCGCTCAACAACGCGCCATCACTGTAAAGTGAGGATGCGACTTTTTCTAAGGCGCTGCATACAACTATTCGTACCCGATGGATGTGCGGTGTTGCATACGCATTCAATTGGAGGCGTTTTAACTTCCGTTGCGTTCGCAACGCAACGGTGAGCCTAAGTCGGCTCCTGTTTGATTGATGTTCGTGAAACTCGGTATCCGGAGAAATTTTTCAACGGGAAACTCGAATTTTCGGTCAGATTTTCAAAATTTTAAAATCCAAGATGGCGGCCGTGGCCTAAAATGCTAAGTCGGCTCCTATTTAGTCGATTTTCGTGAGACTATGTAGCCGGAGGTATTTTTTAATACGAATCTAATTTTTACAATTTTATATAAAAAAATTAACACCACATGGTGCACAATAAGAACGCCCCCTTGAGCTGTCTCTTATGAATCATGATATTAACGCTGATCAATAGTTCACCTTCAATTGGTTGATTATACGATAATACTACCACGACGTATGCACAGTTGTATCACCAATTCCCGTAAGATTATAGCACTACTTTGAAGGCGCTTTGAGTGCTCGATTGCTCATCGATTTTTATCAAGTTTAAACTTGGAATTCACGTTATTCAATTGAGCTGTTTCAAAATTTTCGCCCATATTTCATCTTTTACAAGGAAAATGATTTACCTTTTCATTAGACTTGTTGTCTTTAAGGAATACACGCAATTTCTATGATTTTCAATTTTCTACGTATATACAAACCAAGCTCAAGCTTTTTAAAACCTGCGCATTTTCTTCTTTCGTATTTTCAATTTTCTGTGGAAGCAAATATTCGTAATCCCTTACAAAGGATCAATTTTCAAAGATGTATAGTTTAATTCTACTCAGGTCCCTTCCATGTTGTTTTTTTCATGATGCTATATTCTGGATCCTCTTAAGCTTTCCTTCATCACAGAAGAAATCTTACGGAGCCTCGGGCTTCTTGGGACAAAGAAATGTTTGAAAGACGACCATGTTGCTGCGCTTAAGCAAAAAGCTGTATGAACATTCAAGAGTTGCCAAATTTCCTTTGATAAAATGCTTATTTTGAGAAAGGTTATGAATATTTTCTCTACGATTATACAGATCTAATTACGAAGAAAATTGTCTAAAAAATTAAACGGAAAATATTCACAAGCTTCCTGCAAACTTGTATTTGGACCGCGTTTAACAGAAAGGAACCAAGCCACCTCCGCTGTTGCCAAATTTAAGTGGGAACTTTAATTTTTTGCAAGAGAACGTTTATGCGGATTTCTTTGAAATGTTCAAGGTGTTTGCTTCGCACAATGGGGGAAATTCACTGAAATTTGCACAAAAATCCGCACAACCGTTTACATGTCAAAAATTAAATTGCAAAATTATATTTGGCAATAGCTGATGTGGCTTGGTTCCTTTCTGATTAACGCGGTCCATTTGATTGAAGAAAATTTGGCGACTGACGGTGGTTCATACGGCGTTTTTCCCTGGCACGGCAGTACACTGGAAAAAAAAAACACATTGGATCTAGAGTCCAGACTCTTGAAAACATTGACAAGAAAAACGACTCTTGATTCAATCAGATTTACGCTTAAATCAAAAGGAAATCCACTCAAATCAAGAGGCTTGGTTCTTGATTTAAGCTTAAATCTGATTGGATCAAGAGTATTTTTTCTTTTCGATGTTTTTAAGAGTCTGGACTCTAGATCCAATGTGTTTTTTTCCCAGTGTAATCCCGCAAGCCACGCAAATCCGAGAGGAAACTCGACAACGCCGTAATACTCGCGGCTTTTACGACGTGACGTCACTTCCGGCGTTTAACGAGCCAACCAACACGGGCGACACCCTTTAGAGACACGCAGCGCTGCCAAGTCTCCGGCCGTCCCTCGCGGATCAACGCGCCGAATTCGACACCTGTCCGGCGATCCGCCGAGGATGGGTAGCAATTGCCGGCACGTTGCATATGTCTCCGGGCGCTGTTTTATTCAGTGAGCCGCGCGGGTTGCGGGGGAGTTTTATCTAAATGAGTTTGGCCTGCAAGGTTTTACGGCCGTTGCAGCGCTCAGACGGAGCGCGCGGGCGTCTCGCGGCGGGGTTACGGTGCGGTTAGTCAACATTTATGAGCTCTCGACCGGGATGATATGACTTATGAGATCTTGCTTCATTGTTGCGGTCAGCGGAGATAGTGACCTCTCCGAGACGGGCATTTCGGGCCGGGCATTTAGGTCGAATCATTTCAGAGCTTCCGCGAGCCGCCTCTAGGTAGAGTTCCTTGGATTACATTTTGCAGAAAGGAGCCAAGAGCATTTCATTGTTGCCAGGACTGTACTGCTGTCCTAAGGAAGAACACCGTATCAAGGTGTCTGCCAGTTCTAAAAAAAACTAAAATTGGGGACTTTTGGGGGACTTTTATGGGCGTTTTTTCAAGAAAATCGGGGACTTTTTTCCCGAAATAGTAAGAGAGAGGGAGCTATAGTCAGAGCGTTCACTGGAAAAAAAAAACCACATTGGATCTAGAGTCCAGACTCTTGAAAACATTGACAAGAAAAAGGATACTCTTGATTCAATCAGATTTAAGCTTAAATCAAAAGGAAATCCGCTCAAATTAAGAGGCTTGGTTCTTGCTTTAAGCTTAAATCTGATCAAATCAAGAGTAGTTTTTCTTGTCGATGTTTTCAAGAGTCTGGACTCTAGATCCAATGTGTTTTTTTTGCAGTGCACTGTACTGCCATTGTAAGGGAAAACGCCGTATATCAGGGTGTATGCCAGTTTTAAAAAACCAAAATCGAGGACTTTTAGGGGTGTTTTTTCAAGAAAATCGGGGACTTTTTTCCCAAAATAGTAAGAGAGAGGGAGCTATGGTTAGATCATTAAAAGGCGTATTTTATACGACTAATTTTACAAGTCATGTTGAACCGATGAAAACATACGAAAAACCAAGCAACGCTTCAGTTTTTTTTATTCCTGGTTATACCGCGCCGCCGCTGAAAATTTGCAAATTCCGATGTTTAGGACGATTTGTGTCATTTTTTGGAGGATGCGTCGTAGTAGTGCATTCGAGTAAAGTTCTCGCCGCGATATGCAAATACAACTACATTTCGAGTCATTTTGTATTTTCATTTACTTCAGATGAGAAATCTCTAATTCAGACGTAATGCTACATCATTACGCTCTCAACTTTCCAAGCTCTGGAAATGGATTTCAAATAAAACCAGGGGAATCATCATGTGATTCATACAATTTTACATGGTGAACAACGGCTGATAAAAAAGTCCCGACAAATATAAGCCTTTTAATCACGTAATGCGCCAGTATTGCGGTCCCAACGTTTTTTCATAAGCTCGTGAATTGATTAGAGACAAAAAGCCAGCGGATGAGTCTTGTTCTCGTAAAATTGACACAGTTGTAATCGGTGCATCGTTAACCGCCCGCTCTCACAGAGACTGCGTTTTGTCGACTTTATTGGCGCGTATACGTAGTATACCGCCTTTGCGATCGTTTCGAACCCTGCTCGATACAATAACCGAGTCCCTTAGTTCCTTACCGAAAAGTGACTACCGCGAACTTCTGAGATTTTCCAAAGCGTGTAAAAAGTTTATTTATCCATCAATAATTATGATTTAAAGTTGTTTCTCATTCTGGGGCTCATTAGTTTATGTGCAGTGAATACCAAGAGTCTACGTTACTTGGTTTTTTCAAAAAAAGCCTAAGAATGCGACGCGCTGATTTAAATTATGCATATATAAGCAGAATCAAGCGAATTGATTCGAGGATGGCTGAGCAGGTCGGCACTCTCGAAATGAGAATTTAACTCCTCCGTTTTGTTCAAAACGTTGCTTTGACAGATCTGTAACCTCGGTTATAATTTCCAAAAGTTGGTACCCGTGCTCTGATAGTGCAATCTGTGTAAGTGCAATCTGTGATGAGCCTCGAGACTCAATAGACCATTAGCTAAACGTGGCTCATACAGGAATCCACTTACCCCTCTCTTTCCCACGCTCCTGCTCACTGCGTCGGCGTCTCGACGAACAATAGCTAATGACGGTTGCCAAGCGATGCCGGGATCCTCAGCCCCTCGCCAAATTACTTACGCTTCATTAACCATTTCACCGTCACGCTAGGATTCGTCCAATTTTCAAAAAAAATTGTTTCGCGAGTTTTTAGCAATTTTTTCCTTACTCTCCGTTAAAACACGAATTAAAAGAGGTCTCATTCATAAAAATCGGCCAAATAGAAGAGAAGTTACAGTATTCGAAATCCGAAGAAATCAACAAAACTTCTCCAAACAAAAAATAAAATGAAGGGGGGAAAAAGGAAATGTATAAATTACAATTTAATATGATTGACCTCAGAATGTGACAAGCAATTCAATTATAAAAAGGAGAAAAAATTGAGTGAAATTACAAAAAATTAGCCTCTTGCAAGGGGCTTCCTTGTATGAGTTTTGACCTGAAGACAAGTAAATCCCGTTATATTATTAAAACGAAATTGACTCCATAGTTTAATGCCTTAGTTTCTTGAATACGATTATTTTAAGCACTCGATTTATATCAGCAATTTTACCCATGAGGTGATTTCCTGAGAGCTGATAATATCACGAATTTCTCATAGAGCCCTTCAAAAATGGCTTGCTTTTTGGGCAGCCGATTCGGCCATCAAACCGGGGTTTAAATGGAAGCTGATAATAACACAAAGCTCTGAGAACAATTTTAAGATGAGTATAGGAACGGTTTGTACATTACGAGGAGAGGCGGGCATTCTGTTCAGCATATCGATACATAAGTATTTTCACACGTAGAATTCAATTTTCACGTCAGGGAGTCGACATATTTTGATTTTTTCGATTTTATACGGAAAATTTATGGTTTTTCGGGATTGAAATTACTTACAATTGTTTCATGAAAAATGAATGCACCCAAAATGACTATAGCATTTTGACTTTCACATACCTACGTGCACTCACTAAATTGATTGGTAAATTCAAAGAGTGGGTACATCGACCTGGTATATCAAGTTTCTGCGATTTTTTACGGCAAATCGGTAGATTTTCGGGATGTGGATTGCTTACTTTCAATTCATGAATGAATAAAGCATGGACATGGTTGAGCTTCTTTGCATGAAAAGACGTTTAAAATAACAAAATCAAGACATATTTAATACAATTGCATTTATATCGAGTCAATTTCTTTTCAATAATATAACGGGATTTATAATACCGGTGATTTGGGTATTTTAGCCCCAAAATACCTTTAAATCGACTTTATCTTCTAGGAATTCGACAGAATTTTTCCTTTCTTCGCTTAAATTTTTCCGTAGCACTTTTCCTCAAGAATCTGATAAGATTTTGCTTGAGGCGGATCAAAAAACTTAAATTTGTTCGAATAGCTTTCTAGATTCACAATACACGGTCTCGTCAAGGTGCGTCGTTGACCTTGCAGTGTTGGATCGTGAATTCTCTTGTTGTGCTGCTTGCCTTTTTTGAAATCTCTGTAAATGAAAACTAAAGGGGTTGATATGTGCGAGTTAATGACGCGCCTTATCAACACATTGTGTTGGAGTTCACTGCTTGTTTTTATTTTTTCCAGAGAGCACAAGTTTCATTTGAACGTATTTCTGTCAAACGGGACTATGTGCATTAAGACATGAGTCCCGAGACCCTTAAGAGTACACGCATAACAGGGCTCACGTCATGATGCACGCAGTTCCGTTTGGCAGATTACGTCCATTTGATACTCCCTCGACGTTTAAATAATTGACAAGAAACTCCGACGACAACGTAGCATCATGGAAGAGCTCTCGAAACAGGGTCGCGTGAAAATTCCGGGAAAATCTAAAATAATCCCGTAAGCTACGTATTCAGCACGTTGCATTAATACCGCCCGCCGCTGTAAATACGGAAGTGCACAATGGTTGTGTCATACAGTGTACCTGCCTCGCTCCATTTTTCAGTGGCGTGGCGTGCTTGGCGATACATCGATTGTTATGCCATTTAAACCTATGGAAAAGGATCGATAAACAGGGTGTTCGCAGCGAGCACCATAATAATCGATTCTTTATCATATGTTTAATTGGCTTAACAATCGATATATCGCGAAGCACGCCACGCCACTGCCATTTTTCTCGGAAAGGCCTGCGAGTCAAAATCCCGCATGTCGATGGCTTCCGAGAATAAACCTTTCAGGAAATGTCAAACTCTCATAAAAATATCCGCTTTTCTGTTCTCCTGGTGAATCGTTCTCATGGCGCACGATTCCCCTACTCGCACGTGCTCTACCGTGGTGAGGAAGAACAACGTATGAAATTTCGAGAGTTTTCAAGTTTCCTCGAATAAAATATGTACTTTTAAGGAAAGTTTTGGGCAGTTTTCCTTAACATTTTCAGATATTTTAGATTAAATCGCGAACAAAGTTTTTTAAAGGGAATCTTCAGCACCTAGGAGAAGGATTCAATAGTTTATCAATCAATTGATGTTTTATGGATTTTAAGTCGTTTCTTGAGAATTCCCAAGCACAAATCATTCTACAGCGAGAAAAAAGACAGGTAGAGTTTACCATTCCGTCCCGCTGTATTTCACGCACCGTGAATTCTAAGGCAATTCTGCTAGAGGAATGGTTACCTGTAAATTTGCCTGACCTGAGGTTTTCGCCAGTTTTTAAGCTATGAATATAACACTTTTTGGTCTATAAAAAGCACGTACGATGTACTAATTAACCTGTCCCCAAAAAAGACCTAAAGGCGTATTTTTGTTTTTAATTTTCTTGGAAGTTGTTGAAAGCTGATGACTGAAGGAAGTTGACCCAGAGGTGAATCCAGCACGTTAGCAACACTGGCATCCTTAAATTTACACCTGTATTGAATAATCGATTCTTGACGGAACGACTGGCCTCTCCAAAAATCGATTCATTTTCATAGATTTAAAGGGGGGACAAAAGCAATGTTGCCAACTTCCGGCATCCACCAGGGGTTGACCTTCATACAACTTAGAACTTTGATGAACTTTCACAATCCAGCACGTTGGCACAGCTTATTCTTATGGACTTAGAATCCAAGCTGACACGAGCACTCTTAAAGTTTATTTCATTGTACATTTCAAAACATTCTTGGGTTTACGACACCGCGTAAAACATTTTATTCGAAACCAGCCTACAAATTAATCCGCCAAAGCGATAAAAAAATTGGCACAAGTGTGCTAAACTTACGGACCGTCGCAACTTCAGTTATAGTTCCAGTCGTAAAGTAACAAGCGTGTAAAATTAGCACAGTTGCAATATTTCCCAGCAAAAGTCTTTTTCTGAGTGTGCGGAAATTAAATTCTTAAATACAACTGACATCATGCACGAGGAATATTGATGTTAGTTTGTGAGATTATTTGTAAATGTACGTTCCTCACATCTTTCTTTCGGCAAGCATGATCACTGGTGGCTAACTACACTGTTAAAATTCCGGGAAATCATCTACTAACGTATTTTCTTGAAGATTCATACTGATGGCTGTAGAGTTCACAAAGAGGAGATTCTGACCGATTTTCTATTAAGTTCTTCTTGAATACTTAATACCATACACAAATCAAATTTTCCATTGACCGACAACTGACCGAGTTCGGTTAAATTAAGTAGGAATGACCATTGCGTGCAATTTTTGGGCCTGTGGAGGACGCATCAGCCAAATGTACGTTTTTATGCCGAAAGGAGCTAGGTTGCACGCAAACCCAGTTCACATGGTTTCCCCTGCCTCCTGCCTGTTTCCCGCGGATTCCCGAGCAGGGTGTCTATTAAAACAGCCTGGCCAAAAATCAGAACTTTTACAGTACTTTTTCAGTGCTCTTTGAAGAAATTCAGCACCTTCTCAACAAAAAAAAAATTCAGGACTTTTTCAGTGCCTCCAATTAACGAAATTCGAAAAATTTCAAAAATTTAAATTTCTCGTTCAAATTGCGACAAAAATGACGAGAAATAAAAAAATTCCGGACCTTCTTGAGGAATTCCCGCACTTTTTCAGTACTCTCGGACCGCCCTTAAAAAATCAGTACTATTTCCGGACTTTCCGGATGTTCCGAACTTGTAGACACCGTGCCGAGTAATCTCTTCTAATTATTCACTTTAGAGGTTATGGTCGTTTGTTGGGGCACGTTTCGACTTTCGAGATATTGAAACTTTTCCGAGATGCGACGTCACACTAAATGCGTCTACTTCAAAGCAAGCACAGAGGAGCGTGAGAGAAGCGGACCTACCTGAAAATTGACGGATGCGCCGTACTTGAGGAGGAGGTAGACGAGCGTGGCGTTGCCCTTGACGACGGCGAGGAATAAGGCGGGGAGGGTGAAGAGGTACTGGCGGGTGTAGAGCTCGGCCATGTGGGCCACTTTGTCCGCCGGCAGGGCCGAGTTGAGCTTGAGGAAGGGCTCGGCGGGGGTCGCTCCCCCGAGGGGGGAGCCCTCCGGCGGGAAGGGGAGGATGTCCGAGTCGGAGCGGGAGTGGCCGGCCGAGAGGTGGGTGTTGGAGGAGTAGGAGGTCGTCAGCGAACAGGAGGAGGACCGAGAGGTCGACGGCGAGGAGGAGGCTGAAGATTTCGCCCGCTCTTTCTGGTACGTTGTCAACCTGAAACACATGAAACATATTGAACACATGAGACACATGAAACACATAAAACACATGAAACACATGAAATACACGAAAGACACAAGACACACGAGACACTCGAGACGGTATCTGTTTATTTAGCCACGGCTCATTTAGCCACGTGGTGAACTGCAACAAAAATTGTTGCAAATTGCCACAAACTCTGGGTGCTGTGTGGCTAAATGAAACAAGAAAAATTAGTGTGGCTAAATGCAACAAAAATTGTTGCAGTTAGCCACAGTCTTTGATTGAAAACAATTTTTTTTTTTTAAAATAATTTTACCATCCTCCACTAGTGACCAATGCAATACTGATTCTACTTTACGCTGAAATACATGAAAATCTACTAATAGGAAAATATCCGAAGGAATTATTGACTACATGCATCCAGCTCTCCTTTCTTAGATTAGGTCATTAGGTAAGGTTAGGTTAGGTTAGGTTAGGTTAGGTTAGGTAAGGTTAGGTTAGGTTAGGTTAGGTTAGGTTAGGATAGGAGAGGTTAGGTTAGGTTAGGTTAGGTTAGGTTAGGTCAAGTTCGTTTCGATTAGGTCCGGTAACGCTGCAATGCAGATACCTGGTTTTATCATTTGGCCATGTCGCTAACTGCAACATAATTTGTTGCACTTTGCAACGTTTGCCACACTAATTTTTCTTGTTTCGTTTAGCCACATAGCACCTAAAATCTGTGGCAAGATGCAACATTTTTTGTTGCATTTTGCCACGTGGCTAAATGAGCTGTGGCTAAATGAAACGTAATCACACGAGTCACACGAAACACACGAGACTCACGAGACACACGAGACAGGACTCGTGCGACTCCAAGAGCTCGGTGTTATGGCACTGGGCTCAGGTCGAGAGGTTTATGAGGATGCTAGTTAAGTCTATCACTTTCTCCCATAGTCTATAACAAGTACCCATATCAGCCAATAGGATCGCTTCATACTCCCTAGATCTTTTTTGTCTATAGCTTTGTCTATCATTTTCAACAATCAACCCGCTCGTTGGTTTATTGCTATCAAATCTAAAAAATCTCGAGAAAAATACTGACCTCTTCTGTTCGTGCGACTCCAAGAGCTCGGTGATGTTGACGCTGGGCTCGGACAGGGACGACTTGGAGCTGCGGGAATCCCGATCAGCGTGGGATTCGGGCTCCTTGGTCGAGAGGTTCATGAGGATGCTGCGGAAGATCTCGGAGCTGCGGCGGAGCTCGGAGATGATGTTCCGCTCGGGGGTCCGCGGCGCGAGCGTCGGCGAGTTGTACGTGGAGCTCCGGTCCGACTTGGAGCGGAACGGGGAGCGCTTGAAGGCGCCCGGCGAACCGCTCCCGCTCCCGGGCCGGTCCTTGTTGATGTAGTTGGTGTTCCGCTCCAGCGAGAAGAACCGCTGCCGCGGCAGGATCTTCAGCGTCCGCCGCGTCAGGGAGCCCTTGTCGCCCGGTTTTTGGTCCGCGACTTTCGTCGATTTCGAGGAAGTTGTCGGGCTCGACAGCTGGTTCTCTGCAACAGAAGTCGGAGATGGAGTCAGCCGAAAGGACTTTTTCTTTTGAATTTCAGAAAGATTTATTAAGAAATGAACAAAAAAGATAGGGGGTGGAGAGAGACCCCCACTTAATGCACAGTTGGGTTAGGTTAGGTTGGGTTGGGTTAGGTTAGATTAGGTTGGGTTGGATTAAGTTAGGTCAGGTTAGGTTAGGTTAGATTAGGTTCACAGGGCCTAAATTCAAAAAAATTAATAAAATAAAAAGGGCTGAAATAATTGAGAAGGTCACTCATCGTAAAGAGCTGTTGGGGGGGGGGGGGGATTTACCGGAATTCGATTTCCTGTGCAGGAGATTAAAATGGGAAACTATATGTGGACTTACGTTTGACGGGCTGTTTGCCTTCCTGCCGCGATGCCTCCTCCGCATACTTGACAATATTTACAGTGTGGGCGGAGGGCGGAGCCGTGGGCAGGGCGAGGGGCGTTGACGCGGGAGGCACAGGGGTGGGGGTGGGGGCGGGGGCTGGGTCCGCCTTGCGATGCTGCGAGTAGGGCGTGGTCGGGACGGAGAGGGATACGCTCAGGTCGGGGCTGGCACAGGGGGGCGGATCCGCCTCGTCGTGACGTATGGACATGGTTTCGCTGGAGCTCGAGGGCGAGCCGTCATACTTGCGCAGGACGTTGCTGTAGAGCTTCTTCGCGATTGGGTGCGTCCTTAGCTTGTTCCGCCTCTCCGGGGTGCGCTCCGGAGTTCCTGGCGTCCCGCCTGAAAAAGAAAAATGATGGATATAATAATAATGATGAGAGAGACGATAATGGATAATTCGCACAAAAAATATTATTGCTTCTTCTGTAATATAATATTAATCATGAGAGCAAATATATTGGAGAAATTGCAAAGAAAAGTTTACTGTAAGAGTGTTTAAAAAGAGCTGAGTTTGCGATTTTTTCATACTTTTTTTGATTTAATTAATAATAAAATTAAAGCTCGTTGTAGGAAATACAAGGCTTACTTTTCTTCTTGCTGTGCCTGAGCGAGCCTTGGTTGGACTCGAGGCCCCCGTGGGCGGGCGAGTCGGCGGGTCTCTTCTCGGGGGCGTGGCGTCGGCGCGAGGGGCGGTGCCTCGGGCGGGGCGTGGCCGGGCGGGAGGAGGTGGCGCCGGGCTCGGGCGAGAGGGCGGAGGCGTTGGAGGAGGAGCGGCGACTGGGCGGAGTCTCGACGAGGCACCCGCCCTGGTTCGGCTCGAGGCCGTACTTGAGCAGGAGCCGCACCACCTCCACCGCGCCGTGCTCCACGGCCACGTGGAGCGCATTGCTGAAGATCACCGGGGCCTCCTGCACCGAGCTCGAACTTAGGGAACTCCGCGAGCCGGAGACGTCCTCGCGGGCCGCCGGCTCCAATCTGAAACACAAGGGAGGTTAGCTTTTAGAGGAATTTTTCAGATACTTGTGCATGTGCACTAATAAAAATATGCTCGTATGTTACTTTTGGTTAATAAAGGAAGTTAAACACAAACCAACACAAATTTTGCGTTGATTTTAGTACAGTTTGCGGTGAATTTAGCGCAGAAAACGATGGAGAGACTGCATGGGCTCCAATGCATTCCTCTGATCGCGACGTTGAATATACACCACTTGTTTTTTTATGGAAGTAAGTGTGGAAAATGTCTTCAGTCCTTTTCTGCAAAGGACTGTTTCTTCAAAGGACTGGAGACATGCTTAGGGCAACTGAGATGGACTTTTGGCGGAGGTCTGCTGGCATCTCAAGAAGAGAGCGTATCCGCAATGTAAAAGTGCGCGAGATAATGAATGTGGAGAATGACATCGTGCACGATATCAGGTCCAAGCAGTTGGTCTGGTATGGACATGTGCGAAGGATGGCAGACGATCGGTTGCCCAAGCAAGTTTTTGGTTGGGTTCCTCCCGGAAGGCGACGGCGTGGACGTCCTGTGAAAGGTTGGGGACAGGGAGTGTAGGAGGATATTAGGAGGTGCCAATTGCCTGATGGTCTGGGGGAGGATAGGGGGCAATGGCGATTTGGCGTCGCAGAGCGCGAGGCTGCGCTGTAGAAGTGGCTTCATGTATGTATGTTACTTTTGGTTAATATAGGAAGTAAAACACTGACCAACACAAATGCGTTGATTTTAGTACAGTTTGCTGTGCATGTAGCGCAGAAAACGATGGAGAGACTGCATGGGCAAATGAATTATATTCCTCTGATCGCGACGTGGGTACTCACCACTCGTTTTTCATGGAGGTAAATATGGAAAATAGAAGAGAATTTTCTTCATAATTAGATCCATATCATCTGAAAATTTGAAGAAAAAATATTCATAGATCTTCTCAAAGATAAACATTTTACTGGAGGAAATTTGGCGACTCTCGAATGTTCATACAGGGTGCTCCCTGAGCACGACTGCATAGTGTTCCTTAAAACATATCCTTTCCTCAAGATGCCCGAGGCTTTGTATGGTCTATTCTGTGATTAAGGGAAGTTTAAGAAGATCCTGGATAAAGCGTCATAAAAAGGACAATACAATGGAACTGGAGTAGAATTAAACCGTGCAACTTTGAAAATTGATACATTGCAAGGGATTACGAAGGTTTACCGCCACAAAAATTTAAAAATACGAAAAAAAAATTTGCAGGTTTCAAAAAGGCAGAGCTTGATTTTTATATATGTAGAAGTTGAAAAATCATAGAAGTCGCGTGTACTGGTTTGAGACAACAACAAATCTAAAGACGTATTTTGTTTGGCGTAACAATCGAAACTGTTTTGCATCAGTGTGTAACATTCGTATTTTGTTTGAGTGTTACCGGAAATGAGGGGGCGTGGCTTATTTAATTGGATTTTTTTTGCACAACATGGCAACGCTGTCGTAACATTTTGATGCGAAACACTTGGAACGTGCTCCGGAGCAGGTTGCAGAATTGTTACGAGGTTTCTAACCTCACTTCTAGCTGCTTTGCTCTCATTGGTTGTGAAAAAGTGACGCAAATAACACAAAATCGGCAGCAGGAAACAATTGTTGCGGCAAACAAAATACGTCTTAATGATAAGTTAATTCGTTTTTCTTTGCAAAAGATGAAATACAGGCGAGAATTTTGAAACAGCTCAATTGAATAACGTGATTTCCAAGTTTAAGCATTGATACAAATCGATGAACGATTGAGCATTCAAAGCGCCTTCAAGGTCCTTCTCTAATCTTACGGGAAATGACGATATCACTATACGCACGCCGTGATGGTGGTATCGTATACCCGTCCAATTGAAGGCGGGCGCATACTTGTCTGTGGCACCTTCCGCGAATCAGAAGATTTGCATCGGAATTTTTATTGTTTGAAGGTTGGTTGCCCTTTTTGAGCCCTAACAGCTCCATATTTGTGCATGTCCGCACTCTCTCTTTTTAGTTCAAAATAACTTTTCAGCGCTAAAATTAAAGTGTTGACATTTTGCATTTGCAGCATGAAATTCTTCATCGGGTGTTTTTCCAAAACACGCAGCATGGACTTTTAAAATTGATAGTTTATGGTAGCATTGATTTCTACGACCAAATGGACGTATTTATGCTGAAAGGAAGTATGTGCATAAGATTTTCGTGGAACATAGTTTCTTTTAGCATAAATACGTCCAAATTACTTTCGGTTTAGAATGGAAGTAATCCATATTCATTCTTCTCACTGCGGCTTACTTTTTGTTACCTCTCTGAATTCTGAAAGTTTTATGCCAACAATTTGTTCTCATATTGGCTCTGAGGTAAATAATTTTCTGTCGGTTTATGTACGTATACTTACTAAACCAGGAAACGTTGAGATTTATGATTATAAAAAGACTGGGAGTCTTTGGTGTACGGATCATGCCAGATTTTCTCAACTATTATCAAAGGTGCTCCACAAACTTGATGCGGGGTTCTTGAATTGATGGGAAAATTGATGGGCATAAAGAGGAAATTTCAAAATAAAAGAATTTATCGACCACGTAGCGACGTTGTAGACTTCCGGTCATGCTTTATTTTTAAATGGAAAAGTTCTTGAAAATTATCGTATTTTTTCCTCTCTGTGCGAAGAAAACTCTATACAAATTTCAAGAAACTATACTGATTTGTTCTTCTTCGAAAAATTAAAATGGGAGCAGAGATGCTCAAACACCGCGAACGAGATACGTGGTCCTGGTCTCGTAATTTCACCGTAGATATTTTTTTTTATCCAAATCATCAGTGGCGTGGCCTGCGTGGCAAGCTTTGCGATATATCGATTGATCCGTCATTTAAACCCATGGAAAAGGATCGATGAACAGGGTGTTCGCAGCGAAAACCTTAATAATCGATTCTTCACCATAGGTTTAAATGGCATAACAATCGATATATTGCAATTCACGCCACGCCACGCCACTGCAATTCATCATTCTAGAGCCAATACTAGAAAGAGTTGGAACTTCCAGAGACACTCAATGCCACACTCATCACGCAATAAGACTTCTAAACTGAGCCGGAGCTTGCATTGGTAGAAATTTGTGACACTGATCTTACACCACTTCAAATTTTAAGGACTAAAAAGGCCCCAGTACTGCCGTGCTAAGGAAAAACGCCGAATGAACCTTTAAGCATTGCCAAATTTCCTTTGATTAAACGCAAATTTTCGAGAAAAGTTATGATAATTTCTCTTCCAATTCTTCAGATTATTTTGTTCGCAATTTCACCTAAAGTTCCTGAAGATTTCAGGGAAAAATATTCATTAATTTCCTTTTAAATACACATTTTATTGGAGGGAATTTGGCAACTCTCGAATGTTCATACGGCGTTTTTCCTTAGCACGGCGGAGTAGGCATCTGCATATTAGACAAGACGGAGCCCCGGTGGATCCGCTAAGACAGTTAAAACAAATATAAAGCCGTATGCGGTGAAACTCGGGTGTATTTACTTTTGAAAAAAGCTCGAGGGACCCGATGATATCCACCCACAACCACAGATCCCCACCAACAGATTGTCGGAAGGCAAATGACACGGATAGAGGAACAATCCCGCCCCGAGAGGGGGCAATTAAGGCGTGAATTGGGGTAATTTGGCGCCGGGGACAAATGTTTGCTTTGAATGGCTCGCGACGCTGCCTCATTTTCATCCGGCATGATATCTATTTCTCGCGGAGGTTTTCATTCAAGACGCCGAAAAATGAAAGGCTTTGTTTGTCCTCAAACTTTCCGCATTGGACTCGGTGGCGAGTTTTTGGATTCGTGAGAGGAGGCTTGGCTCATCCTGAACCTGAATCAAGAGGCTTGGCTCTCGATCTAGCAAAAAAATCCGATTGAATCAGGAGTCAATTTTCTTTTCAGTGTTTTCAAGAGTTTGGACTCTAGATCCAAGCGAATTTTTTTTTTCCAGTGTACCATTCCGGTGCGTTTGAAATTCCTTCAAGTTTTTGAAATTTTAAAAGGTGCCGGTTTGTCCAGGAAAGACGAACGTTCAGCATTAAAATCCAATCAGTGGCGTGGCGTGAATTGCGATGTATCGATTGTTATGCCATTTTAACTCACGGTGAAGAATCGATTAGAAGAAGAATCGATTATTAAGGTGTTCGCTGCGAACACCCTGTTTATCGATCCTTTTCCACAGGTTTATATGGCATAACAATCGATGTATCGCAAAGCACGCTACGCCACTGATTGGATTTTAATGCCGAACGTTCGTGTTTCCTGGACAAACCCGCTCCTTTAAAAAGTTCAAAAACTTGGAGGGATTTCAAACGCACCGGAATGGTACACTGGAAAAAAAAATTCGCTTGGATCTAGAGTCCAAACTCTTGAAAACCCTGAAAAGAAAAAATACTAATGATTCAATCGGATTTTTTTCTTAAATCGAGAGCAAAGCCTCTTGATTTAGGCGGATTTCCTTCTGATTCAAGCGAAAATCCGATTGAATCGAGAGTATTTCTTCTTGTCAATGTTTTCAAGAGTCCGGTTTAGATTGAAGCCATTTTTTTCCAGTGTAGAAAAATGACGGAGATGATGTACTGCGACAGTCAAATCGCTATTTCCTCTTAATTTCCACTGATTTTGGTTGAAATAAAACGTGTTTCAGTGTGGAATTGTTGCTTGTTAACTACAGAAAGCATGAATGAGATTCGACTCTAGTTTTCATTTATGAATACTAGAGAGACATTCGAAGGAAGTCGAAAAAACCTTTGCTTGCTTCTGATTAGTGCCGGGTGACATTATTCAGTTCAACATGAAACAGGGGCATTTTAAATTTGCGGAAAAGTTGAGCAATTTCAACGGTTTATTTCTCGGTTTTAAATTACCTTTTTGCGTCTATGATGTGCACATCGTGTTCTACGCGACGTTTACTTTCGGAAAAATTTTAGCAACTCAAAATTCGTTCATGGTTTAGTGACTCATTAAAACGACGATAATCCATACAAAAGGTGCAGACATTCCGAAATCATGAGTTGCAAAACGCGGACTCCGTGGGTTTTAAGATTAGACCGAAACACGGCGCGGCCGGCGCGGATCGCGTACTGGCGCCTACGAGACTGCAAGGATACTTCACGCATTGCGCATAAAACTTGACACAAGACTACGGTGATACTTCACGCATTGCGCGTGTACGCGCAATGCTTGAAGTATTCCTGCAGTCTTGTAGGCGCTAATGCGTAGTTCGCGCTGGCCATTTAAGTTCGGTCATAGTGGCACATTTTGACCTATATACTCCAAGTAAAATATTGCGGGTAACAGGACGGATTTAACCAAAATCAGCCACACATCAACGCTGTCTCATTTCCTTTCATGTTTAAGTTTGTTTGATTGGGAAACTAAATAATCAGCTTTCTGGCTTTTAATTGTGTATGCACAGCCTCCATTCTCTACAGTTAGGTCACAAAAAGTTTCAGGATGTTACGTTTTTCGATGTTCCGGCCTTTGCCAGCAATCAGATGACAAATTAGAGAAATTTTCGGTTGGAACTCTTGTAATAATACAATTTGCGAAAGAAAATTTTGCAAAATTGAAACGTAGTTGCGTTCTTTCGTATAGCAAGAAACAACGATTAAGCCTTCCTAAGGAAGAACCCGCTTGAATAAAGATTACGGGTAAGTTATAATCAAATTACGAGCGTTTAAAAAGTGGTCATTAATTTTATGAAAGCGGGAGAATAGACTGCGAGCAATGCTTCTCGGATTTCAGAGACGTGAATGCCGCCTTGCTAAGGAAAAACGCCGTATGAGTCTTCAGGCGTTGCCAAATTTTCTTTTGATAAAACACGAATTTCCTGGTAAACTTATGAATATTTCCCTCTCAATTTTTCGCAGAATATTGTTCGCAATTTCACCTGAAGTCCCTGAAAATTTTAAGGACATTTTTTTATAATAGCTTTTATCTCTTTTAATACTATTCCCTTTTCTGTTGTTTTTATAATCATTACTATGTGTTTTATACATATTTTTTCTTCAGTAAGTTCAACTTTTTTATAAATCACATATATCTTACTATTTGCTTGATTTTATTATTTTTTTTAGTTACTTTTTTATTTTCAGTTTCAACTATAGTCATAATAATTAAAATTAGGATTACCGGAGTTAATTTTTCTGTAATTGAAAGCTATGTTTAACTTTAGTTTCTGATGCGGCAGAAAATACAGTAAATTTAATATTTATATTAAAGATTTAAATCCTTCTTTGGAAATAGGTGTGTGGAATAGGATGAGATATAAACATTTTATTGAAGGAAATTTGGCAACACTCGACTGTTCATACGGCGTTTTTCCTTATCGCGGCGGCATGGGCGCGGGTGTGGGTGAGTGACTGGACGAACGAAGTATGAAGTTGGGATCTTTGGCGGGGGATGGAGTGACTGTTCATTTGTTAGAGCGCGGTTAATTAGACAGGGGACAGGGATCAAGGGACGTGCGTAAATTATTCAATGAGAAAATTCGCCGCTAAATCCCCTTTTAATATTTAAAGCTACTCCCGACATTGCGCCGCGCTCGTTGTCTCCTCTTTGTCCCGCCATATAGTCGCTCCTCTGACGTAAGGGCGTATCTCGATTTCCACATGGGCCCCGGAAAGCATTGAGTTATATGGAGATCAGGGCTCACGTTCAAATTGAAATGCGCCCTTACGCCAGAGGAGCGACGATATATTGAGCCTGCCCGGGCACCTGTTCCGCCGTGCTCAGGAAGAACAGCGTATGCTGCCGTGTCAAGGGAAAACGCCGTATGAACCTTCAGGCGTTGACAAATTTCTATCGGCAAATCACGAGTTTTCAGAAAAATTTGTGAATATTTTTTCTCCAATTTTCATGAGGATTTTGTTCGTAATTTTATCTAAAGAGTCTGAAAATTTCGAGGAGAAATATGCATAACTTTCTTCAAAAATGTATGTTTTATTCGCGGAAATTTGGCAACTCTCGAATGTTCGTACGGCGTTCTCCCTTAAAACGGCATTATGGGCTCTTAGATTTTACCAAATTTTCTTTGGTAAAATGCACGATATTGGAAAAACTTGTAAGCATATTTTGGTGAATTTTCCAGAGAATTTAAAACGATATCCTATCAAACATGCACTGTTTCAAGTATATTTTGAAATCTGTCAAACTTTTCGTCAATTTTAAATCTTGGTGTCCTTGGGACATGGACGGTCATATTCGGATGTATTTCTGCCGAACAGAAGTATGTGCACTGAGACATGGGCCCTGAGATCCATAAGAATATATGCATAAGAGGGTTCATGTCTTATTGCGCATAGTTTCGTTTGGCAGAAATACGTCCCTTTTATATGCGCTCTTTCATTCCTCCTTTTTGAGAAAACAACTTCCATGGTTATTCACCCCGACCATATTCTTTCTCGCTAACCTATAAACTTCAGCTGTGCAACCAACGCATTTTGCGGTCTGGGGAGGAGACTCTTTGTTGCGCTATTTATCAACGAAGGACCATTTGGTGTACTCAGAGAGATTATATTTTACAAATTTCGCAATAACAGCGCAGCCGTTATATTTTGAATTGCCGTGTTACCGAAGAGAGCTGTAACAACCATCTGAAATTACATTTCCTCAAAAATTCTAGGAATTTAATTTTAATGCGGCGTACGAATGATTCCATCAAAACGGAAATAATGTTCTCTTCTTGCAGAATACAAGAATTCATTGTTGGAGAGCAGTAAGTGCGGAGACATGAACTTACGACAAAACATTAAAAAGGTCCATAAAATGCCGCGAGAATCTTGTATTTGCTGCTGCCTCGTGCAAAATGGTACCTTTTTCTGCCGAAGTCCAACTTTTAAATGTGTTCATTATCTGTTGATAACGTAACCAGACAAACATGTAGAAAATTGTGAGTGCGGCTGCCTTTTCTCACATGAAATTATTAAGTTCTTTTCATTATGTTTGAGGATAGAAATCATTGATTTTTTACCACTCGAATAGTTAGTTGATAGTGTCATTAATGATCATTTGAATTTTACGAAAATCAGTGGCTTCTCCCGATAAATATACCGACCACCCAATATTGACAAAACGCTTGGTAGGGTTGGTTTTTGAGGAAAATAGGACAGTAATGAAAAGTGAGTACTCTAGAATTGACAACCTATTTCAAACTTCCCACTAAAAATGAAACAAAACTAAAATGCGACTAATTGCAAGCGCTCCGTCGATTTTGTGTTATGAATTGGGAAAGAGCATACCCTTGTTTCATTTACCCGCGGCTTATCACACTCAGTAATATAAAATCATGAGACCAGTGTATCACGCTAATTATATCATTAACCGGTTGCTCTTCTCTTCCTCACTCCCTTTCCATTTTATAAAAAAATACGAGGCAACATAATTGTTTACTGCCGAAATCACGCGCTGAATTTGGCAGCTGAATATGGGAGCTGAATTTCGTTGCTAAACAGTTGAATTTTGTTATTTTAAGTCTTTTTCATCCACATTTACATTTAACTTATTCGAATATTCCGGAGAAATTGATAAATACTACGAACACCACTAGAGTGCTACAAAGTCTCGAATGTTAAAAAAAAAAAAAAAAAAAAAAAAAAAAAAAAAAAACTGATAACACTGCCTCAATTGAGTCTGATTTTTTTAGAAGGTGGAACACGTTTCACGACTGAGGGTGAGATCGAAGGTCCCAAAGCGCGTCCCACCTTTTAAAACAATCTTACGCAAATGAGTCAGTTCTTTAAAAAATGTTTGTGTTTTTAAAAAAAAACTTATAAATGCTGAGTCACTCCCGATCCTTGTCAAGGCCTTCATATCTGTGCGTGTGCGTCGAGGGAAAAATTCAGAGCGTACTCAACAACGGACCAACGACTCCCACATTCAGCTACGTTCAGCTGCCAATATCCAGCGTGAGATTCTGACTTTATATATTTGCAGAGTATTTTTCACACAGCGAGGAAAAATGAGGAATATTTGCGAGAAATGTTGAGTATTTGCACACATAGATACGTGCTTTTGCAGTTCAACGCGGGTATGTTTTTGGATGCATTCTGCTTGAGGATCCGCCGAGACAGTTTCTAATTATAGCTTGACGCTGTGACGTCCCTAATGATCCGCGGAACAAGCGCGCCCTTCCACCCTACACCCCCAGCCCCCCCTCCCCTTTCACGTCACTGCCTTCGGCCGTGACTTCTGCAGTCGCATCTAACAGGAACAGTAGATGGTGGAGCATTGGAGCTGCGAAGCGAAAATGCCAAGTTATACTACACGCGAGGAAAAGTTAAAACAGACAATTGGAGGGTTGATAATTTTTTTCATTGAGGTCATGTTTTTTGTACAATTGAACTCTCGAATAGATGGAGCTATGACGTAGTTGCAAAATCAGTCTATGCAGGTATTAGCATGATAAAGATGATACAAGAGGCCTGTAAACACATCTGAAGCTTGTTCTCTACGCTGGAAAAAAAACACATTGGATCTGGAGTCCAGACTCTTGAAAACATTGACAAGAAAAAACACTCTTCATTCAATCGGATTTTTGCTTGAATCAAAACGAAATCCGCCTAAATTAAGGGGCTTCGTTCTTGATTTAAGCTAGATTCTGATTGAATCAAGAGTACTTTTTCTTGTCGATGTTTTTAAGAGTCTGGACTCTAGATCCAATGTGTTTTTTTTTTCCAGTGTAATGTACATTTGAAAGCCTTAATATGACTGATGATTGTCGGGGTTAGCACTTTGCTAGGCGAGTTTTTGCGAATTAGGGGCCATTTAAGTATTACTTAACGCACTTTTTCCGATTTTTACCCCCCCCCTCCCCCTTTTAAACTAACCTAACACAGCATTACATCCCCTTTTGAATTACGTAAGCTGGCCTGACCCCTTCCCTCCCACCACAATGTCGGGTCACGCGCCAATTAAAGATTCATTTGGGAAGGGCGGAATTTTCAATTTTTTTTTTGCAAATTTTTAGCCTCAGCTCGAATTTAACACAACGCTGGTCTTGACCCTGATCCCTCCTTGTAACGCACCGTAACGCTGGCTTAACCTCTCTTTCTCTAAACGCGTTACGTAATACTTAATCGGACTCTTAGGTCAGGATGGCTAAACCAATTATTGCTCAGCTGCGTCATCATGAGGAGAATCTGAGCGCTGACTTCCCAAATTGACCTTTACAATGCGGATGATAGCAAAACGTAGAGTCCCTTTATACTGAGAGTCAAGACGACACCCTCTCATGGAGTCACAAACGGGAATAAAGATTACACAAATTGAACTTTTTTCGTAACTTTGATCGGCCCATTCTCAAATTCCTTTCTCCGTTCCTTCTCTCATTCCGTTTGTTCCTTGCCGAACCCGTAATTCCCTGGTCCATTCCAGATTATAATCTTTGCAATCGGTGAAAATATAATCTTTATTCTCATTTATGTCACTGTGAAGGCCTAAAATACGGGAACCAATCAGAAATGGATTCACATTGTCTTGACTCTCAGTATAAAAGGAATCTAGCAAAACGAGGTTTCTGAAAAATACTGTCTGTGACTTTTGTCAAGATCATAAAGAATATTCAAAATCTCAAGAGTCTTCATCTCGAGATCAATCAAATAAACAGCGCTCGAACAACCCTACATGCGCGAGCGTGACAACGCCGCAACAAACGTAAAGTGTAGGTCGCCGAGAGGCAGCGCATTCATCTGCCACAAACGAAAACACCCCCTCCCGCCCTCCACTGATGGAGCAATTTCTGAAATGCAGAAAAAAAAGAGGGAAAGAGGCCGGAAAAATTGTCTCCGAGCGGGCCGAGTGAGCCGGCGAATTCCATTCGCGAAGGAATGAATATTTCATCGGGGGGGGCGATGACGGCGGCCCGAGCTCAGGTCCGCTTTTCATTATTTCGAGCGCAGTTTAACCAAAAAACGCGGATCTTCAACGATAACATGTGATGCTTTACGCGGTTTATTGCTTAGGGTAGGTTTTAGGGGCTGTTCCAGTATTACGTAACGTACGTATGGGGTTAAGAGGTGTTTGAGCCAGCGTTACGGTGCGTTACGAATGGAACGGGAGTTTTAGCCAGCGTTACGGTGCGTTACAAAGGGGACGGGAGTTTTAGCCAGCGTTACGGTGCGTTACAAAGGGGAGGAGGGTTTGAGCCAGCGTTACAGTGCGTTACAAAGGGAAGGAGGGTTTTAGCCAGCGTTACGGTGCGTTACAAGGAGGAGGGGGTGTCAAGCCAAGTGTTACGTAACAAATCCGAGCCGAGGGGTGAGAAAACGAACTTCGAAAAATATTGAAAATCCTGCCCATCCTGGATGGATTTTTTGGCAATTCGGGGGCGGGGGTGGGGGTCAGGGACCAGGCCAGCGTTGCGAAATTCAAAAGACTGAGGTGTAGGGCTGCGTTACGGTCGCGTTACAAGGGTGGTAGGGAGGTTAAAAAAATCGGAAAAAGTACGTTACGTAACAGTTGAACGGCCCTTTAGCAGTTTTTTTAGACCAAAAGCACAGACCTCTCACAGACGCGTGATGGAGATATGAGCTTACTTGATTAGGGTGCTTTCTTGGAAGTTTTCGAACCAAAACTGTTCAAGTACGACGGAAACTTGCTTGAGATGGGAGGTTCTTCATTTAGAGTGAGCTCAAGTAGTTTTTGGGTGACGATCAAGTAGCTCCGATTTCCGAAAGATCGGAAAGAGGAAAGAAGAAAAAACTATTCCTCGATAAAAATTAGTACGATTAGTATTTTCTTGATAATACTTCTTCAGTGTGAATGATGCACTGGATGCAGAAGTGGCATATCTTAGTTACCGTACCTTAAAATCTCTGTTAACCTCATTATGTTACCTGCATCCATTATGATTAAAACAAAAGCAAGTAATTTGCTGTAACTTTTACGGAATATTCATTAGGATTTCACAGTACTGAAAACGTAAAAATTCCGAACATTCACCCAATACTTTCCTTTCTGAAATAAAAATTAGCACTTCAGATTTTGAAACACCGCAACCAAGAAATGTCCTTCCTGCACCCGACGCGTCAAATCTCTTAAGCGCCTTCACTCTGCACGATACTTCACGCACATCCGGAAAGTTAAAATAGTTGCATGTTCCGAATCGCATACAAATAGAGATAACAATCTAGCGGCTGATGCAATATCCTTATTTATCCGTTTGCTACATATGAAATGCCGGAATGTTCTAAGTCAGGAATCATAAACAAGTGATGGAAAACGAATAAAAACTCCCGAAATTGTGCTTTGGAGCTCTGAGTGCGCTGAGGAAACGGGGCGAGCGCGAACATTCCGTAAACCTTTGCGAGGAGATAAGAAAATAAAAATTAAATCACGTTTCCCGATGGAAATCCCCATTGCGGAACCCCATTCGATTGCCAGAAGTTGAGGAATACACGGAAACGAAAGACACCGGATAGGATAACGTATTGCTTCTTGTTAACCCATTGCCGGGACGTTGCCACATCGAGAAAAAACACGAGTATTCTACAGTAATCATGGTAGTAACGCACACGGGATTCCAACAGCAAAATAATTTTAATTGTATGATAACGAGACACATGAGAAAGCCGTAAGTGCGCAAGAAATGACGTAATTTTAGGCAAAACAGCTGTATGTGACATTACTCCCCGGAGGGCCGATTGAAACAATTGTTTCAAGTAATTAGCCGCCCTCCTCTGCCAATTTCTAACCTGAAAATGTGTTTGTGTGTCACATAAACATGTAGAGGATGTCACTTACGGCTGTCTTGCCTAACACTAGCCTAACATTTAATGAAAAATACTCTTTTATGTAATTGAAATCTAATCATCGCATTCGAGTGCAATTTCGATATCAGTGACTTTTATTACGTTGAATTTCTTTCTCAAATTTGGCACATGAATTTTTCAGTCTCACGGCAACAGAAGTGCGATCTCAAAATTCGGAAAAAATGACAAGGAGCTGAAATTATGGAACGAATCGATGCGATACGTCGCACGTCGCTCTGACACAAAAAATGTCGTCCGACGAATCACCTTAAGCTTTCTTAATTTTTACGGCTCCAGTCCCATTTTAAGGTGATTCGATGGACGTCATATTTTGTGTCAGAATGGCATGCAATATATCGTGTCAATTGGTTCCATTTTTTCAGCTACCCGTCATTTTTCTCCTATTTTGAGATCGCAATTCTGTTGTTAGGAGACTACAACACTCACTTACCAATTTTAACAAAGAAATTTAACGTAATAAAGGCGTGGTTTTTTAAGAGACAAAGAGTGCAATTTCGATATCAGTATCAAATGTGATGTTTTCTCTCTGAAAAAACCACGCCTTTATTACGTTGAATTTCTTTGTTAAAATTGGTAAGTGAGTGCGTTAGTCTCCTGACAACAGAATTGCGATCGCAAATTTGGAGAAAAATGACGAGTAGCTGAAAAAATGGAGCCAATTGATGCGATGTACCGCATGCCATTCTGACACGAAATATGGCGTCCATCGAATCACCTTAAGTTGCTTATATTATTCATTCAAAAATATAACTCATTTGGCAACGCAGCGAGGTATTGGTCCGTCGCGTGGATACATTCGGAACGACACACGTCGCGTCGTAACTACCAGGAGTAAATCATTGTGAGTGTTGCAGGTGAAGAGGTCGGAGGGGTTGTTGATCGCCCCGTGATGGGGGGGGGGTTCGGGGGCTTTATTGCGCTCCGTCTTAAGGAGTACTCAGCAGTTACCGGCACGTTCTGCGCATAGTCTTGCAGTAATGGTAATATCGTTTGGGGGCGTAACGTGGAATTGCAGTGCTATTTTGGTAGCCAAGAAAATCTTCGGAATCGCAGGAAAAAACGCGGTACAAATGGAGCACCTATACTGTCGCGCCAAGGAAAAACGCCGTACGAACCTTGAGGTGTTCCAAACTGTAATTCTATGAAAAACGAATTTATTGGGAACGTTGTAAATATTCTTCTTCCAATTTTTCAGACTATTTTGATCGCAATGTAATCTGATATGTGAAAATTCAAAAAAATTGTTCATAAATTTCGTTTAAAATAAATGTTTTATCCTGAGAAATTTGGCAACTCTCGAATGTTCATACGGCGTTTTTCCTTAGCACGGCAGTATATAGAGAGAGTATTGCCACCAATATTTCAATTCTGTACATTCAAATTTGTCGCTTTAGAGCGCTCCACGGTGATCTACAGCCCTTAACCGCTGCTGCACTCTTTCAACATGTGACATGAAAACTCCTGGGTACTCGTACGATTGGCAGTTCTCAATCTAGAGGCTATCCTCTCATTCTATGCTCTGCTACGCCTCTTCTATGCACGCCCACGGTCATAACTTTCCGGTTTTGCGCACACAAAATGTAATTTTGGATTTTCCTGATAATTTAGACGAAATTTTCTGCTTTTTCCGAGAACAAATTGACACTCGTTCGATTTAAGAAATCAACTTATTGCTGCTTTGAATCGCATTTTTGAAAAATGTTTGAAGCTCTCAGAATTTCCTAATCCATGGCCGTTTTTTAATTTCCTGGAATTTTTCTAATAGCATCGAATTTTCCGATATTTCCCCGTGTTTACTGATAGTAGACACACTGGCACAGAAACCTCAAGGCTCCTTTCTCGAAACTCAGTCGCCAACTTTCGATTCATGTTTTCAGCATCCTCTTAATTTTGAACGATAATTACTTGAACGTCAGCGAAGCATAAGTTGCAAACAGTCCCTGACTCATGCAGAGGGACGCCCATTCCGGAACATTTTCTCTCCCAGTCACGTAATGCATGTTCCAAATGCACCTAAAACAAGGTGGGAGAATGTCTCAACCCCTTCGCGACATAAAAGGAATTACATTCCTTCGGGGAAAGGGAATGGTATTTGTGGGTGGCTTCCAAACTCTCAATCCTTTTCTAAATGCACACTTTTATATCGATGGCTAAGGTGCGAAGTAGGTATCTCCATTACGGTGTTTTCAAATGTATGCTCCTATTTCAGTTTTTTGAGAAGAAGTAATGTCGACTTTATAGCTTGAATTTACACAGAAAAAAAAGAAGGAAGCTTTCAAAAAATTACGTTGACAAGTTTTTTGACAATTAGTGAAAAAATAAAGTATGTGCCAGCCTGGCAGCCAGGAAGTCTGCCACGCCACCAAGAGGGATATGTGGTTTCGCATTTTGACCATCGATATATTGACTCCTGGTTTCCTTAAGGTTCGGCTCAAGTATTACGTAACGCACTTTTTCCAATTTTTCGACCCCTCCTCTTCCTTGTAGCGCTCCCGTAACGCAGCCCTATCCCTCCCTTTAGAATTACGTATTGCTGACCGGACCCGGTTTCAGGACATTCCGTCAACGATTTCTTGTCCGCGTGCCTGCTTTTTCCAGTAGTTTACGTCCACGCGTAAAATAAGAGTTGTGTTGAAAGAGACTATACAAAAATAAATGTAAGAGGGGAAAAAACCAAAAGATAAAATAAATAATTAAAGTACTTTGGGGATCATTAAATTGGACACGGAGCCACCTTCATATTTACAAAACAAATTTTATATTTTCCTTCAATAAATTTTTTCCCCCATCAATTTAAATGAGGAAAATCCATGCAGAATGTGCAAAAATTTCAAAATCATGAGCTGAAAAACGCCGACTCCGCGATTTTAAATATTAGAACCGAACACAGAGCGGAGCGGCGTGCTACCGGCACGAAACGCGCACTAACGCCTTCAAACCTAAGGGAACACTTCACGCATTGCGCAGTGCTTGAAGTATCCCCATAGGTTTGTAGGCTTCGATGCGCGTAGGGAGTTCGCCAGCCGCCCGCTACGCCGCGCCGCAGCGTACCACGGCGCTTCAAGCAACTATTTCACAACAGAGGTGTTGCACAGTATCAAACGAAATTGGAGGCGCTCCAATATTTTAAGAATGATAGGTATCCTTCAAGAGTACGGAGCTTTCCTCGCAAAATAAATCAAGGTACTACGGCACGAACTCCCCTGCCGAAAAAAAACGCGTGGACATAAGCTACTAGAAGAACTAGGTGTGCTGACAAAAAATCGGTATCGAAATGTCATTGAACCGCCGGACCCTCTCCCTCTCCCCCCTCCCTCAATTTTTTTTTAAAAAAAAATAAAGAAAACGCTTAAAAAATATCAATGGTTTTCAATTTTATGTATGTTTTTTCCAGAGTTTTATTTTCTCCCCGGCTCGGGTTTGTTATGTAACGCTAAGCTTGACTCCCTCCTCCCCCTTTTAGGAGACCGTAACGCTGGCTCAAACCTCCATATCCCCAAAGTGCGTTACGTAATACTAAACGGTCCCTGAGCGTAATTCTAAATCGTCCTGTAAAACGCAACACCGTTGAAAAGCGTATACCTCGCGAAATTTTGCAGCAATCCTCAGCAGGAATTTTCAATTTTTCGCACGTTTTTTTTCAGAGGTTTTCCCCCCCGGCTCGGATTTGTTACGTAACGCTAAGCTTGACTCCCTCCTCCTCCTTTTAGGAGGTGCGGTGGCGTTTGCGGACGTGGCGTTTGCGGATTCTAAGAATCGGGTGGCGTTTGCGGATTCTCATATTTTGACGGTGGCGATTGCGGACAGGCGGAACAGGGCCGGTGGCCTTTGCGGACCAGAGAATTTCGGCGGTGGCGATTGCGGACGGAGGGGTAGGCACCTACATATGCTGCCCCCCACCCCTGCGCTGTATATTAAAGAGAAAAATTACTGGAGAGGCTCTGGATTCCTTTTCGTGGATGTAGAATGAAAAACATATTAGTATTAAACATTAGTATTATATTAGTATAAAAACATATGAGCAGTAAACATACAGTAAATTTTTAAAAAAAGGCATATCAGAAATCGCAAGAAACTCAAAAATCGTCAGTTTCAGTCCATTTTTCGTATGTAATTTTTTAACTTTCAGTAATTTTGAATTAGAATTTACAACATGTTTTTCATCCTAAAGATGGAATGAAACTGACGATTTTTGAGTTTCTTGCGATTTCTGATGTGCCTTTTTTTAAAAATTTACTGTATGTTTACTGCTCATATGTTTTTATACTAATATAATACTAATGTTTAATACTAATATTTTTTTCATTCTACATCCACGAAAAGGAATCCAGAGCCTCTCCGGTAATTTTTCTCTTTAATATACAGCGCAGGGGTGGGGGCAGCATATGTAGGTGCCTACCCCTCCGTCCGCAATCGCCACCGCCGAAATTCTCTGGTCCGCAAAGTCCACCGGCCCTGTTCCGCCTGTCCGCAATCGCCACCGTCAAAATATGAGAATCCGCAAACGCCACCCGATTCTTAGAATCCGCAAACGCCACGTCCGCAAACGCCACCGCACCTTTTAGGACACCGTAACGCTTACTCAAACCCCCTTCCCCCTCAAGTGCGTTATGTAATGCTTGAACCGCCCCGTGGCGTAACTCTGCGAGGCGTAATTCTGAATCACCCTGTAAAACGCGACACGGTGAAAAAGCGCACACCTCACGAAATTTTGCAACAATCCCCGCTGAAACGGACTGACGATGGCTCGATGATGGTGAATAACTTATGGCGAGTTCGTTTAAGGTCCTCTAATGGAGCGTGCATTATGAATGGCCCCATTCACTGGCCGCGATCTCGGGTCTATTGAGGACTCGCACGCTGATTTTATTAACGTGCTTCTCCGGTCATTGTTGGCGCGGGTTTTTCAAACTTTCAAGCTCCGCTTCCCGGTTGAGGAACCACGAAGGGGGAACAACGCGTGCCAGAGAGATTGATGAATATAAAATTCGCCGCAATCAGGGCTCCGTGCGAAATTTTAAAATGGCAGGGGAGCTAGAGTCCCTTTATACTGAGAGTAAAGACAATGAGAATCCATTTCTGATTGGTTCCCTTATTTTAGGCCTCCACAGTGTCACAAACGGGAATTAAGATTACGTTTTCGGTTTTCACCAATTGCAAAGACTATAAACTAGAATTGACCGAGGTTTTGGGAGTAAGGCAAGGAACATATGGAATGAGAGAGGGAACGGAGACAGGAATGCGAGGTTGGATTGATCAAAGATTACAAAAAACGTCCGCTTTGTGTAATCTTTATTTCCATTTGTGACATTCACAATTGAGCCGTGTTGTCTCGACTCTCTCAATAAGGGAACTCTAGCTTGGAGGACAAAGCGCATAAGTAAAATTATTGCTGTTTCGAGAAATAGGTGTTTGAGATTTCGAAATTACATAGGTTCTCATGGCGGGAAGAAAGTTCGAACTGACTTTCAGATGCGTAAAATTTGGAATTTGGGAGTGAGTTTTTCCTAGAAAATGCATTATGATTAGTTTTACTTGAAATCATGAATATCTCAATTTTTTCAGAAACTGCACTTATGCGCATTGTCTTCCGAGCCCCTCATTTGTCTTCAAAAGTTGCCGAAACGTTGAAATTGGGTAAAAAACGTCCGATTTGAGTAATTTTTATTCCCGTTTGTGGCATCCATAAGCCGCGCTGTCTCAACTCCCTCTATAAAGGGACTGTAGATGCGAACTGGTCATATGGTCATACGAATGCCTACACAGGTCCTACGAGTATGATGGTGTGGCTCAAAGACAATATATTTGAAAACCGCACATTCCTATCTTCCCTATAGTGTACTTTCCCTTAATTAGGTGATGCTCCATAGAGGGGGGGGGGTCGCAATATATCGATTGATCTGCCGTTTAAACCTACAGAGAGGGATCGATAAACAGGGTGTTCGAAACGAACAACTTAATAATCGATTCGTTACCATAAGTTCGAATATGGAGAATGGAGATATTGTATGTGTGAGGAATTTGCGATTTGACTGTTGATTCTTGTGTAAAAGTTCGCGAGAAACACGATGGTGCCACTGGTTTTCTCTGAAATCAACTCCCAAGCTCAAAAAAAGCTCTCAAGTTGAGGCCAAAATGGAGGGGATGTCCCACGCTATCCTGAGAGTCCACGTCTATATCAAGACAAACTCTCCATGCAAAAATTGGGAGCAAATACATTAGCAGGGCTGCCACTTTATTTGGGGACTCCAAAACTGAAAACACGGCATTTAGTCGAGTTTACGTCTCGAAATTTTCTGAGGAAGTTCAAAGAGCACCAAGGGCAACTGTAAGTGAAGTAACAACTAAAGAAAAATTGTTGCCTTACCTGTCAAGCAAGGTCTCCGATTTGCGGAGTAGTATCTCCACATCTTGGCTTTGGGTGTCCGATGAGGATTTGTCCAAAAGACTGCTATGCAAGTTCACCTGTAACAACAAACACGATTGGTGATAAAAATAATAATTTCAACATATAGTTACGATCTTTTACAAACTGCAGTCCATGATTATACATGTTGTTGCTTCCATTCATATTCATGTCATTTACATTCTTGTAAATTTAACAGGATGATACAAAAAATTTATCCACTAAAAGCACCTGAGGATTAGGTACATAGCCTCGAGAAGTCCATTAACGATACTGCCGTGCTAAGGAAAAACGCCGTATGAACATTCGAGAGTTGCCATATTTCCTTCGATAAAGTGTTTGTTTCCAAGAAAAGTTATAAATATTTTCCCTTGAAATTTTCAGGAACTAAAGGTGAAATTGCATAAAAAAATATCTGAAAAATCGAAAGGAAAATATTCATAACTTTACCAGGATTTTCGTGTTTTATCAAAGGTAATTTGGCAACGCCTAAAGGTTTATACAGCGCTTTCCTTTAGCACGGAAGTATAAGTAACTAACATCACCTAATTCCTACTACATCGGGAAGGACGAGGTAATTATCAAAATCGCAAAATGATTTCTCCTATTCACAAAATTTTGAGCTCATCAATTCTCTCATAAGAGAAACATGGTCGATGTCACGCAAGAAAAGAAGGACAGTTGTAAAAAGTCCAGCATTATATGTATAAAATATAAAATTCAAGCAAAAAAATATACGACATTTTTAATAGCCTTCTTGCGCCTCCAGTTGCCTTACTGCACAGGAAAACCGCCTTCAAATTTTTGGATAGGCAATATACGCTCCGGAGAGTTTGTATAGTTGCTCAGAGCGCCTGAGCAGAAGTTACAATATTGCCATAATAAGGAAGAACGCTGCGTCGCGCCGTTAGTCGCCGGTGATTTTAGTTTTTCGGGATACCTCGTTTCATTATTTTCCGATGACTACTCCACGGACACGACAATTTGAAAGCTTCTAACCAGCCATGAGAATAGATTGTCATAATTTATAAAATAGGATTAACAAGATAATTAAATACAAATATTTAATTCAACATAAGATAAACCACGCACAAATAGCCCGCTATTCTTGAAGGGAGTAAGACAAAGTAAAATTACTGAAAATTAAATTTATAACTAACCAATCAATATAAGTTAGCAACTTTGACTACCGGGCTAAAAAAATAATTGATTTTAATTATTAATTTTTTCAGCCCTCAGTCTATGCAGGTATTATTTTTCTAAGAGCAACTTTTGCCGAACTACGTCGAATAACGATGTGTTGTCTAATCGAAACATTAGGAGTCCTCTATACCGCCGTGCTAAGGAAGAACGTCATATGAACATTCAAAATTGCCAAATTTCCTCCAATGAAATGTTTATTTTCGAGGAATGTTATGAATATTTTATCTTGAAATTTGCAGATAATTTAGATCTAATTACAAAGAAAATTCTCCGAAAAGTTTGACAGAAAATATTCAGAAATTTTTCTGAAAATTTTTATTTAATCTAGGGAAATTTGGCAACTGGCGCAGGTTCATACGGCGTTTTTCATTAGCACGGCATTGTAACGCTCACACTGAAAAAAAATCTCGGTGTATTTACTAAGAAAAGGGCAAAATTACCAAGAATTCAGGGTTCTATTTGATCCCAGTTTTCTCTTGGTAAAATTACCATTTATGGAATTGGTAATTTTACCGAGAAATCTCGGTAAAATCATCGAACTTTCTCGGTAATTTTACTGGACCTTGGTAAAAACGCCAATATTTTTGATCGACTGTGGTAGAATTACCCAGATAAAATGGCAAAGTTACCGGGAATTGATTACCAATAAAAGTGGTATTCTCACCTGAAAAAAACAGGAAAAATACCGGTTTTTAGGTAAGCTTACCAGTCTGTCTCGGTAAAATTACCAATAATTGGTAAAAAAAAGTGAGACGGTAAAGGCACCAACGGACCGTGGTAAAAACATCGAGAATTTGTTTTCAGTGTATCCGTACAGTTTGGCAGAAAATATTCAGAAATTTTCCTGAAAATTTTTGTTTAATCTAAGGAAATTTGGCAACTAACGCAGGTTCATACGGCGTTTTTCATTAGCACGGCATTGTAACGCTCACGACGAATAAGAAAATCCGGTGGCGGCCAGTGGCGTGGCGTGAATGATCGATTATCGATATATCGCCATTTGAAGCTATGGTAAATAATCGATTGATAAGGTGTTCGCTGCGAACACCCTAATAATCGATCTTTTTTATAGGTTTGAGTGGGGTATCGATCGATATATCGCAAAGGGCGGCAACAGCGCCCATCTCGGGGGCGGGCGACCCCGATTATCGGCGCAAGAAATTCAATTATCCGGGGAATAATTGCCCGACTGGTGCCCCGCTCATTATTAGTTCATCAAATTAACATTCAATGGCCCACCCTCCCTCCCCTCCCCGACGTCCCGGTCTGGCGGCTCATGACTTCCAACCGCTGCCGTCACGGTGACGCCGTCGGCCCAACTTCCGTCGTTAATTGACGGAATGTGCTCGCCCCCTTCCGACGAGCCTCTTTTCAGCAATAACCGCATTGGGACTGAGTTCGTTGGTGGATCCAGCAATTCGGCAACACCGGATTGCCTCCGTTTAAACCTATGGAAATGTATCGATTCTTGGAGGACATTGGCAGATCCAGCAAATCAGCAACATTGTCTTTCTTCCATTTGAACCTATGCTAAATAATCGATTCTTAGAGGGGCAAGGCGCTCCGGCAAGAATCGATTATTTAGCATTGGTTTAAATGGAGGAAATCAGGTGTTGCCTAATTTCTGGATCCGCCTTTGTTGGAGGAGCCAGGTGCTCCGACAAGAATCGATTATTTGGATCGCATTTAGCAAAAAGAAACCAGCGAAATTCTGCCGTGCTAAGGAAGAACGTCGTATGAGCATTCGAGAGTTGCCGAATTTATTTCAATACATTGTTTATTATTGAGGGAGGTTATGAATATTTTCCCTTGAAATTTTCAGGAACTTTAGATCAAAATACTAACAAAACTCTCTGAAAAATTGGACGAAAAATATTCATAACTTTACCAGGATATTCGTGTTCTATCAAAGGTAATTTGGCAGTGCCTGAAGGTTCATACAGCGCTTTACTTTAGCACGGCAGTATAATTAACTATCAACACCCACTAAATCGGGAGGGACGAGGTATTTATCAAAATTGCAAGATGATTTCTCCTATTCACAAAATTTTGAGCTCATCTTTTCACTCGTAAGAGAAACATGGTCGATGTCACGCAAGAAAAGAGGAACAGTTGTAAAGAGTCCAGCAATACATGTATAAAATATGAAATTCAAGCAAAAAAATATACGCCGTTTTCATTGGCCTTCTTGCGCCTCCAGTTGCCTCACTGCACAGTAAAAACGCCTTCAAATTTTTGGATAGGCAATATACGCTCCGGAGAGTTAGTATAGTTGCTCAGAGCGCCTGAGCAGAAGTTACCATATTGCCATAATAAGGAAGAACGCTGCGCCACGCCGTATGAGCATCAGGATAATGTCAAAGTTTCCATTAAGGACTTTAGATCAAAATAATAACAAAATTCTCCGAAAAATTGGACGAAAAATATTCATTGGTTTACCAAGGAATTCGAGTTTTATCAAAGAAAATTTGGCAGTGCCTGAAGGTTCTTGAGGTTCCACACGCTTTTGAAAACACTGAAATGGTGGTGGTTACGTTTTGTTAAATATGATCCATTTAGTATAGTATTTAAATGGAGAAAACTTGGTGTTGTCAAATTGCTGGATCCGCCTCTGACTGAGTTCAACAGTAACGCACCAGGTCACATTATGAGAAATTAACGGGTATGAGGTAGCTTTGAATTCAACTAATCGTATATTTTCTCCAGTTTAAAATTCGAAGTGTAGAAAGAAAAGTTTTGGGAGTGCCAATGAGAAAAGCGGATGGCTCAGGTGTACCGCGTTAAGTAGAGAGGAAACAAGCCATATCAGCTATTGCCCAATTTAACTGGGCAATTTAATTTTTTACTCAAGATCGTTTCCGTAGATTTCTTTGAAAAATCTTTGAAAATCTATTGTGAGACCTTCGCACATAGGTCCTTAGGTCCTGGCAGTGGCGCGGCGTGGCGTGCTTTGCAATCTATCGATTGATCTGCCATTTAAACCTATGGAAAAGGATTGATTAACAGGGTGTTCGATATGAACACCTTAATAACCGATTTTTTACCATAGCTTCAAATGGGAACACATCGATAATCGATCATTAGCGCCTCGTCACTGGTTCCTAGTACTTTAAACACGCCCGAATCATTGTAATCCTCTGTGAAGATCTATGGAAAGGAACTACAAATATTCACTGAAGAACTAAATCAAAAGGTGCTGCGTTGCATGGAATTTGAGTGCTCACTCGAAAAAAAAAAGCACATTGGATCTAGAGTCCAGACTCTTGAAAACATTGACAAGAAAAAATACTCTCGATTCAATCAGATTTTTGCTTAAATCAAAAGGAAATCCGCTCAAATCAAGAGGCTTGGTTCTTGATTTAAGCAAAAATCCGATTGAATCAAGAGTATTTTTTCTTGTCGATGTTTTTAAGAGTCTGGACTCTAGATCCAATGTATTTTTTTCCCAGTGTGACCTTTTTTGATTTTTTGTTTGTGCGTACACGGTTCTTTTTAGCATAAATATGTCTGATTTAAAAATTCAGTCATGAATTATCTCCATTGAAACCTATTCCAGTGAGCGACAACAAGGAAATATTATCTCCAGGGTAGAGGCTCCGGCTGAATGAAAAACTCGAACGGGGAAACGCTACATTATGAGAAAGCTGAAGATTTAATTTCGTCAGTCGGGTTTATCAAAGAGGGAGAAAGCACTCGGAATTCGCTTTGTTCAAGTTTTAAGTCTTTTATTAAAATTGAATATCTGGCTGCTCCGTCACGTCAAAACTTGCAGCAAAGGAGCTTATTTTAGAATCAAAGAACTTTTTACGTATAAGATGTAACAATAGTTATTTGAATTGAGTGAGCTAAATCTATTACGTAGAGGGGCTATAGCAAAATTTAAACAAAATTTCATATTTTTCACAACATCACATGAGAGTGATGCCTTATTATTTCGAATATGAACGATCGACATACCAGTTGCGTTTTAATAGAACTTATAAATTTTATTTAAGTTTTATGCTTTATGCTTACGCTGGCGACTAGTTTTACTAAAATAAGCGGACTTAGTCTTATTCGTTTTCCTAGTTTTGTTACAATCTCTAAAATTGATTATTATGAATTTTATTTTATTTTTAAGTTTCTATATTTCCACTTCAAAATATTTTCATTTTTTCTAATTTTTTATATTTTGCTTTGGGAGTGCCCTACAATGATTTTGCGTATACTCAAAAGGCTACCTGAATCGGAAATCAGGCAGACCTGTAGTTATACTTACCATACTACTCGGATAATGTTTACCGTATATACTTATTTCGTGAACCAGCTATTGATTTTTTAGAGATCATACGTTGCCAGATAGTCTATTCCCTACTACTATTTTTTTTACCCGTTTATGCTGTTTCAGAGGGGGAAGGGAAGAAATAAACGTATGAAAAACATGAAAATAAAACTACCCTTGCAGTGGAGTCAATGGACGCTCATAAACGCACCCAGCCCACGCAAAACTGAGTCGGGAACGCGGGCATCGCTTTCGCTACAAAACAGCGCATCTGCCGATAAAAGACCAATACGAGTTATGCGGTTTTTCGAGCAGCCGGCGAACACGCCAATCGGCGCGAAAACGGACAAAAGCCCCGCTCCGCCAGACAAAAGCGCGGACAGGAGAGCTACAAGAAAAAAGAAAACACGGGAGCGAAACAAAAGCCAAAACGAAAACAATAACAACACGATGCGATACAAAAACGAGTGATAGCGACGAGTCGGAATAAACGTGAACTTTGATAAAGCGGACGCTCGTCTTCGGCAAAAGCGCGCAAGCAGCGCTCGGATCCAATTGCACTTGAGTCCTTTTGAAATTCGACGCGATGGGGGCGCAACAAGGGAACAGCAGCCCTCTGGGCGGAGGGCGGGGGGGGGGGCGTGGGTGGGGACAGCTCATTGTAATATTTTCAGGCCCAGCATTCATTTCTGTTTGACATTTACCTCGGTCGCAAAGCGGTCGTATGAAAACGGGGCAGCCGCACAGTGGGTCGAGTCAATGGGAGAGGTCGGACAAAATTTGGAAACTTTGAAGGATGGAGATGTTGCATGTGTGAGGAATTTGCGATTTGACTACTGATTTATGTGTAAAAGTTTGCAAAAAATACAATGGTGCCACTGGTTTTCTCTGAAATTAACTCCCAAGCTCAAAAAAAGCTCTCAAGTTGAGGCCAAAATGAAGGGGATATCCCATGCTGTCCTGAGAGTCCACCTCTACATTAAGACAAACTCTCCATGCAAAGTTAGGGAGTAAATTCATTAGCAGGGCTGCCACTTAATTTGGGGACTCCACAATTGAAAACACGGCAACCCTGCTAATATATTTACTCCTTATCTTTGCATGGAGGGTTTGTCTTGATGTAGAAATGGACTATCAGGATAGCGTGGGATATCCCCTCCATTTTGGCCTCAACTTGAGAGCTTTTTTTGAGCTTGGGAGTTAATTTCAGAGAAAACCAGTGGCACCATCGTCTTTCTCGTGAACTTTTACATAAGAATCAGTAGTCAAATTGCAAATTCCTCACACATGCAACATCTCCATTATAACTCCGTTTATACAAAACTTTGTGATTCTAAAAGTGGTTCCATTGGTTTCCTCGTGAAATTTTTGTTCATCAGCACCCCTTAAATTTAAAAGTCGAAATAAACATAAAAATTTGCAGTTTGAGTCAAAAATTTCATGTCCGACCTCTCTAATTGACTCGATCCACTGTGAGCCGGTGGTTGTGGTGGTGGAGGAGGGGGGGCTGGGGTAAATGTTCCCCGTTGGGGTTTGCCAAATTGGTGTAGCTTTCATTTTTCACGGTCTTCCTTCGGGGAGTGCTTAAGGGTTGTTTTGATGGTCGTTCCTTTATTAGTTCCTTACCTTTTGAACGAGGCTCGTATATCGAAGGATTCGGAGGTAATACTGCATGATCGTGTAACTCGATCGCGAAGATTCAAAGCCCCGCCCGTTTCATATATACGAGAAGTGTTAAATACCACGAGGAAAAACTTCGATTCAAGGGGAAACCAAAGTTTTTTATCCAGTTAGCCGAACTTCCGGTCAGAAGAATTGAACTTTGTTTTGGATAACCCGAGTTCATCGGGTCCATACTCTGATGAAGAAAATTATTCCTGGAGCCAAATTTCAGCTCTGTGACTGAAAAGTTTGGTTACCTCGACTAAAAAAATTGGCGTATGAGATGAAGCTCAATCGTCATATCGAAAGGTTCCGTCAGAATTCAGTTCCATATCGGTAAATCTATGTAGCTCCAGTAATAACGACGTTATACATTCCATCATACATTGTGACCGAGAATGTTAGCATAAGCTGTGAAGAAAATGTGACGTCATTGACCAGGCGACTAAGCATCGGTTATTGAAAGGCATATCAACAACAGATCACTTTGGTGTGATAATACCATTAAACAACTAACGAACATCCAAATAGGAACTGAGAATTAAATTGCGTCGGACTGCATGATCTTTGACGGAGAAAAAAAGAAAATGAAGGAAAAAAGTAGACAAGCATAACGCTCTCCTGTAAAAATTGGAATATTTAATTATTAAAAATCCCCACACACAAAAATTCGTGATCCTTAGTTTCCCATATCCGTCACGATTTTTGCAAATCACAAAGTGTAGGTCTTTCCGTAAATAAAAATCATAGTTGGGCACCTCGTTTTCTTTTTACTGTTACGTGTGTAAAGCGGACAAATATTAACAAGACGCGATTGGAACTTGGCACTTTTAGACCTCAAGTATTGATGCCGATTAATTTGTTTAACTTAAGAAACAAAGTGTAGTGTTACACTGTTTTACACGTGAGTGCAACACAATGTAGAATGTGCCATAGTAGTACTACAAAATCAGAAGACACACAAACAGTCCAGAGTCTTTTCAAGTGTGGAGATATAATGGTTTCACTATGGGAACTCTCAGCGTCACTTCTTACAATCTTTGTGTTAATTTACATCCCAGGTGAAGTAAGAATCATCTAATGAATTATTTCTAATAGTCCCAAATTACTTTCCCTCATAGCTGAACTGGCACAACCTGCCCTAAAATATATATATATTAGTTTGGCTTAGGCTGAACTGATGGAAAATATTTTTTTGAACTAAAATTGCTCTGGAATAGTAAGTTCAAGTACCTTCAATCCTATAAAACGCTTATATTTAGGAAGGATAAATATTCCGAAATGTAATATTAATTTGTTGTAGTTTTCAAAAAGTTTTGATAATTTTTATTCAAAAGTTTGGTTTTTTTGGCATTGAAAAATTATTTGTCTAAATATTTGATTTCGCATCACACATATTTTTAATGGGGTGCTCCACTTGCTAGGTGTGAGACAATGATTCTTGATCATTCAATTTTTTTTATAACATTTTCAATTGGACCTTCCAACTTTTAAATTGATGTTCACTCGTAGGCATTTTCCGTCGAAATGAAGGCCCCAAATGAAGCTCTGGAATTTTTTAAAAATGACATAGATGAAATGAAAAAAGCTGAGACTGAACGGCTCGAGGCAATACAAGCTGTCTTCTCGAAGTCAAGACTGATGGCGGATTTAAACGTAAAAGAACTGTTGAATCTAATGGCGTCCCAAGATGAAATTATCATCGAAATTCGAAAAACGCTGGAGGGTATGCTTTGGACCTTGGGAGTTGCCAATCAGGTTGAAGTGAGTGCTTTTTTTCAAGGTGCTTTTTAATTTTTAATTTTTTTAATGTTCCATTTTCTCCGGTATAATATTTATATTTGAAAAAAGTTATACATTTTTTCTTTATTGGATTTTGTGAAAATTGAAAATTTATTGAAATTAAACTCTTTACACTGAATCGCAAATCAAAATCTACGAAAAATTAGCAGAAAAAAATACACGGCCTCGTGAGAGAATCTAGTTTTTATCAGCAGAAATTTTCCGAATCTGCATAATTTCTCACAATTGACGTTTTTCAAGTTTAAGAGGTTATAAATTGATTTATGATTTATAAACGTCAAATTCGTAATGACCTAACACACTAAATATTCGACACATGATCTCACCTTGAGGTTATGTTTTATTGCTCTAACGCAACCTCTGGATTAGGCTTTTGTTTTCATCGCTTGCCTTCTCATGTTGCAGTTTACGAGACTCGTTGAGAAACTCAGAGGCCAAATACGACAAATGGATTCGAATGAACTCGAAATTAAGAAAAAAGAGAAATCACTTCCACCAGACCTCTTACAGGATGATGAGTTAAAAAAATTGATGGATGCACTTCAAACGGATTATGTTTGCGTAACGGCAACTGTAGGCGCAGTTAAAGCGATGAGTCCGGTTGAAATAGGAAATTGAAAGCCGTTTAATGTCAAAAAGATCTCTTGCCCACAAAAGGTACAAAATTCTTGTTGTATCTCTAATTTTCAATTCGCATTTTTACAGGAAGAATATGTATAATTGTTTATATTTTAGAAAGAGATAGAATTTTACCGTATATTTTTTTAGTTTCAAGTCATACCCTCCGCGTTTGGAGGAACACACGACAGCGAGACACCTTTATCATAGAGATTATCAATAGCGGGCTAATCTTAATTGATAAGAATTACGATGACCGACCAATGACTGAAAAATATCAAAGACAGGACAGAAGCTATTTTTCCTTGTCTCTCTCTCTCTTTTTTTTTTTTTTTGGAAGAACAGAAATGGAAGAATATAAAATTTAGCATGTTGTACGTGACGCTTATCATGGTAGAACTCATGAAGTCTGCGGATCAAGTTTCCCTAACGCAGGGATCAGGCTGAGGTGAGTGTTTTATTGGATGTAGTTATAGTCCTATTTCGAGGTGAAACGCGAGAGAGACCCGGAGTGGTTTGACGAGGTTTTTTTTTTTTTTTTTTTTTTTTTTTTTTTTTTTTTTTTAAGTTTATTTACATGTATCTATTCTCTTAAATTTAAAACACGGAGAGAAGAATATCCTTTTGGGTGACACTCCGAAAGTAAAACCGCCAAAAAGCCGGCAGGAATACCAGGACAGCAGTGGTAGAAAACCGCAGGCCACATAGCTGACCTCTATGTCGCTTCTGGGGCTGGAATCCTTGTTCGGTGGGATGGAAAAGGCTTCCTTTTCTTTTTTTAAAAAGCTCTGAACATTTACTAGCATGCAAACTTTGTTTTGTGTCTATCAGTGGTGTGACTCTTGAATATTCTGACTGGTTGAAATGCGGCACACTTCTCGTCCGATTGGGCGCAAAGATTGTGTCGCGAGACTTAGGAGCCTAAGGGCTGTATCAATACCATAGAGTACAATAGAGTCACTATGTACTAGGGCTTCGATGAAATCAATTCTTGGGGGATGCATTTTTAACCTCTTGATAGCCGGAGAGAGGGAACCATCTGAGAACCATACGGCATTTTCTAACACGGCGGCTTTTAGAAGAATCGCGGAATAAATTATAAAAAAAAAAAAAAAAAAAAAAAAAAAAAAAAAAACTATTATCGTCCTCCGTGTTTTGACACCAGAAGCAAAGGTATCGCAGATTAACTTATTCTAAGTATGTTGGGCCTCTCGCCGCTATCTGGTTGTATAGCTGGTGTGCCATTTGAACGCATTTCACTAAAATACTAGAATTCAAAAGGCAGGTTGAAATCTAAAAGCGCTCCCCACCAGCAGAGCGCTTAACAGTTTGTTTAAATAGTTCAATTATCATGAAACTCACATCTCATATTTTTTATTACAACGAGACAACAAAGGAGGCTGAAATTCAGAAACCTTCGCATCCATGGAATGCGTTACTGAAAAGATGCGGCTTGCCAGGCAAAAGACTCGAAATATCTTTTATAGCCAGGAATCCTCAGGCAAAAGAATTCATCTCGGAATATTCTTTTCTCACGGAGATCCGACCTGAAATCTCCGCTACTCTTTTTGTTCGTAACAAACGGCTCTCTTCGAAATTTTGCCCGTATTAGACTGAAAGATTCAGTGGAGCGCTCGACGGCGCGCAAGGCTGCTCTGAATTCCATTTTGCGACCGGCCATTATTTCAAGGAATCAAATGTTGGTCTCCCATGGCTTTCATTCTTCATTGACGTTACTTGTTTAACTTGAATTAAAAACATACGATATTTCTTTCTCGTGCAGAAACGTAAAAATTAAACGTGGTGCGACGCTGCTGAGGCTCTGAAGCAGAGGCCTTGGTATCATCTTGAGGAAACATACAGTTTTTTCCTTAATATTTTGTTCATGCGACAATCTCAAGGAGATGCTACCATAAAATCGGTGTTATTCTCGTACTCAGGACTTTTAATTTTGTTAACTAATCAATTATCTTACAAACTACCCCAAGAGGCATATTTTTCAGGAGAGCGATTCCTATCACGTTGCTGCAAGTACTCGTCGGAAAACTGTCCCTCCTAAAACTCCTGCTTTTCCTGAGATACTTCACGCGTATCCCTGAAGTTAAAATAGTTGCATGCCCACGGTCTGCAATAGTGCGAATTATGCTGTCCTAGTGAATCAGTCGGTTGATTTACACACACTTATTCGAATTTTGAAGTTTTAGATTTTGAAAATTTGGTCATCACTGCTCTCTTGAGTACAACGGCTGCGTTCAGAGATGAGGCGTAAAAGATCGATTATCGATAGTTTCCCATTTGAAGCTATGGCAAGGAATCAATTATTGAGGCGCTCGTTGCGTAAACCGTGCCTATCGATTCTTTTCAATAGGTTTAAATGACAGATCAATCGATTTATTGCAATGCACGCCACACCATAGGCTGCGTTACGAGGTTGCCTTATACGATGGGCGGATCTTAAGGAGGCTTTGGCTCAGAGAGAATATGGACGTATTTCTGCCTAGCGGAACTTCGTGCATTAAGACCTGAGCCCTGAGACCCATACGAATACATGCATAACAGGGTTCACGTCTAAATTCAGATACTTCCGTTTGGCGGCAATACGTCCGTATGAGCCTCTCCCAGCTGCATTTCTGTCAATACAGCTTAGAATTTGCCGAGTGTGTGTCATGTCACTCACTGATGAAACCCAATTTTCGCGAAAATGTGCCGATTTGTCGTTGCTCTAAATTCAAAACTCTGCAAATTCAGGGAAAACTGGCAGGTCTGAGCTCAACTAACGCTACAACCTATTACGCGCAGAGCTGAACGCGGTTGCCTGGTTTGATGGTCATGTCTACGAACACGCTAAAAGCATCGAACGTAGTCAATAACTATGTGTATTGAAAAAACTGGTAAATTTTCAATGGATACTTTTTTGAGAATAAAGCTAAGAGTAGTTTTTTCCGAGACCCTCTTCGGGCGCATGGAGAATTTGCACGCAAATTTGTTATTCATCTGAGAAGGCTGAAAGAGCAGATTTATCAGTATTTTTTATGATATTTTTTTGATCTGGGAAAAAGTATAAAAATAGAGTTAAGAAAGAAAAGATTCACAGCCTATAATGACGTCATCTGAAGGAAATGCCCATCCAAACAAATGCATTTTAATAGATTAGATAAGTTTGTCACAACTCCTCCAATAATAGTTCAATTTATGAACCTATAATGAAAACTCAACTAATATTCTTTCATTTTATTGGTCTGGTTTAGCACTGCTTTCAGAGAGCGGCAGAATTCAAACGAGCCAATCAGCTTTAAATACTGCAAATCGATACATCGAATAACGTCATGTTTCTGCGTTAAAAATGGCGGTTTTTTGCAAAATCTAGGGATTTTTTGAGCAAATCTGGGGATTTAGGGATTTTTCGCGAATCTAGGGATTTTTCTTCTTCCCCGCTAGGGATTTAATATCGGATCACTATGGATCCAAGCTACTTTTTTTTCCAGTGAGCTTGTTTTGCGAAATATTCGCTCGATCTGGCAATGCCGTTACATCTGCATGAAGAGGGCTTGAAAAGGCACGAACCGGGAAGTGATATATTATATTGGATATGGCACTGTATCGTATTAGAGTTATTCACCGAGGCAGAGCCGTCTCCCATCAAGACGCGTCTCATCTCATGATCTCGCGGGAGGATTAAATTTATACGAATTTATTGATATTGACTCCATTTTCTGAGATCGCGGGGATTCAATACTCGTCCGGGCTTCTCGGGTACTAAATAAGTCCGGAGACATCATCCATTAAGTCACGGAGAAACGAGGAGCTAAATACTCCTTTCTGACGATTAGCAGCTACTTCAAATACACCTCAATCCTAGTCTGATAGACTCTGATCGTATGACTACTAATCAGAGAGATAATATGCATTATTGCCTTTTGGAAAAAGGAACCACAAGAATTCCAATGTTGCTAAGATTGTGCAACTTTTGAACCTACAACTATAGACTGACCATCTAATTAAAATTTATCTTTACCCCCAATAAACTATAAATTCAAGACGAAAATTACCATCGTAAATTTAACTTTTTGCATAATGGCAGTGATTTTATTACAAAGATTGTAAGTTGCACAATCTTAGCAACATTGGAATCTTCTTGGTTCCTTTTTGCAAAATGCAATCCATATGGGCGTACACTGAAAAAAAGATTGGTAGAATTGGTAGAATTCTTTCACCCTGTATTTCACACAGCTTCAATTCAGGGTCAATTCTACCAGAAGAAAGGTAAACGTTACAGGTACGTACAGGTAACCATTCCTCTGGCAGAATCGACGTGAGGATTGGTCGAATTTACCATTCCTTCGCGTTGTGTGAAATACGGCGTGAAGGAATGGTAAATTCTATCAAACTTTTTTTCGGTGTACAGGCTAAAAGGAACCAAATCGGCCCGTGCGAAAACTTCCGATGTTCCTTACAGTGGTTAAGAAGGTTTTTTGTGAATTGATAACTGCATTATTAATTATTTTCATTGACTATTCAGTGATCCGTATCTGATGTGTGTAGCGATCCCATTGTATCAACTTTCAGCATGTTTAACCACGCTTTCTTGAAACTTGAACTCAGGCCAATTGGTGAAATGAAAAATGCCGGTGTTAAACTAATAGACATTAAACTGTGCATAGGGTCAACGAAAGAGGGCAAAAAGGATGTTGAACGAAAAGGCCGATGGAAAAATGATTATAATGGAACTCACCTGAAACTTGTCATGGTGTAAGTTGAGGAAGCGTTTGACTCTGGCGGTGTCATTTGTGCGGATGGCAGTCTCTAACTCGACGCCGATATTCTCCGCGAGTCCGACAGACGATTCTAGGCTGCTCAACACACGAGAAAAGACGAATATTACTCGGAGAATTATTATTATTGAAAATGATTCGTTCTTGTAACACATTCTACCATGTTAAAGATAATAATAATATGTTACCATATCAAATAAATAACACTGGTAAAAAAAACCTCTTGGTTCAAGAGTGCAGTTTCTTGTCGCCGGATTTAAGAGTCTGGACTCTTGTTCCAATGCAAAATCCGCTTGAATCAATGCAAAATCCGCTTGAAACAAGAGTTCAAGACTCTTCAATCCGGCGACAAGAAACTGCACTCTTAAGTCAATGCACCGCGGCATTGGTCCAAGAGGTTTTTTTTTTACCAGTGAACGAGGAAAAACGCTAAAAAATGGCCCGAAACATATGTAACAAGCTAAAGAAATGGTGCTGGGTCCACACCATGTCGCGAGGAAAACAAACGCAAAAACTTCCGAAAATTTCAATCGAATCAAAAGTATTGTACTGGCACTTTACTGATTAGAGCTTCAAATATTTTTTGACTATAACTGAAATTTTTGACTTTGATTTCCCCGCAAAATCGGGTGGACCCAGCACCATTTCTCTATCTTGTCTAAAAGGAAATCGAATCAAAATTGACTTAATTTTCGAGTAAAATTTGACTATATTGCAATGGAGAATTTGCCCGACAAAATGTCGTTGCTGTATCTGAGAGTGCTTGATGAGCCAAGTTCACAGTATTTTTCTTGAATTTATTCTGGTGGGAAATTGTAGAGAAGCAGATTTAAATGTGAGAAAATGTACCGCTTTGTGACGTCATCTAGCGGAATTTCCTATTTAAACACATGGGTTTTAAGTCGTAAGGTTATTTTGTCATATTTCCTCCGATTGTTCAATATAGAAACCAACAGCATTTTCGTGTTTAGTTCTCTTAGTTAATCATGAAATTCAGCAAATTTCAGGCATCTGCAAATGGGTCAGTTACGCTGGTTACAGAATTATTTTTTAATATTTGATTATTGCAGACGATTCGCTAAATATAATAAGATCAGTCCAAATAACAACTTTCTACGTTGAGTGTTAATCCAGATATTGTGCTTTGGAAAGTTCGATTTATGACGACATCCACCGCTGTATCGACATCCTTGGTCTCTTCCACATCGTTTTGGTCAGTCAGGGAAAAACACATCTGCACCGGTTACTCAACGTGTAACTCGGATGAAAGCAAGGCGGAAGAAACCAAGGGTGTCACTACCGCGGTGTATAACATCACAAACCGAATTTTTCGAAGCGCGTAAATATAAGGCGTAGTTGACATTGAACGTAGAAAAATGCTGCTTCGACGGCTTTCATCATTTTTAGCTGATCTGCACGAATCAAGCATCAAAACACGATTTTTAGTCTAGCGCAACTGACCCATTCTCCGTTATACTTTGATTTGTATTGATTCTGAACGAAATTTGGCCTTGTAGTGTTTGCCTATCCCACAAGCCCCAGCGCGCAGCAGATGGAAACTCATTTTCGAATAGATGCTCCTCCTAAATTTGGCAGGGCGGCAATCCGCAACACATTAATCCCGTTCTGGCAGGTGAGCAATAAGAAAGCGGTGCAGGTTGCCTAAACAGTATTTTAAGGCGCGAGCAATTAATTCCGGTTAAGACGCGGCCCGCGGGTGCTTCCCGCCTCGAGCCCTCCGACCCGAACGAGAAACCGCCGATGCTAAAAACGAGATTTTTAGGCGGCACGGGCGGCGGGTGGAGGGGTGGATGGGGGCTGGGCCTCTGGCTCCCGCTCTTACGGCGAAAAGTGACGCTTGCTTAATTGGATTCTCAGGTCGTGCATCTCCGTGACGCCAGGTTGCCGTGTTTCCTAAATTTCGATTGATTTTCAGGTCGGCGTGGCGTGCTTTCCGATACATCGATTGATCTGTCATTTAAACCTATGGAAAAGTATCGATCTAGGGTACTCAAAACTTTCAATTCGTCAAATCAATTCATAAGTGGGTTTCCGTTAGTCAGCCTATTACCCACCTCCTTTGTCCATTGCAATCACCAGCTTCCACCATTAGGAACCATTCATATACCTTTTGTCTTCTTTGTTAATCGCATACTAACTAATTAACTAACTCTATCTATTAATTTTAATAATCGGCCCGGAGGCCTTACCGAGAAAAAGAGTAGAATTTCCCAGCTGAAGAGATCCAATTTCAATCGGTATATTTATCAAATTTAAGCTTCCTTATATTTTGAGTGGGCATGCTGAAAGAGGAAGAGTTTAATTATCGGAGCCGCAAAATTCGGTGTCTCATGTAGATTTGACCACTCAGTTTGTCAGACGCAAACTTTCAATTCGTCAAACTGATTCCTGAGATCGAACTTTTAGATTGAACCGAACTGGAAAAGTAAGTTCGATCTCGCACTAACTGAATGTTCGATTTAACAGAACAAAATTTCGGTGCGAAAAACCGAATGGTTTGATGTGTCCGGGACACCGAACGTTCGTTTCGTACGATCGAACTTGATTTTCTATGTAGCGAAGTGTGGTGTGATTTGTGATACATTGACCTGCCATTTAAACCCATGAAAAGCATCGATAATCATTAGCTAAATCATTCTTTATCATAGCTTCAAATGCGAAAACACCCATAATCGATCATTCACGCCTCGCCACTCTTCTCTATATAGAAAATTAAGTTCAATCACATGAACCGAGCGTTCCCTGCTGCCCTGCCCGATGCTCCCTGTGCCTTCTTTGTCTATCGCTTTGTCGAACAATTTCACAATCAGCTCGCAGGACAGTAGAGCTGAGGCACTCTCCCGTGGTGACCATTGATTTCATTGTGACACGGTTTAGGAATCAATAAAGCGGAAAGCTGCCATCACGACCACCACATTCGCGTTTATAGGCACTCTCTTTACGCGCACTTGCACTTCCACCGATACAAAATAACGCTGCCACCGAAACGCTAATTTCCTGCCTGCCACTCTCCCAGCTCCACCGACGGAAACCCTGACGATTTTAAAGTCGGCGGGTTGATTATTGCAACTCGTTCTTTCTGTCAAATGGCCTCAATCGATAAAGCACTTTTTGCATTATTGATTATGTTAATTTAGTTCCAGCTACCAGTTCCCGATGGGAGGTCCGCCTCGATGTTCCTCGCCATCAAGAATGTACTCTCCGAGAGCGAAAGGTGATTCTAGCACGTTGGCACGACTGTTTTTCTTCCATTTGAATTCATTGAAAATATCGATTGCAGGTGAGGCTAAGAATCGATTGTTTTAAGGTCTGGATATGGATACATGCTCAAATTTCAAGCAATTTCCGATCAAATGGTGACTGGTGCGCACCATCTACCATCAATTTTTTGGGGCCTGCAAAAATTTGATGGTAGATGATGGAACTGTGGGTCTCATCCGACATCTGATTTCCACACAACCGTGCTTATTCCATGCTTATTTCAATCAACACGCTGTGTTGATTAATTTTAGATAACAATTTAGATAACTCTCGACCGCCATTTTTGCCATCATTTTGATCGGAAATTTGAGCGTGTATCCAGGCCCTAACATACATTCGAATGGGGGGAAAACAATGTTGCCAACTTTCAAGAATCACCACTGCGGGAGAAAGTGGCGACTCTTCCACGTTGGAATCACCACTCTTCCTTTTCGAACTTTCCAAATACGCTCATAGTAATTTTTGAGCTATTTTCTAGGAAGAACAACTCGTCTTTTGGCTCAGGCTGAAATTTGCAACTCCAACACTCTATTCACTGCAACAATAACTCCGATATTTTCAGTGGCGTGGCGTACTTTGCTGCTGCCACAATGATCTGCGATTTGAACCTATGGAAAAGGAAATCGATAGACAGATCATTCGCAACTAACGCCTTAATAATCTATCTTTCACCATAGTTTCAAATAGACAAACATCGATAATAGATATTTACGTCTCGCCATTGGACGTTGTAAACAGTTTAAATTAGCCAATAACCGTCGTCGATCCGATCATCACTGACGCGCTGGACAATCTACTCTTACTAGTGGCGTGGCGTGCTTTGCGATGTATCGATCGATCTCTCATTCAAACCTATGTAAAAGGACCTATTAACACGGTGTTCGCGGTGAACACCTTAATAATCGATTCTTTACCATAGCTTCAAATGGGGAAATATCGATTATCGATCATTCACGCCTCGCCACTGACTCTCACCATGCTTAATGCCAGTCATAAAAATATTTTCGCGCGAGTGAGAACAAGTCTCACATCCGGACGCAAGGCTCGAGGTGAGGGCGCAAGTACATTTAAAGATGATCCCCAGAAATCAAGGAGTTATGCGGAGGTCGAGGCTCACCTCACAATGCAGTTACGTGCTTCCGTCTGGGGGCAGCGGCAAACGGGCGCATGCATGTTACGGAACAATAAATCAACCGGTGGTGAAAAGCAGCCGGCCGTAGGCGTTTAAAATTGTGACAGTTACACGCTCGCCTTTGACGCGGGCACATAATAAAAACAAACGGAGCGCTAAACATCCCTGCTGGGTTGCCGCCCTCTACAGCGGAACAGAGACGATATATGTAGCGCATTTAGCAAAAAGGAACCAGCGCAATTCAGGCACTAGATGCGAAAAGGGCACTTCTCGATTGCGCACTGAAAACAAATTCTCGGCGTTTTTATCAAGGTCCGTTGGTACCTTTACCATCTCACTTTTTTACCAATTATTGGTAATTTTACCAAGACAGACTGGTAAGCTTACCTAAAAACCGGTATTTTTACTCTTTTTTTCCACATAAGAATACCACTTTCATTGGTAATCGATTCCCGGTAACTTTGCCATTTTATCTCGGTAATTCTACCACTGTCAATAAAAAATATTGGAGTTATTACCAAGGTCCAGTAAAATTACCGAGAAAATTCAATAATTTTACCGAGATTTCTCGGTAAAATTACCAATTCCACAAATGGTAATTTTACCAAGAAAAAACTGGGATCAAATAGAACCCTGAATTCTTGGTACTTTTACCCTTTTCTTAGTAAATACACCGATATTTTTTTTCAGTGTATGGACCGCGATAAACAGAAAGGAACCAAGCCACATAAGATATTGCCAAATTTAATCGGCTAATTTAATTTTTACATGAAAACAGTTGTGCGGATTTTCGTGTAAATTTCAGTGAATTTTCTCCATGGTACGAAGCAAATTCCTTAACATTTTGAAAGGGATCCGCACAAACGTTTTCTCGTAAAAAATTAAATTGCCCTGTTAAAATTGGCAATAGCTGATGTGATTTGGTTCCTTTCTGTTAAACGCGCGGTCCATATATGGATCGCATTCAGCAAAAATGAACCAGCGCAATTGAGGCACTAGATGCGAAAAGGGCATTTCTCGATTGCGGTGTCTCAGACTCTCTGTTGCTAATTAATATATATATATATATATATATATATATATGAGTCGCTTTTATAGCGCTCTTTGGCGCTGTGCGACGCCTAATCGCCACAAAGCTCGGTCTTCCCACAGGTCATCAGGGAGTTGACAATCTCTTATCTCATTTAACACCCCCTGTCGCCAACCTCTCACTGGGCGTCCCCTACGTCTCCTCCCAGGAGGAACCCAATCAAGCATCTTTTTTGGCAGCCTCTCTTCCGTCATCCTATTGACATGACCATACCAAACAAGTTGTTTGGTCATGACGTCGAACACGATGTCATTTTCGACTTCCATTATCTGACGCACTCTATCATTACGGACCCGATCTCTCCTAGAAATTCCTGCTGACCTTCTCCAGAAATCCATCTCCGTTGCTCTTAGCATATCCTGTGTCCGTTTCTTCAGCTGCCAAACTTCACATCCGTATGTTAATATACTTTTGACTACAGCGTTGTATATCCTCCTCTTGTTATCTTTGGAAATCCGCTGATCCCAGAGGATTCCATTTAACATCGCTATAGCCTTCCTTGCTAAGGTGTTCCTTTCCCTGATAGCTTGATCCGTCCTTCCATCCTGGGTCAACCGCACTCCCAAGTACTTAAAGTGCTCGCAGCCTTTGATCTGCTGCCCATCCTCCAACTCAATGCTTTGCTGATCACCGCCAAAAGTCATCTTCTCAGATTTGGATATGCTGACTTCCAGACCCCACTTCCGATACTCTTCTACTAGCTTGCGCATCATGTATTCCGCGTCATCTTGATCTTGAGCAACCACCACCTGGTCATCAGCAAAGCACAGAGTAAACAGAGTTTCGAGATCACCCAAGGGGACACCCATACCAGAGCATTTCTTTTTCCATTCTTTTAGCACGCACTCGAGATAAATTTTAAATAATGTTGGCGACAAACAACATCCCTGTTTTAAACCCTTAGTCACATAAAATCCCGCTGACAACCCCCCATGGCACTTAACTTTGGTAAAACTCCCTTTATAAAATCGCTTAACAGCGTCAATCAACCCCCCGTTAAAATTCGATTTTTCCAAGGCCTCCCAAAGTTTCACCAACGGCACGCTGTCATACGCCTTCTGGAGATCCACAAAAATTAAATGCAGTTCCTGAGCTACGGCCATTTTCTTCTCAATGACCTGGACAATAACAAAGAGGTGATCTATCGTAGACCTGCCAGCTCTAAAACCAGCCTGCTCCTCTGCTTCGTGATCCTGCCATTCGTCCTCGATCTTCGCTTTCAGTATCTTCCCGTACACTTTGCTTATTGTCCCGGTCACTGAGAGCCCCCGGTAGTTGTTACAGTCGTCCTTCCTTCCCTTCTTTTTGTAGATGGCCTTGATCCAAGACTCCTTCCACTCCCTTGGTACCTCGTCACCCCTGATGCATTGTTGCATCAGTTTTCTGAGGCACTCAAAGAGCTTGGCAGTCCCGTACTTGACCAACTCGACAGGAATCCCACCAGGACCCGGTGCTTTGTCATTAATTAGCTCTTTAACCGCTTTAATTATGTCACAAGTGTGGATCTCCAAGTTGTTCATTCTTCCGTTGTCCGTGCTGTTGTCTCGAAACTCTGGGCGCCTTTCCGTCAAAAGATCTTTAAAATGATCCTCCAGTTTTTTAAGTGATATCGGAGAAACGATGTCGCGCTTCATGTCTCTACGTAAACCTTTAATTAACTTCCAGCTCTCAGCACTTTTTCTCCCCCCTAGGTAGGTGTTAATTCTAGAACAGTTGCTTTCCCAAGCTTCATTCTTCTTCCGTGTTATGAGGCTCCTAACTTTAGACTGAGCTTTCCTGTAAGCAACTTTATCTTCAGTCTTTTTAGACGACAGAAATATAAGGTGTTTTTGCCTCTTAAGATTTATCTCGTCTTCAATTTCTTCATCCCACCAGTAAGGATGCTGGTATTTATTACTGGTTTTGTGAACACCTAGGGCTTCTTTCGCTGCAGAGTGGATACAATCTTTGATGAACTGATACTGCTCTTCCGTGGTACCCGAGAGTCCATCCCCCAGCTTCTCATCTAAGCGTTTCCGATACAGAGCCTTGACACTAGGGTGCTCCAAACTTTCGATGTTATACCATACTTCATGATTTTGCGTTCCCTGACTCTGCTGTTGCTCAGGCATTGGCTCTTTATCTTTAATCCCTTTAACGGGAAACGCTATATCTGCTCGGAGGAAATGATGATCACTGCCGCAAGAGAGTCCCCTGCACACTCTAACTTGCTGCAATTTCAACTTAGTAGTGTGCTTTACAATTACATAATCGATGATGGATTTCAATCCTCGCGTTGGCTGGACCCAGGTATACTTATGGATGTCTTTGTGTTGAAAAAAGCCATTCAAAATTTTCATCTCAGTTTGAGAACAAATTGAGATGAGCCGATCACCGTTATCATTAACAGCATCCTCCCCAAACGGTCCAACAACTTTACAGTTTACTCGTCGTCCCGTTCTGCTGTTCAAATCACCCATAAGAATGGCTTCCCTGCCAGCACCAACGTTCAGTATTTCATCATTCAGATCTTCGAAGAATTGGTCCTTACATGCGACAGTGGCATCATCATTTACACCGTATACTCCGAGCAGCGTGATCTTATGTCCGTACAGGTTAAGGTTCATTTTGATAATGCGCTGGTTGACGGCCTCCCAAGTGCCCACGAACTTACGTAGGCTTCTCCGCAAAAGTATTGCTACTCCTTGCTGAGCACGCTGATCTTTGGCTACGCCGCTGTAGAATAGATCATAGTCACCGTAATTCTCTGACCCGTGCCCTTTTTTCTTGGTCTCAGTAAGAACAGCGACATCCACTCCAAGTTTCTGAATCTCCGATATCACTTCCGGTAACTTATTTGAAATGCCTTGGACATTCCACGTCCCAAATACCATTGTCCGTTTTCTCAATTTTTGTCGACGTGTCCGTTTAGTTCTAGTGGTACCGAGGCTTGTATTGTTAGGTCGTTTAACAGTAAAACTTTTTACAAGTACCGGGGAGTTAGCCCGATGACTCAACCCCCAACCTGGAGGACCAGGGTTTGATTTCGGAGTTGCCTCTCCTAGACAGGTTGCTTTCACTTCAGCTCAGAGCCCTGTCTGCCCTTCTAGCAGGTGGTTCATACGCCCAGAGGCCGGTGACCATCTCCACTGCCCCCTTTGAGGCAGGGGCTACCAGCTGGGGTCCGCAGGATTGCTAAACCTGTGACAACAGTCCCCCATACGGGCAAATTAATACAATGCTAATTAATACCATGGAGAAAAATTTAATGAACAATTTTTCCAGAATTCTTTCCATAAAAAATTGTAGAATCATAAGGAATATTCAGTAAAATTTTTAGTGAAATGGATGCATTCACTTTCCTTGCAATGCATTAAATATTAGAGGAGTCTCTGAAACACTTCAACCGAGAAGTGCCCTTTTTGCATCCTGCGCCTCAATTACGGTGTTATTGAAATTTTGCTTCTTCATTTTTATCTAAAAAATCTCCCAAAAGAGCGAATTGTTTTTGCATCCCACCAAAAAATTGTTAATTTTAAAGGGGCATAATTGAGTAAATTTTAATACTGTATGTATATTTAGTATTTTTAAAAGGAAAAAAAGAATTTTCTCGACTTTGAAAACACCGTAATCACGCTGGTTCCTTTTTGCTAAATGCGATCCATACTCGCAACCTTGAACTGGATCACATTTTGCGATAAGGAGCCACTATCTCTCGCCCATTTTAGAAACAACATACATGCAATTGGTTTCCCTGCGCAGATATGTGCTTTTATGGGAGAGCCAGAGATGGTGGTTCCTTATTGCAAAATGTAATCCAATTGATATACTCCTCGTACCGTAAAATAATCCAAAGGAGTCCCTTTTTGTTAGAATACTAGCAAAAACCCCCAAACATACCTCCTCTATAAAAAATTACCCCTGAAGCTCCGGTCTGCTAGGATGGGAAACTTGCATAAACTCTCTATTTTAATTGCATCAACTTTGTGTATCAACTTGCACCATAACTTTTAAGAGGGATCTTTCTTGGAAGAGTTTACAGGATAGCGAATAATATCGTGTAATTTCTTTGCATTAAACTGTAACTGTCTCCGTGTCTTGTGACTGTCTCTTATGAAACGCCTTCAATTCCTGGGATACTTCACGCTCATCCGTGAAGTTGATATAGTTGTATGCCGCGCCTCATGCTTTAAATTTACTTCTACTTGAGTGAAGCAAGACGAAATAATTGAAACTTAGGATTTACGTAGCAAAAAAAAATACGAAGGCTTTCTCTCAACACATTTAAAGCAGATTCGTTGAAAAACTGAAGAGCATGTTTAGGACTTTTTCGAAATTTTTATTGGTTTTTTTTTTTGTTTTCTGAAATCCAAGACTTTTCATTATCCAAGATCTTTTTTTTTATTAAGTGTGCATAACAAACCGTTACGTTTGTCTGTCAGATTTTCACTCTCGCCAGAGCGCGAAATTCGCGCCGAGCCTATTTCGCGCGGGATCCATGCACTCAGAGCAACAGGTGGTCAAAATCGCAACTGAGTAAGCGTGAATTTCGCGCCGGGATTTTTAACAGTGTACTGAAACATCTAGTTCAACTTTTTTGCGAATTTCATAAAGTTTGTCCAGATTTTCCCTAATGCTTCCGAGTATGTTCGGTGACTCAGCTTTGCTAAACATCCTGAATATATGCTCTTCATATTGATCCCGAAATAATCCTCCTACTGGGGATTCCTCTCCATACTTAAAGGACACCGATTTTCGCGTCCGACTTTCCTCCATGCGTGACAGGTTCGAAATCCATTTTCGTTCCGGTTCTCGTTTCCTTCCGCGGAGCTTTTCCGACTTCATGAGCAGCGGAAAATCCCTCCGGAGCCCCGTCGGGTGACAATCGGTGACAAAGGTTCTGGGACACGACCCGACCCCGACTTAAAGGCGGCGCCTGAAAGGGACATTATAGTCGGGCGATGGAGTCCCGAAAATTTGACGACGATCCTCTGGGACGCCTCAGATGCAGACCTGCCCTGTTGTCGGATTATTTGAGAAATATTAACTTGTTACGGCCACTGCGGCAAGGGACCACAATAACGGCAAAAAAACCAGCAGAATGAAAATTCCCGTTTTTTTGGTTACTTATTCGAGTTAATTTTTAAATTAAAGAAGAAAGTCTTGCCTTCTCATGCTAGTTGTTTTTTGTTTCAGTGGATGTACATCTCGGACATCGAGTTCATCCTCAGCACTAAATCACAAAAGTACGCAGTAAAACACCGGTAGTAGATGAAATATCACAATGCATTACAATTTAAACAGGTACAATTAAACAATCGCACAAGTGAAAAGGTTAAAAGCAAAAAAGTGCATGGTTATAAATAGAAAAAAGCTAATCAATTTATTATCAGTTATTATCAAAGCATCAACAAGATCTGATCAGCTGAACAGATTATAAAAACTCAACCAGTAGATGGCAGCACCAATAACTACGCACTTCTTTGCCTTTAACCTTTTCACTCTTGTTCGATCGTTCTTGTTTTGATTGTAATGCATTATGATATTTCATCTACTACCGGTGAAAATGAAATCTTCATTCCCGTTTGTGCCACTGTGAAGGCCTAAAATACGGGAACCAACCAGGAAGTGATTCGCATTGTCTTCACTCTCAGTATAGAGGGACTCTAGCTCGAACCACCTCTCGAGATGGGTTGAAAAATTGATGGATGCAAAACGCACGTCAGAATTCATCTGGCAGCTAAGTTCAGTTCTTGACTGCATCTGAGCGTTTTTCTCCTTTGGTTTGCAACCCAGTCGATCCGGTTGAAAAAGTCGACCGAATCCACTCGCGAAAATTCGCCCATTTTCTCGTGTTTCGATTCGTTCCACCGGCGAAATCTGGGAACGCTGGAGGGTGAAATGCGGCAGACGAAAGAAGAGCTCCTTGGAAGACTTCAGATTGGCCGGGAGCGGAGGAGGCATTGTGATAGGTGCGTGGATGGCGCGAAGGAGGGAGGTGGGGTGGCTCTTCACCCGCTCGACTAAATGGTGATTATGTTTCTGTGTCAAAATCCCAATGATTGATGGACTTAGAGAAGGGATCTTGGAATTCGGCCGCGCTTAGCGTCTCCCGGCCAAAAACCGTGCTGCTGTAGTACCGAACTAGTGGAGAAGAACGCCTTATGAGACTCTGGACGTTGCCAATTTTCTCTAGTAATACATTTTCAACGGGTTAGTTAAACCGTTGTAGAGTTCCTTAATAATATTGAGAGTAAAGACAATGCGAATCCGTTTCTGATTGAGTCCTTTTTTTAGGCCTTCGCAGTGTCACAAACAGAAATAATAATACAGTGTCACAACCTGACGAGTCTGAAAATTTTAAGGAAACAGATAGATAATATTCCTTAAAAATTCGTATTTCACCAGGGAAAATTTGGCAATATTCTGATGTTCACACGACATTTTTCGTTGCACAAAGTATTTGTGTTTATGTGTTAATTTTAGTTTATATACGAAGTGAAAAACCGACTAACACAAATTTTGTGTCGATTTTGGTACAGTTTGCGGTGAATTAAGCGCAAATAACAATGGAGAGACTGAGAAAATGCATTCTTCCCATCGCAACGTTGGTATTCACCATTTATTTTTATTAAATTTCTTCAAGAAAACTAGCTGGAATTTTCTCTTGAAATTTTCAACCAAAGGCTACGATTCGTTTGTGTTTCACTTCCCGTATTAACCAAACTTCTGTGTGGACATTTCTCTTCGTGCGCGAATGCAGTGTGGGCCGTAAAAAACAGGTTTTTTCACAAGATCCGATGGATTTGGTTGAAAAATCACGGTTGTCATTTAAGTAAAATGTCAACCGTCAATCGATGAAACGGAGGGAAAAATCATCAATCTTATGGAATTATTTTACAAAACAAAATTAATCCACTTGCCAAGTCCTTACCTTTGAAGAGAGCTACTGGAATGGGAAGACGGGTAAGAAGCAAATGGTCCAACGTGTGGAATTGTTTTTGAACTTGGTGAACGCTGGTTCGAATTCAACGACTCATCCTGAAACAAAAAACATACGAAAATGATAAAAAACTACGAAAAAAGGAAAATATTAATCATCGCTGACATACATGTAAAAGGATTGTTTATACAGTTACTTATAACAGGAACTTCTTGCGAAAATTTTAGAGGCACCGTATGAAGAAAAGGAGGGGGGAGATTTAAGCGGGAAGAGACTAATGGGTCAGTTGCGCTGCGGACACAGAATCGTGTTTTGTACCATATTTTTTCGATAAAAGTCAAATTTACTGGGAAAATGGTGAATATTTATTTTTCAAAATTTTCAGACAATTCTGTTCGCGATTTATTCTAAGGTGTCTGAAAATGTCAAGGTAAATTATGAAAAACTTTTCTTGCAAATAAATATTTTATTCGAGAAATTTGGCAACTTTTGAATGTTCATACGGCGTTCTTACTTAGCACAGTAGAACTGCGCCGGATGCACGGCTTTTGGCGCAATGCGAGAAGTATTCATGCAGTCTTGTAGGGGCTAATATACGGGCTGTATACGGGTCACGCTGATCGCAGTGTTTGGCGCAATGCGCGAAGTATTCCCACAGTCTTGCAGGCGCTAATATGCGTTCAACCCCGGCCGCTTTGTATTTGGCGTGATTATTCGAACTCGCGTTAGAATAATCGCGGCATCGAATAATGGGGCTTAAAAAGCCCATGTCATAGTTCGACGCCGCATGAGCATTCCAACGTTGCCTCAGCGTTTCTCGCGATAAAATATTTTTTCCGAGACAAGTTAGAAAAGTTCTCTATGTTCGCGTATTCGGACTGAATGGATCATTAAACAAAGTGCGATCTTAAGCATTTTGAAACATGAGTATTCACCAGAATTGTTTTTCCGTATCATAACTCGGTTAGTATTGAACGTAGAAAGTTGCCGTTTGGACAAATCTTATTACTTTTAGCTGATCTGCAAGGATCAAGAACACAACCAAAGAACATGATTCTGTGACCAGCGCAACTGACCCATTATACTGAAAAGCTATTTTAATAGCTGACCAATGCGACATACGTTGATTTTGTCGGGCAAATGAATAAGTTATGTCACACGATCAAACCATGATATCAATATAACAAGATCAAATGGAGTGATTAGTCCAAGTCGGCAAATAAGCCAATCACAACACCTGACCTAAATACATTGATAAGGCGGTTTGATCGTATGACATTAGCTATGAGAAAATGTTGTTCCTATCAAAAACGGGAAGTTACCCTGCTGATCTTTGCATAAAGAGAGCCTTTCCTTAGAACATTGTCAACGCATTTTTCACGAGATAAGGGCCGGAAAAGGAACGAAAATCCCTTTTCAGTAGTTTCTGACAATCAGCCTGAGGGCACTTTCTCGACACCATATCATTAACTTCGGAGAGGTCGTTGGCACCCGCACAACTCAAGTGCTGGTACGTTCACAGAGAGCGTCAGCTGATGGGGGATGGTGAGAGATCGTGCAGTAATATGTCACCAAGGCTTCAAGGACAGCAAGTTCATAGCTGAGAACGGCGTCAGTTGGTCATAAGGCTAATTTTGAAGTCATTAGCCAGAGCGGAATCAATCTTCAAAGGGAGTTTTGTAAAGAATAAATGTAAAAAAATGCTGAAGTCCTGAAGCAGTGGTTCCTAAAGGATTTTTCTTACGAATTCAGGACATGGTTTGATACCGTTTTGTTGTGAAATCATAAATCGGTCGTGCGTTTGTGTTTCTTTCCCCGAATCAAGGTGGCTCTTCAGCTAATTTTACAGCAATGGGCCTCGACCTATGTCAAACTTCAGCCAAAAGAAAAAGAAGAGATGTATCTAACAGAACTTACGGCTCAACAGTCATGATTAGGGTATCGAAAAAGTCTAAAATGCACTTCTAACAACACAATCTGCGTAAGAAAAATGCCTTCTTCGAAGCTTCCCGCTTTAAAAACGATACTACGGCATATGGACTACATTTTGCAATTTAGAACTATAAATTCTAGCCCGGTTTGAAAACAACGTATGTGTCATTAGTTTCCCTATGCACATACGTGTCTTTTCAGAGGAGCCAGAATTTATAGTTCCAAATTGTAAAATGCAGTCCATATGTGAACATTTTGTAAGAGGAGTCGTTCGTCGTTCCATCCATTCCATGCGCACTAGGATGCTATACAATATTCAACATGGCTGACGTTTCCTGACGAATCGTAGGAAACACCGAGTTATGTGATTGCCAACTTACACCGTCGACATGTCCTACAACCCAGAAGTTACAGATTAATCGATCTGCTGGGGAATCATTACAATTTTTGCTCTCAGTTTAGATCACAGGTTGAGAACCGCTGCCGCGAAGCACTTCTTTTGACGATGCGTTGTTTCTTTGAAAGTTCCCTCGTGACTCTTATCTCCTCACGCCCCTCCCTTTTTCGCGGTAACCCCCAGGGCCGAACTTCCAGGTGTCTTGCCAATTAGCCACCTTATTATACATCGGGGTCTCTCTTCAACGTTACTTTGTCGTCTTTTCCCGCTAACGAGCTGTAAAATTCTAGGGGATGTTTGATGCTCTTCCGGGCGTGTCATCTTGTAGGGGTGGTTCCTACTGTAATGAGTCGGGCAGAGCAGCGAGGGTGACTCGTCCGTGGAGGGGTGCTGCTAACATCCCCCATACTTGACGAGTTCTGCCTCCTTACCATCCTCAGCCACTCCTTACGGAATTTCCTGCATCGGAATAATTAAAAAGAAGAAACTTGGAGATGGTTCGTTTCTGACGGTGGAACCGTGTTCATAGTCGTTCCGTGAGTTGATTTGATGGACGCCATATTTTTAGTCAGAACGACATGCGATATATCGCATCGATTAGTTCTATGTTTTCAGCTACACTGGAAAAAAAAACACATTGGATCTAGAGTCCAGACTCTTAAAAACATCGACAAGAAAAAATACTATTGATTCAATCAGATTTAAGCTTAAATCAAGAACCAAACCGTTGTACTTTTGATTTAAGCTTAAATCTGCTTGAATCAAGAGTCCTTTTTCTTGTCAATGTTTTCAAGAGTCTGGACTCTAGATCCAATGTGTTTTTTTTTTCCAGTGTACTTGCCATTTCCATCCAATTTTGAGATCGCATTTCTGTTGTCACGAAACTGAAAAATTCAATTGCCAAATTTGACAAACAAATTCAACGTACGGCTGGCTTTTTCCAAGAGACGAGACAGCGCATTCGATACTGATTTCGAAACTGCACTCAAATGCGATATTTTTCCTCCAAAAAAACCTTGCCTTTCTTCCGTTGAATTTCTCTGTCAATGGTAGGTGAATTCTTTAGTTTCAAGACATTAGAAATGCGTTCTCATATAATTCGATAAAAAGGACAATGGCGTGGCGTGCTTTGCGATAAATCGATTCACTCGCCATTTAAACTTATGAAACCTATCAAACCTATGAAAAGGAATCAATGAAAAGAGTGTTCGCAAAAAACACCTTAATCATCGATTCTTTCCCATAGCTTCTAATAGGGAAATATCGAAAATCGATCATTCACACCTCGCCACTGAAAAATGCTACGTAGCTGAAATCTGAAACTAATCGATGCGATAAATCTCATGTCGTTTTCACACAAAATATGGCGTCCATTGACTTACCTTAAACAGCTGGCCCTTCCACTGCAAAACTTTGTGCGGTTAACATTGTGATCATGTTATTTTTTAGAATTACTCGTATCATAAAAAGCGCAATTTTTACGAAACTTGCGTATACAATTCAACATAGTATTCTCGTTTCCTTCATTTCTTTGGAGAAATATATTTAGAAGAAAATAATTATGGAAATTTGGGTAGTCTTCACTAACGACTATTCAGTAACGACTATTCGTTACTTAATTAGCTCATTTTTCTTAGGAAGGCCCGATTTAGTTTACGTTGTAATTAAGGGAGGTCTAAGGACTCATTCATCTTAGCCTTACGAAAACCATTATTTTTACGGTATACGTGTTAAATATAACAGTTTCACTTCAGAAGTACACCCTGGAGAGGAATTGCAATGATTATTTTACCATTGCAAAAAGTACATAATAAAGAAGAGCATATATTGCAGGTTTCATAAATTTGAAGGTTAGTACTTAATGAACAATGTACTCAGTATGGTTAAATCACCGTTTATATCAACCATACCTACCTTCCTTAAAGTTTGTCATCATTTCAAAACAATTTCTCTCGTGCTTTGCATTTTTGTGGTAACGGAGCACTGAAATCCTTTGTGAGGATCTATTACCAAAGGTTAAGTCGAATTTCACTCAAGATTCGAATGGACATTGTCCCGTAGTACATCGTCAAAAAAAGTAGTAGGAAAACAGGATAGCGTTTGGAAGTAGCCCACTTTTTATTTTTTACTCCGGGTGTAATTTTCACTGATAAGAATGACGGAATTTCGGGACAGAGCCCTTTCGTGGAAGCCTATTGTTACCATTCGCGGAATTCTGGTTCAATGAACGGAAAAACCCAACGTTCTTTAAAGGCAATCGGAGCAGAGTAAGACCAGTGGCGTGCCGTGCTTTGCGATATACCGATTGTTATGTCATTTAAACCTATGGCAAAGAATCGATTATTAAGGTGTTCGCTGCGAACACCCTGTTTATCGATCCTTTTCCGTAGGTTTAAATGGCAGATCAATAGATATATCGCAAAGCACGCCACGCCACTGATCGTAGCAGAGTAAGACAACTCAGGAGTCACGAAAAGAAGGTTGTTATTCGGCCTTTTCAAGGCAAGACTCGAGGAAATTCCTAGAAGCGCGTCAAAGCTCCTCGACTTTTTTCTCCTAAATCCAACCCACTTATAGTTTCAGAAATAAGCCGTAATCAATAGGAGAGCGATAAAAGGGCGAATCAATTCTTGGAAACGGATAAAAGGGATAAGTTGATTTCCACGACAGAATTCGACCCCTTTACAGGGTGTCCGAACAGTGTTCATTAATGATTGAAGATAGGTAATTGTTTCCTGGCTCGTTTTGCAGAGCGTATTTGCCTGCTTGTACGTGCGATTTTCTACAGTTGATAAGGCTACCGGATCGCTAACTAAATTCGCTTGTGAGATTAATCCGTTTGGTCCTTTGAATTGCTGACCTCATTTCACGAAGGGGAGTTTGTGTACCTCTCTCTATACCAATCTTGTGATTACTTCCACTTCGTGTCATTCTATAGTCTCTCGTCTGTTCTGTATTTTGCCTCAATTTTTCTTTCTTTTATTCTGAATATTTTGGCAGAGAAGTTCACGATGTGCGTGATATTGCATGCTTGTAAAAAAAGAAAAAAAAAACGTTGCACAACGAGCTAAATGAAGAGGTCGGACACCAAACTGTCGGCTAAAATTTCAAAGTTTGATGTGTATTTCGTCACAAATTTAATTTCAAGGGACGTTACTGATACGAAATTTCATGAAAAAACCAATGAAGCCTCTCCTCAACTATCTTGCTTCATATGATGATAATATAAGCTTCCAAAGTTGCCAGATTTCGTCGATTCCCTCACGAAAGAACGTAACTGCATTTCAATGTTGCCAGAATTTCCCTCAAAATTGCAATTTTAAGTGTAGAATATTAGGGATCTCACACTAAAAATTTCACTGATTTCTCATCTGAGCTCATGCAAAAATCTGACAAATTTTGAACGAAAATCACACAGGTACTTTTTTGTGAAAAATTCGATTGTTTGAGTCAATTCTGCAACTTTGGAATGGAGTTACGTTCCCTCGTTCGGGCAACGACGATTCAGTCCGACTTATCTTTTTGACTCCATCCACGGTGCGACCGTTGCCCTCGGTACGCGCAGTTTCGTCGAAAAGGTCCTAAAATGCGCCCGAATCTCGGAATAAAAATCAAAAAGTAGCTTTAATCTCCTGGCAAGCTCAATCCACTCCAACCCGCACAAATCACGTGTAGCATACTGCCGTGCTAAGGAAAAACGCCGCATGAACATTCAAAAGTTGCCAAATTTCCTCGGATAAAACACGTATTTTTAAGGAGAGTTGGTCATATTTTTCCTTTAAATTTCCAAATAATTTAGATAAAATTGCGTTCAAAATTGTTCCAAAATTTGGATGAAAAATACTTACATATTTTCTTGAAAATTCGTTTTTTATGTAAAGAAATTTGGCAACGCCTGAAGGTTTATACGGCGTTTTTCCCTAGCACAGCAGCGTAAAAGTGAAGCGGCCAACGACATTAGTCTCACACCGCGCCGTTTCGAGGAAAAGGGAAAAGGGAAGAAAACTGAATCTGAGGACCTTTCGGGACGGAAAAACAGGCGACTTAATCATCACTATGAGCGAAGTGTGTCGGGTGCACAAAAAAGCCTCCAAAACGGACCCCACGAGTAAAAACAACGAACCTGCTCGGTGAACCCCGCAATAGTTACGCGGTTTTGAAGAGCGAGGATCTACCTCGCCCAAATATTCAATTCGGAAACGCATTAACCGCATTCCTGAAAACGAGAGCACATTTGGGGTCCGTGAAATGCCACGCCGCCGCGGCTCTGAGACAACACTTTATTCTTCCCGTGTTTCTTTCTTGCAGCGTGGGCGGGAGGGGGGAGGAGGGGGTCCCTGAATCACTCTTTTTGCCGCGGTAAAAAAAGGCGGAGGTAGCTTATAAAAAATGCAATAAAAGCGCTTTCTCAAGCAGTGTTGCCGGAGTTCCCTTGCTCGGCACCGGAGACGATATCTGCCGTGCTAAGCAAGAACGCCGTAAATCCATCAAGATTTTCCCTCGTTTTTTGGAGCTTAACAATACATAAAATAAAAACTGTTTTACTCATGCATTTCAAATTTTCAGGTCAAGTACTGGGTAGCATTTGCGAAAGAATTCTGTAAGAACATTGTCCCAAGGTACACAAGTTTATTTACTACGAAAAACACTTAAAAACGCCGGTGAGAATCTCCAAATTCCAATATCAGACGAAACAGACGGAGACTGCTAATAAGTGGGTGTCGTCCGCAAAAATGGGTAAATTTATGCAAATGCTAAGTAAAATGCTTGCTTGCCGTAAAAATTGTGATAATAAATCATTCTGGACAATTTTGGTTCATAGATTGGCTGCCCTTTAGGGCCCTAAGAGCTCCATGACCTAACCTCCAAAATTATCTACATGTCCGTACTCTCCCCATATGGGCACTCAATAGGCAAAAATACAGTCAGGAGGTCAACGAAACTTTTCGTCAGACGATGGTGATGAGCTACTCGTTGAAAAAAAATCGAATGAAATTCGCCAAAAGATGATTGACGAACGTGGGAGGGGGGGATGCGGGGGTGCGAGGGTACTCATGGGTGTCTTCAAGGGAGAATGTGTTAGACAGCCACTCATTATGCCGTACGTAATACTTAACGGCCCGCTGAATATTCCGGATCCCACCTAATTTTTGGGTCGCTGTCTCGACTTTACTTTTATGGTAAAACATAGTTCTGGTCCGCTTTGGTACCGATTACAATTCTGCATTTTCACCAACACCGAAATAATTAGTGTCGCAAAAGAAAGATCAAAATTACGGCTGGAAGAGTACATAAGTGGGACCTGGGATCCACTATGAGTACTAAAGGAGCAAAGATTCTATCTTGGAGCTTTTAGAGCCTTAGATTATTCTCTAGATTCATGAATTATCGTTGTAATGAGAAAAGTGATTATGTTACTGCGAGGTAATGACATAATGAATCATGAGGTTCTTAAAGGAGCACAAGTCTAATCATATCGAAGATGAAGAAATGACGTCACAGCCATCGGTGCATGTTTCTTTAAGACAGAAATGTCAAATGAAAGAACAGATTGAAAAATCTTAATATTTAATTTGAAAAATAGAATGAAATTGTGAATCAACCACTGTACTAATTGCGAGGGGCGTTGGTTCATTTGAAAGGTGTTGTTCTCAATGCTTCGGGAAAACTATAAATTATTTTCTGGGGTTCGTCCCCGATTTTTAAATCCCTAAAAACTCATAAATTGGATGAGGGGAAGTGGGTTTTTTTTTTTTTTTTTTGTTTTTCGGAAAAGTTTTGTTGCTACGCATCTTACTTTACCGTTTGCTGCCTTTTTATCAGCTGTTTTCATTCAACAATCATCATTAAGTGAGGTTACTTCCAACACTCAACTGCCATCAACTTACATTTTTCTTTTCCCGCGTTTTTTTTTTTTTTTTTTTTTTTTTTTTTTTTTTTTTTACGGTTTTTCATGATTGGTTCCATCTTTTTCCTATTGCCAATTTTTCCTCCTTAAGTCAATAACCTCCACGTTTTTTTTCTCATTTCCGATCAGAACTTTTCACGCTGTTTCTTTTCAATGTGTATAAATATGTTTATTATTAATTTCCATTTTCATTTCATCCTTTTTCTTCTGATTTATTTTTTTTAATTTAAAAATTGAACTTTTCAGTTAAGATTTTGTTAAAATAATAATAATTTTTACTAATTTTAATTTTAAATTTAACAGTTGTTATGAGTGAAATTTTCAATGACCGAGGCGGTCGTCCTCCAAAACGTGGTCGCGTTTTCCAGAATTCTTTGCATGTTCGTTTAGTGAAGCAAGAACTTAACTCTGTTATTAGTATAGAAAATCAAAGTTTCATTTCTTCATTTCGGAAGTATAAAATTGATGATCAGAACTTTGATGAAAATTTTGTTACCAAATTTTCAGTCGGTTCAATGAATATAATTTGTCATCATTGTGATGCTCGCCATTTTCAGGGTGAAATGTCCAATGGTCATTTTAATAACTGCTGCCAAAATGGCTTAATTTCTTTACCGAGTATTCGGACAAATACCGATTTGAAATCATTATTTTTATATTCTCCAAATTTCATAAAGCATATCAGAAATTATAATAGTGCTGTTGCTTTTGCCTCTTTCTCTGCAAATCGAATTGATATTCCGGGTGATGGACCTTATTGCTTTAAAGTTCAAGGATCCATATATAGGTAAGTTTATTACCGGAACCAGAATGCAGACTGAACATGGAAAAAACGAAGAAGAAAAAGCGGAAAAATTAGATGAAGTTAAAACAGGAGCAGAAAAAGAAGAAGAACCAGAAGGAACAGCTACTGAAGAAGAAAAAGAAGAAGCAAAAAAAGAAAAGACAAAAGGAGGAAAGAAGAAGAGCAAAGTTGTAGGAAATATAGGAAGAAAAGCAGGACAGAAATGGCAAAAGAAGAATCAACAATTTAATCGAAAAAAAAGCAAAGTATTTAAAAAATAAAAAAAGATCTTCTTTAAAATTAGTTTGAAAACAAATGTAAAACCGAAAAAATAATTTTGTATGAAGATTAAAACAAAATTTTAGTTTAAAGTTTACTAAATAAAATTACAATTTTTGAAAACATTTGTTATATTTATTCTCTCAAAAAAATAATTAGACCCGATTCAAAGACAAAACAGAAAATTAAATGAAAATAAATAAAAAAAAAAAAAAAAAACATGTGAAAGTGAAAAGTGTACAGGAAAAATAAGGGGCTGCGAAGCAGCCCCATAAGCCCCTAGTAAACTTAGAACGGTGATTTTGAAACACGGGAAGACCGAGATATGTGGTGTCGCACTTTAGCCATCGATGTCGTTCATTTTAGCATAAATAAGTCCAATAATTAGTAAACTGATGCCTGCAATCAATACTGGCAGCTTCGTTCTAATTGTTTAGCAAGGTAAATAATTGATACTTGGAAACATGCTTTTTCATAATATACGTTTTTTATGCTATTTCATGCTTTTTAAAAGTTCTGGAAATATTCCAGATGAAAGTTCAGGATTTTGAATTTTATGAAATTGTATCACCTTGCGTAAAACTACTCCAAGGCTCAGTCAAGCGGCTGCAATGGCAAGCAAAATTACCGCTATCTCTTGAACTATGACGTCCTGTCAAAATATTTGCCCCTAATCTGAGAATTGCTTTACACTCAACTTTCGTTCAAGTTCATTGGTGACAGTTCACGAGGAAATGGGGATAAAATCAAGAAGGCAACATTTTCAGTAGAACGAGTACTGTCCGGTTGGATCAGATGATCGGTTTTTGAAATTTGGGCCGAGAACCATCTCAAGTGTCCTGAAGAATAATTTGCCAGTCGATTAGTTCAAATAAGTGTCGTATAATACGTATAATTGCAAAGGAATCAGGCGGTTCCGTGTCTCAAACGTAGCAGTTTAACATTTTAAGAAGATTTTCCTACAAACTGAGCTTTTCAAGAACTCAAATTTGTTTATGAATTTTGGACAATAGACAAAAAGCAGCTGTTAAAGCTAAAAACGACTCCTAACTTATTTTTTTCATTCTCCCCTGCAGTCTTATACTGATACTCATAAGAGCGCAAATTTTTACTTCGATTGACATTTTTTGAGCTTTTTGGCTTTGCTTTTCCCGTAAAATATTGTGAACACCCCCCCACCATTTTACCACCTTGTTACATCACATATTTCAGTGTTTTTCTCTTCTGATTTTTCTCAGTAGTTTAACTTAGTTTTTTCCTATTTTTTTAGACTTCTTAATGTTTGAGCCTTTATTCTTAAATTTGGCTCAAATTACACCGAGGCTGCATAGCAGTCTATCTTCTCCTTTCTTTGCTAAAAGAAATCGGAAAGAAACTAGGCCGCGGGAAAATCGAAGATAAATCTTAAGTACAAAACGAACACCTGCCAGGTTAGGCAACCGTTCATCTGCACCCCTCGTTCAAAATCGTGAAAATATGGGGATGTTCTGGGTGCGGAGCGCCAGCCGCGTTTGACAGCTTGAATAGATATTTTGTTTCGAACGTCCATCGTTGCCATACTGACGGATGAAACTCTGAGCTGCAGTGTTACTGGAAAGAGCAGTAAAGCCTAAAGTTTCGAAATGGATTTTTCTTCAAAATGGAGATGTTGCATAAGTGAGGAATTTGCGATTTGACTGTTGATTCTTATGTATCAGTTCGCGAAAAACACGACGGTGCCACTGTTTTCCACTGAAATCAACTCCCAAGCTCAGAAAAAGCTCTCAAGTTGAGGCCAAACTGGAGGGGATATCCCACGCTATCTTGAGAGTCCACCTCTACATCAAAACAAACTCTCCATGCAAAAATAGGGAGCACATGTATTGACAGGGTTGCCGTGATTTCAGTTTTAGAGTCCTCAAATAAGGTGGCAGCCCTGTCAATGTATTTGCTCTTTATCTTTGCATGGAGAGTTTGTCTTGATGAAGAGGTGAACTCTCAGGATAGCGTGGGATATCTCCTCCATTTTGGCCTCAACTTGAGGGCTTTTTTTGAGCTTGGGAGTTGAGTTCAGAGATAACCAATGGTGCCATCGTGTTTCCTGCGAGCTTTTACATAATAATCAACATTCAAATCGCAAATTCCTTACACATGCAACATCTCCATTAATTTCGTAACTCCTCTGACTTACAGCCGTATCTAAAATTTTCTGGCTTTTTTTGCCAACCAAAAAAGGTCAACGAACCGTTTGGACCGGGACGTAACCACGTAATCATACAGATAGCACATGCGTTAATTTGTCAATTCTTGATCATCCAATCAATCTTAAGAGTTTAATTGATCATTTTTGACAAATTTACGAAGAATGGAGGATTCATTGGATGTATCGTATGAGTTATCAAACGGACGCTCCCGGCTGCATTTTCACAAAACTTCATGTTTGCACTTACGCTACCGTTAAGGAATAACGTCGTATGAGCCTTTTGACGTTCCCGATTTTCCTTTGACAAATCGCTAAGTTTTGGGAAAATTTGTAAATATTTTTCTTCCAATTTTTCAAATAATTTGGTTCCTGATATGATCTGAATTGTTTGGAGTTTAAAAGAAAAACACTCAAAACTTTCTTCAAAAATAAATATTTTCTTAACGAAAATATGACAACATTCAATTGCTTTAGCGGGGTTTTTCCTTAGCACGGCAGTGCTGCTCTCCTCAATAACACGGCGCAGCGGTTTTGCCGAAGACGCACCAGGCACCACTAGTCATATCGTTGCAGCCTGCCTAGCTTTTCATTCGCCAAAAAGACTCTCCAACCTCGAATGGGCTTAACCTCGTTTGCGTTTCTCATATTCTCCTGCTTGGAAAGGGCGTTTGATAGCCGGATCTCGAAATCAAACGGGAAAAACTCAGTGCAGGAAACGCGATGTAATTTTATGCATACGAAAGTAAAAATTCAGAAATTTGTTTTTCCTCTTTGAAAGGACTATAACACAAACTTATTTGTTTTTCAAACAATTCCCTAAGATCTGTAGTCTGATCTATTAGTCCTCTACGGTGACAAAAATGTTCTTGTTCTTGTGTTACTTTTGTTCAATTTAAGAGGTGAAAAACAAACTAACACAAATTTTGTGTTGATTTTGGCACAGTTCGCGGTGTATTTAGCGCAGAAAACAGTGGAAAGACAGGCATGGGAAAATGCGTTCCTCCGATTGCGACGTTGGTATTTACCACTCTTCTTCTATTAAATTTCTCCAAGAAAATTAGCTGGCATTTTCTCTTGAAATTGACAACCGAAGGCTACGGTTATTTTGTGTTTTACTTCCCGTATTAACAAAACTTTTGTGTTGAAATTTCTCTTCGCGCGAGAATGCAGAATGTGCCGTAAAAAAACAGGTTTATTCACAAGATCCGAAGGAATTGGTTGAAAAAACACGGCTATAATTTCAGTAAAATGTCAACAGTCTATCGATGAAACAGAGTGAAAAATTATTGATCAGTTGGAATTGTTTTACATAACAAAATAAATCCACGTGTCAGTGGATCTTCTCGTATCGAGGAAACATTTGTGTTGAAATTTCTCTCTCTCTCTGCAGCTTTTCGGGATTTTTCTGAGCCCATTATGAACTCCACTAACTCAAAAATATCATAGAAGCTTTCCAATGGACCACTAGACAAGGCAAGAATTCAAGCATTCTGATACATATTTCTTAATCAGAATTTCACGTAGAACACGATTTGCTCAACGGAAATTACTGAAACTAACTCCTGACGAAGATATTAACCGTTTTATTTCACATTGGTTACGCAGATTTTGAACCGCCCGCTGACAAGAAACTCAAAGCTCTACGTGAGTCAAATCGCGCGCGCACTACAATATTTTCAGCAAGCCTCTTAATCGAGCACTGTTCATTTCCCACCATGTGTTGTTCAAATGATAAGCAATTTGCTATAGCTGAGCCAAAGCGTCAAAATAGTCGTTGCCAGATTTTCATATCGCAGAGACTGTCACGATAATATTCAACGCGCGATGTGAATCACGTAGAGCATTGAGTTTTATTGAGCGGGTGGTTTGAATTCACGCATCAGGAATCATTAAAAATCTTTGTAAGGAGTTGATTTCGGTAATTTTTGTTGTGCGTATTGTGTTCTACGTGAAATTTTGGTTAAAAAACATGTATCAGGATGCTTAAATTCGTACCTTGTCTAGTGGTCCATTCACGAAAGTTCCGCTTTGTGCGGTGCAAAAGTTGGTCAGAGTTTCCCGGTCAAACTGTTCCCATCGCCGAGTCAGAAATGCGGGTAAATCGCGTGTGGTTGACGGTTCAGTCGGCAACAACACAAAAGCTTTGATCGTACGAATAAACGACAAGATAATCTGAACAAAGTTGGGCTCCATAAAATACACCGCCAAAATTCACAGTTGCAATCAGTTGCACCTCTGCGGGTGGCTCCAAATTGAGGAGCTCTCTGTGTGGGAGCGGTTGCGTGTGCGACTCAAAGTGGAGGTGATATTTTAAATTAACAAACCACCCAAGACCTCCGAGAAACCAAAGCTCACCGATTAGGATCGAACTAGCTAAATTGTCGTCCATTTGGGCGTATCTTGATTTCCACGTGAACCCTGTTTCCCATATAACTCCTTGTGTCCTGCGGCTCAAGTGGGGTAAGAGATACGACTTACGTTAGAGGAGCAACGAAATGTTTCCTTAGTGACCGTCATTCTTCTTCTACTTCTTTTCCTTCCTCCTCTTACTATTTGAGAAAAGATTTATTGAAATTTGTTATCATACACAAGAGTCGCTCTCACAGCGCTCTCCGGCGCTCCGCGACGCCTAAACTGCCACAAAACTCGGTCCTCCCACAGGTCATCAGGGAGTTGGCACTCCCTCATCTCATCCCACTAAAGGTATAGATGGCTGCAGTAATGTATTAATCCTGATTGTTTTAAGTTATGTTACCCGTGTATTTTTATGTATTTCAGCCCTGTTTCCACTGTTTCCTTGTTTTCTTTCAACTATTTCCGTTTTGGGCTCTTTGCCTTTGTTCAGACCGAATAAGTATTCTGAGAGAAGTACCGATTAACCCCCTTCAAACATCAGAAGCGAAATGCAATACACCAGTATCTTTGTGGTTAGTCGAGCTAGAATTTTGGATATTTTGAAACTTTACGTTTGAAATACCTGTTTCCCGACTTTTACCATTAAATTAAAGGGGTCGAATGAAGTTCCTTTGTCAAAAAACCCGCGGTCAGTCGTTTCGGAGAGAGGACACTGCTGACGACGAAAATGAAATGAAATCGAACACAGCCACGAATACCTCGCCGTAATCAGATTTATCGCCAATTCAGCCCCAGTCACGGGCAGCGGTGCTAAATCTCCGAATTTTCAACAAGCATGTGTCCAGTCTTGTGTGCATTACTGCAAAATTCGGCAACGTGGCACCGCGGTCCGAGTGCGGGACATCCGGGGGCGGGCGGGTTGCATTTACGAGTAATTGGATTAAAGCAGGATTCTGCTTTATTTACCCATCAATGGCTATTATGAAAAGTATCTGTTTTCTTTGACAGCTGTTTCACGGCTCCGCTCCCGACCGGGTGCTCGCGGGGCATGGCCATATTAAAAGCTTGCTTTCACGGCAGTGCTTTTGAGCCACGTAGCGTTAGCTAAGTGACCTTTTTCAATCTCGGTTCCGTTTAAAAGCTGAGTCGCCTTCATTTTTCCGCATATGCAACGCGGATGTTCCTTGTTGCATCCACACATTTCTGCTGAAAAGCGCCTTTAATTTTCCGAATATGCAACGCAGATGATCCTTGTTGCATCCACGCGTTTCTATTGAAAAGCGCCTTCATTATTCCGGATACGCAACGCAGATGTTATTTGTTGCATCCAAGCATTTGTAAGTGTTGCATGCATGTGTGCACATCCGCACTATCATAAGTGTCACTAAAATTCTGCATGATGCTTCTCACTATAAAATAACATAAAAGCCCTCGCTTTTAAGACTTTTTATGGGAAATTTTGTCTACATATTGGTCTTAATTTCAATACAAGAATCATTGTTCTAAGTTCCCAAGATTCCTGTTGAATGAGAGAAATAGTTACACGATATTTGCAAAATCTGATGAAGCTCCCTAAATGTTAAATTTCCATTCTTCAAATTAACCTTCCACCGAGTCATTCCCTCTTACTTCACAAGGAACACGTGAGTGGCGTGACGTGGAGTGTTTTGTCGATTGATGCTGTCATTTAAACCTAAGGAAAAAGATCGAAAAAACAGGGTGTTCGCAACGAACACCTTAATATTCGATAATTTACCATAGCTTCAAATGAAGAGACATCGATCATCGACTATTCACGCCTCGCCACTGTAACACGTTTAGAATTTATGCAAGTTGGATTGCGTTTTGCAAAAAGGAACCAGAAGAATTGCGATGATGCTAAGATTGTGCATTTTCATCCTTTGCAAAAAAATTACTGAAACCATGAAAAAATGTGAAATTTATATTGTAACTTTGTCTTAAATTTACTGTTTTTAGCGAGTAAAATAGAAACTGTTAATGGGTAATCAGGTTTTTCTTCCAAGACAAAAGAAGTTGCACAATCCGTCGTCTCCCACACGAAGGAACGTAACTCCAATCCAAGGTTGCCAAATTGACTCCAACAATTAATTTATTTTACAAAAATATAAGTGTGCAATTTATATCCAAATTTGTCTTGTTTTTGCATGAAATCGGAAGAAAAATCAGTGAAATTTTCAGTTAGAAATGCCCAATACTTTTCTGGTTAAAATGCAATTTACGAAAGGAAATTTGGCAACATTGAAATGTAGTTACGTTCTTTCGTGAGGAAAACGACGAATCTTAGCAATATTGCAATGCTCCTGGTTCTTTTTTGCAAAATGCAATCCGGTTAAGAGCCACATTCTTGTAAGAAATTCTGTTCCAATGTCTTACCAAACTAAGGAGCTACGCGTTCGTACAAACACGAAAGCTTCACCATGTGTTACATTCAAACGAATAGCGCAAGCATTGGCACAATTTCCTGAAGCAGTACCTGAAACCAGGTTGACCGGGTCAGTATTTACTCGCCCCAGTAGTCGATAATCCGTTTGCAGGTGCCTTGTTTGTACAGCCTACATCCTGACTACAAAATAACGTATCTCCATATTTAGCTGAGCCGCGTCGTCCATGTACCTCCACGCTCTCGCCGGCTTACGTGACGGAGAGTTACGCCGTTTTGTCAAGTGCGCTAAAGGCGGTCACGATTGACCATTCGGCGGAAAACAGGTACGTTCGCTGAGACTCCGTTATGAGTGATGTGTCAACAAAGTCACCTCCGCAAAGGGCGTATGAATAATGCCGAGTGCTGCCAACTCATAAAACATTGAGCAAAATTCAACGGGGAGGACGAATGCAAAACAAGTGCGTTCGTCTTTCGGAGTCGACTGTCTTCCTGTCATGTTGGAAAACAAAAAGTTTATAGGTCAAAGATTAGTCGCCCACGAAGTGCTTCCGGTGGTCGGCTTCATCGATCCGGAGTGCGAAGTTCTGGAGGGTGGTTCTTAGGGAGTATAAAAGGGTGTCTGAAAGGAAAAGTTGTCTGAAAGTTGCGGCTGACAATTGGCCAGTAATAGAGTACCTATATTGAGAGAGTACGGGCATGATGGTGATTTTCAGTGCTCCCATTTTGCCCTGAACTATAACCAAATTTCGGAGCTTTTGAGATTCTCTGAATTCTTCCCGGAACTTTCTGATATCTGATATTTGATTATTGTATATAAGCTAAAAGTAATAAGATCCGTCCAAACTGCACCCTTTTACGTTCAGTATTAACCGAGATATCGCTCCAAGAAAAGTCGGGTTTTGCCGTCATCCACCGCGGTAGTAACACCCTTGGTCTCTTCCACCTTGCTTTCGTTAGTCAGCGTGACGCACATTTGCACTTGTTGTTGTTCAACGTGAAACTCGGATGAAAGCAAGGCCTTTCTAGAGTCCCTTTATACTGAGAGTCAAGACAATTTTAATCCATTTCTGATTGGTTCCCGTATTTTAGGCCTCCACAGTGTCACAAACGGGAATAAAGATTACATTTTTACCGATTTCAAAGATTATAATCTGGAATGGACCAGGGAATTACGGGTTCGGCAAGGAACAAACGGAATGAGAGGAGGAACGGAGAAAGGAATTTGAGAATGGGCCGATCAAAGATTACGAAGAACGTTCAATTTCTGTAATCTTTATTCCCGTTTGTGACATCCATGAGCCGACTTGTCTTGACTCTCAGTTTAAAGGGACTCTAGGCCTTTCAAGCCTCATCATTCGAAGCCGCGAGTATTCTAACGCGTGTTCGAATAATCGCGCCAAACACATTGCGGCCGGCGTTGAGCGCAGATTAGCGCCTGCAAGGCTGTATGAATACTTCTCGCATTGCGCCTAACACTGCATTTGGCGCGAGCCGCATATTAGCGCCTACAAGACTGTATGAATACTTCTCGCATCGCGCCAAAAGCAGTGCAGTCGGTCGGTTGGCGTGAAAAGCATATTAGCGCCTACAAGACTTTGCGTTCAGTCGTTTCGTTGTTACGCACATTTGCGCTGGATGCCCAACATGGAACTCGGATGAAAGAAAGGTGGAAGAAAGCAAGGGTGTCACTACCGCTGTGGATGACGTCATGAATCGAATTTTTCGAAGCGCGATATCTTGTTTAATATTCAACGTAGAAAGTTGCTGTTTGGTCAGACCTTATTCTTTTAGCTAAACTACAAGAATCAAGCATCAAAACACGATTCCGTGACCAGCGCAACTATCCCACTACAACCTTAAGACATGAGATTCGCGATTGAATGCTCAAAAAAATGTATGGTTGGTTGGTAGATACGTTTATTTGGTGCTTTTAACATTTGAGCTATTAACACTTTAGAGAATGAGAGATCAAAATAGTGTAATACAGAATTTAAAAATTTGAAAAGAAGGGGTCACAAAAGGGTAGTGCACAAAATTAAAAGAAAGGACAAACGAAGAATACATTACATTTGGAGATTAATCGGACGTATTTCTGTCAAACGGACCTAAGCGCCATAGGGTGAGAAAATTAGAGGGGGGCTTGGATTGGCGGCGGAACCGGGCGCCGGGATCATTCCGTCCTATGCTCTCAATGCTTTTCCATGGCGCTTAGTTCCGTTTGACAGAACGCGCTATCCGGAATTCTAAATTCCTCAAAAGGAAGTCAAATTGGCGCTTAGTTCCATTTGACAGAAATACGTCCACTTCGTTTGAAAAAGAGAGGGATTTCATGTAAAAACTTTGAAAGGATGGTGTGGAGATCAGAAAGTGGAGGGAAAATTTTGGATCTTAATTGAATCAGTGAGGACAAAAACACACCAACGCAAAAAAATGAAAATAATCAAGAAACACACAAAATTGCACAGTAAGTGAAGGAGTTAGTTAAAGGCAAAGATGTTTGGTGCCAAAACACAAGTAGTCAAGGACACTTCAAAGGTCCAAGTTGGAACAGATGCGCTAGCATCGATGACCTTCATGAAAACTGAATGTCTTTAATGAAACTTAAGTATTTTCGAGATACCGAGTTGGTGTGTTTTCGTTCTTAGTGATTCAATTGTTGATAGGTAGGGCAAGTTATTAAAACTCATGACTAATTAGAAATGGTGGTATGTGTGGCTCACCTTGAGTCTGGTCGGGATGACGACCTGGCCGAAATCATTCTGAACGCCGAACGGATAACGAACCTCGGTGCTGATGGGCGATGACTGCAGATTACTCACAGTGCCGGATCGCAACGAGATATTTCTCATTCCTTCAGCATCCTAGCGCCATGCTCTTCCTGCCGGCACAAAACCAGACCACACGTCATCGTCATTGTACAGGCCATCCCTCAAAACTTCCCTAATATAAGTTCACTCATAACCCGGGTCTGCCGTTGCCGTAACTCAGGTTCATTCCACAGGATAACAAGTTTCTCGCATGATACATTTTCTCAACGCTCTTGAAATCCTCTGGTGGTTGCCAGGGTGGCGTGAAACGTAAGAGAGAAATGAAATATTGGACATTACAGTAAAATATTTCATGAAATTTCACGAGACTGAAATATTTTCTATTTTTTAGGGACTAGAGTACACGACAAAAATTAAATTGCCGATTTAACAATTCAATTGCTAAAAAAAGTGACTGCAATGTTTCAATGTAGATTTTACAACAAAAAACTGCTACATTAACCACTATCGTAAGCTAATTTAACCGCGGCGGTGGTAAAATTAGCATTTTTGTGTTGTGAAATCTACATTGAAACATTGCAGTCACTTTTTTTAGCAATTGAATTGTGAAATTAACAATTTTATTTTTTTCGCGATGCAAACCGCAACCAAACACACAAAAATAGGAGAAAGACAAAGTGTTCTCACTTTGCGAAACATGGAAAGGAACCGGTATTTTTCAATATATTTCATAATTTTCTGCGTAAAAATGAAACATTTCACGTGAAATTTCAAAATTTTATTTTTTGTGAAATTTTGCCACCCTGGTGATTGCGATGGTCCATTTTCGCAGCCAACGTTAATTTCCGACATGCACAGATGAAAATGCCTGTGTTTGGTGATACTCTGTGTTAAATGTGTTACTTTTTTCGTGTCAGATCAAGCCAACGGACTTGGTTGCTCAATACAATTTTTTTGCGTGAATTGACCCATACCGTTGCTTTCGGTCAATGCAGCAGACACAGGACACAGGAGACACAGGATCGTGAAGAGAGTGTCCTGCTGCTGAACTTATGTACTCTCCCGCCCACCTCATTTTTAGAGATCACGACTTGAGAGTGCCTTAGACATTGGATTACCACCGATATATCCAGGTTCCTTCCTGGCGGCTGGCGACTAATTTTTGAAGGAGGACGAAGATTTTCAATACAAAGATTTGGTCACCTTAATCCGAAGATTTGGTAGATTTGACACAAGGAAAACCAGACAAAAAATCAACCAACAGCTTGTGATGCTTCGTGTGTAAAAATTGGCGATAAGAGCTGCGTTTCAAAATACCATAGGGGTGGATTTCTGTAGATTTTCATTTTGGGAATTTTTTTTCCTTCAAAAAAAATTTTACAGTAGGTAATCCACAAAGCATTTTTTAGAAGTAGTATACTATGTAGAATCATATTTAAGTGGAGGGGTCAACTTCTGTAGGGCCAATTTTTTTTTTTTTGCTAGTAAGTGAACGAAAAAAGTCTACTTTGTCAACTCCAGCCAGTCTCATTTCACATCCTGTATTTAGTACTTGCAAGGCTTCTTTCCTTCAACTTAAGGTTTTTTATTGCTTTTTCAAGTAAGAGAAGTCAAGTGAATAAAAAAATGATGAGGATAATACTTTAAAATGACTTACAAATGGTCATTTTTGGAATTTCAGTACGGAAAAGGCTTAATATTCTGAAAAACACACTTTTATTTTAATCCTCCTAAGAAAAAAAACCAATCGAAGATACTGAAAATGCATTAAAACTCTCAATGATACCCTTAATTAAACTAATCTTCTCATAAAACCGATTTGATTCTTAAAAAAATAGTCTTTACAGTCGTTTTTTCACCGATGGCCGGAGTTGACAGGTAGTACGGAGTTGACATAGATGAAATTACAAAACGAAGTTATTTGAAAAAATAACGAATATTTAACTAAAGACTAAAATCTAATGAACTGGAACAAACAATTGAACAAAAATATTACACGAATGTCAAATAAAGCTCAGTTTTACAACGTTAAACGTCATTGGGCCGGAGTCGACAAGGTCGGAGTTGACATAGACGAAATTACAAAACAAAGTTATTTGAAAAAATAACGAATGTTTAACTAAAGACTGAAATCTAATGAACTGGAACAAACAATTGAACAAAAATATTACACGAATGTCAAATAAAGCTCAGTTTTACAACGTTAAACGCCATTGGGCCGGAATCGATAAGGTCGGAGTTGACAGAAATGAAATTACAAAATAAAGTTATTTGAAAAAATAACAAATATTTTACTAAAGACTGAACTCTAATGAACTGGGACAAACAATTGAACAAAAATATTACACGAATGTCAAATAAGAGCTATGTTTTACAATGTTAAACGTCATTGGGCCGGAGTTGACATAGGTGAAATTATAAGACAAAGTTTTTTGAAAAAATAACGAATATTTAACTAAAGACTGAAATCTAATGAACTGGAACAAACAATTGAACAAAAATATTACACGAATGTCGAATAAAGTTCAGCTTAATAACGTTAAACGTCATTGGGCCGGAGTTGACAAGGTCGGAGTTGACGCGGCCGGAGTTGACATTTGAGTGTTTTTCGCGGGAAAGAAAGTGTCCACGATGCAGAATACAAACAAAACCGATTGTTTTGAGGTTCGATCGTGCAGGTACATCATATACTGAATTATATCACTGGCGCCACTTCCCCAGTATGAAATTTTAACATAAATGGAGTTGACAGTTTCAAATTACCATTTTTAGAAATCCAAATATTTGATGCAGAAAAGGTTTACTTATGTTTATCAAAGCAGTGTTTCCGATAGCCCGGGACCTCCAACTCTTGAAAAAACACAATCACGATGGCTACCCTGCGCGCGCACTATCAGCTATTTGCTCCGGAATGCGCGAAAATAGCTCCGCCGGAGTTGACACCAAAGCTAGCGACACAACTTTCTATGTATGGTGCACGTTCCCCTGACTTTTAAATAGTTTTCTAACAATTTTTCAGTAGACCCCATCTATTCAACAATTTAAATAAAGCATCAAAATTGTGCAGGACTCCGCCAAAAAGTCAGCAGAACAGTTCTTGTGTTCGAATTTAGCCTGGCGACATTAGCCGGAGTTGACATTTGCACTATTAAAAAAATTCCCGAAAGTATGCTTCGGCATTTAAAGTAGATTTAACAATTTTTTAAGATGGCCAAGACCTACCGAAGTGTAAAAAAAAATAAGTTAGACATATTCCGTAGATTACCGCCTCGAAATCATCCGGCGACAGCAAAATGAAAATCTACAGAAATCCACCCATAGGAATTCTTATAGCCAGCTAAAGAAGACCACAGAAAATCATATAACTGGCTGTAGAATGCGGAGAAAATCATACGGCCGGGCTATACGAAGCGATAAAAAATTATGCAGCCGGGCTATAGTTCCTATAGCCGGGCTTTACACTTTATCGCCTGGCTGTTGCTTTTTCGCCATCGGTTATAAAAGGATATAAGAAATTGTGTAGAAATTCGTGTGCTTTGGAAATCATTAATTTTGATACGGAACAACCTTAATATTTACAAAACACACATTATATTTTCCTTTAATACGTATTTTTTTTTTTTTTCATCAATTAAAACGAGAATACTCCATGCAGGATGTGCAAACATTTCAAAATCATGAGTTGAATAACGCTGACTCCGCCAGATTAAATATTAGAGCCTAACACAAAGCGGAGCGGCGACGCACAGGCGCCTACAAACCTAACAGGGATACTTCACGCATTGCGCAACGCGTGAATTATCCCTGTTAGGTTTGTAGGCGTCAATGCGCGTTTAGCGCTGGCTGCCCGCCTGGCGCACCGCAGCGTGCCACGGTGCTTGATGCAACTATTTCACACCAGAGGTATTGCACAGTATCATACGAAACTGAAGGCGCTTTAATATATTAGGAATGGCAGGCAGCCATCAAAAGTACGGAGCTTTCCTCGCAAAATAAATCAAGAGACTACGGCCCAAAAAGAAAGCAGTGGTCCAAAAACTCACTAAGTCCTAGCATCCGTAATTAGTGACGTTTAGCATACACTTTATCGCCTGGCTGTGAGTTGCTTAATCGCCATTGGCTTTAAAAGGCTATAAGAAATTGTGTAGCCGGCTATAGGAGCTATTGGAAATCTTACAGCCGGCCGTAGGTCTGTGGTATTTTGGAACACATATTCTACTGCCAATTTTTACCAGGGGTTGTATCTCCCTTGTTAACACAAGATTTTGGTTACTTTTCTTACTGTGTAGAAGAGATGCTGGGATTTTCGAAGCATGTGTTAAGGACGGAGTCAACACAGAACAAACGACAGAGTAACACAGAATACAATAATATAATCAATTTTGTCATCAATCCTTTGCTTCAGAACTTGATCGTGTGTTTATGGTTGCCAAAAAAGACTCTAAAATCTTATAACCCGAAATTCCTAAAAATGCATTCGTATAACTTAATCGTTAAACGCAGTTTATGACCTTTAGATTTCTAAAGCTTGGATAAAAATCAAAAAATTTTACCTTTGACCTTATTCATTATTCCACATTAGACAAAGCAGCTGGGCACGTTGTTTCCTACATGAATAATACCTACTTGAAATTCACGTTTTTGACCGCCGATTGACACTTTTTTTGGTTAAAACTTGGTAGAAAATGAAAGGGTATACTTGGGATAGACGGCAAGGGAAATGCTGTTCTTTCGCAGATTTGTACGACAAAAAACTTCACTGTTCCGGTAACAGAGACAAAAGACCCTCCATTGGTATCTCGGCAATGGTGGTAGCTTTTACTTTCGGGACTTCAGCATTCTACTGTTGACTTACCTACGTGGTTGATGTTTAACAACGTGTTGGCAGTTTTGTTTAGCAAACAAGCCGAAAATGGCCGAAGATTGGGAAACCTGTTTGGCTCATGACGTCATCCGAAACTCATCATCCACCATGTAGGTAGGTCAACAGCCAAAATTAGGGTGATGACTGTTGCTTCCTTATAATTGTCCACGAGGAACTGTTGAAACCCCGAAATTAAAATCTTCCACCTGTCACTAGGAGGCCAGTGGAGGGTCTCTTGTCTCTGGGAAAATACTGTTCTTTCGCAGATTTGTACGAACAAAAACTTCATTGCTCCGGTAACTTTGACGAAAAACATTGGTGCTTCATACAAACGAAAGTAGTCCCATATGGCACCGTGAAAACTTCGGCGAAGCCAAACTGGCAACGCGTGAAAACTTAAAATTCGCCAAGTCGGGATTTAACGCTCGCGAGACGACATTGTCATCGCTAGGCGGGCCTGTCAGGAGGTTTTAACCGGGCGAATTCGGGAGCGTCGCTCTCGCGCATATTACAATTTATTTCCCCCAAACCCCCTTACCCTCCCCCTCCCCCTCCCCCGGGAACTCCCGCGAAGCTCCCCCGTTCTCACTTTCCAATTACCTGCCTTGGTGGTGCCCGTCACACAGTGGAAAGGGTCAAAAGTGATTGAAGAGGTCAAGGAGGTCAAAAGTATACACAAAATACTAAAATTCATCACATCATTACATATGCGTGGCTTATAAAAAACTTCAAGTAAATCAACCAAATTAATAATCATAAAAATATCATCGTAATTACGAACCTCGTAAAATTATCGGATGGAGACACCATTAAATTTAAAATGTAACAAAATAAACAAAAGCATCGGAAGTTTCAGTCAAAAATTTCATACCCACCCTCTCTCGCTGACTCTCGATACTTGTATGTACGTTAATACCAAAAAAACCCCGAGAAAATTAAAGGTGTTTCAGTTGAACTCCTGATATCACTTACTTTTGAGAACACCCTTTAAGTTAAGAAATGTGACAACGTAAACATTAACATTTGAAGTTTTAGTAAATAATTTTACAGCCACTTTTCCAATGACTCTTGAAGCTTGTACACGAAGAAAAAAACTTCGTGCGTGGGACCCGAAGTTTAGGTCACATGGATCTCTGAAGTTTTCGGATTGAGCATCTGAACACTTTAGGTCTAGCTGCTGAGGTTCGGATCACACATCTGAAACTTCAGTTCTTACATCTGAAGTACTTCAGATTTGAGAACCGAAGCTTTTCGGATGTGAGAACCGAAGTTTTTCTGATGTGGAAACTGTAGTACTTCAGATGTAAGAACCGAAGTTTCAGATGTGTGATCCGAACCTCGATAGCTATACCTAAAGTGCGTTCAGATGCTCAATCCGAAAACTTCAGAGATTCATATGACCTAAACTTCGGGTCCCACGCACGAGATTTTTTTCTCCATGTATTTTTGTTAATATAAAAAAATGGGCTATTGAAGGTGTATTAACTGATTCTCGTAAATTTTTCCGCGGAAAACACCCTCTAAGTTTAAAATGTGACAATATAAGGATTGAACTTTAAAGTTTCAGTCAGAAATTCCGTGTCCGACTTTTCCGCGTTCTATTGTGCGGCGGAAAGCACCACACCGCGCGATATAATCGCCAGGCCACGACGCGTGCAAAACGTCACTCCTTCGACATAAGAGAGAAACTATATTTTAGGACGACCCTTTGTTCCCTGTAAACTTAATGCGTTTTGTGGCTCATGCGGGGACGGGGGTTCGCCTTTGCGCCGGGAAAGCGATGAAAAGCGGCGACGGAGGATGGAATTGTGAAGAAGGGTTACTTACTTTACTGGTCTTTGAAGTTATGAGCGCTCAACTTGGGAGCGCATCGGAAACTGTTGTCTTTGGCGCGGCGTGTGCATGCTAGGGAGACGCGAGTTCGGGGATATTCGGAGCGGATTTAACTGAAATCTTGCAGTGCGGATTAGTCCGCGTCCCTAATATCTTATCGCGCTCCTGCTGAAAAGCGCGAGAACTTTCGGGAGCTCTGAGGTGCGGTGCCGTTCTACGGTAGACGTCATGTGAACGTTCGGGTGTCCTCGAATTCCCGCGGGTAAAATATTAAATATGTAGAGAATAAAAATTGAATATTCGAGGAGCTTGGAGTAGAGTCCCTTTTTACTGAGAGTAAAGACAATGCGAGTCTGTTGTGCGAGTTTGTTGTGTTTGATTGTGTTTCATGATGCGTTTGATGTGTTTGTTGTGACACACAACACACAATGAACACGACAAACACAAAAAGCCCATCAAACACATCAAACATACCAAACACAATCAAACACAACAAACACGTCAAAAACATCAAACACATCATGAAACACAATCAAACACAACAAATACATGAGGCAAATCGATATCTATATATCGATAGATAGTGAGTTAGGGTCGATTATCGCATGTATGGCGATATACATCGCAAACAAAGGTGCCTAGCAACGCATGCTTAGCAACCGTGGGCCCGTTCCTCTCCCCAATTTTACCATTTTTTGACCATAAAATCACGAAATCACGACAGGGAGAAAATTGAAGTAGCCAGTGTCACTCACCGAACCGGGGAGGACCGGTATACTGTCCAATACTGTCATACCGGTATTTGTCTGTCAAGGGATAGACAAATCAATGATTCTATTAGGAAAATGGTTGACCAACGTATATCTCTTAGCTGGTACCAAAATCAACTGGGAATGCGGTTAAATGTATCATTCTTTCCTTTCGCTCACTGCGTTTCAAAACATTCTCTCCATTCAAACCTTTGGTTCCGAATCATTTTTTAAAGGGACCGGATGTTCCAACGAACATCGATTCTTCACCGTAAGCTCAAATGGAGAGAAAACAATGTTGACAGCTTGCTAGATCCCTCTGAAATGTTAACGAATTCGGTCCCAGTAGAGAGGGAATATCTATCCGGTGTTGGCACTGGAACTTTTCCAAACGGTAGAACGGAAAAACAACAACGAAATACTAAAAATAAAAAAAAAAAAACAAACAACAGGTTGCGAAATAATTAGAATAACGGGGGCAAAAAACAATAACTTGGGCGGAACAAGTGAGATAAAGTGGGTTCCTCGCCCAAGGCGAATCCATCTGAGAGCGTTAAATATCTCACTAATCGTGAAAAATGGAAAAAAGCTCCCGTTTAGATAATAATTTGCAGATATCCACCGTTGAATCGTTGAAATATTATTGTGGCAAACTACGCAGTAAAATGTTGCCAAATAGTTATAAAACTTATTTTTTATTTCATGGAGCGGCATATACAGTTGAGCGAGTTCGGATGTGCATTTGTTGTAATAGAACTGCAAATTTGATCGTTTATTTTGTCCTTTTTTAAATTCTGCGAGCTACTATTTCCAGAAAATTTTAAGAAAAAATCAATGCAAACATCTTAAAAACTTCGTCGTATTGTATTAAAGCTATAGATTCTCTAAGTTTCCATTTACATGCTCCATTTCTCTCATTGACGTGTTCCAATGGACGGCATATTATGGACTGGAATTTTTTTCGCTTCGTGTCTATTGCACCTTCAGCCAACTTTAGACAATGACTGGAATTTTCTGACGAGGTTCTTTTAAAATTAAATTATATCAGCAGAAAAAAAGGTCCACTTGCATACGACGCAAGTGGAAGTGGTGACGCACGCTGTTTTGTTGTACAAGAGATAAAGTTGAAAATTCTCTGAATTAAACAAGGTAAACGCTCAAGTTTTCGGAGGTTTTGTTCTTATCTAAAAGATCCACCCGACCAGTTTCATGATTTAAGCGGCTATCGATATAAAAGTTGATTCCTGGATGAGCCCGCTTTATTTAAATTAACTTACGCTGATCGGGGAAGCGCCCTCTGCACACACACACACCCTCACCCTCCTTCACAAAAAAAAAAAAAAAAAAAAAAAAAAAAAAAAAAAAAAAAAAAAAAAACGGTGGAAGCCATAGGTACATACGGGTTATATAGGCATGCCGTCCACGTTCTGGGCTCAGTGGCCGGCAATTCCGGGCGTAACACCCGGAGCAATCGAAACTACGGCTCCAGCACCCGTAACTTCCAGCCTCTGAGCCCGGAACGGGTGGTATGTCTGTCAAAGACAAATAGTAAAATCAGGCATTTTGTGAAATGCCTAGGCAAATAGTCAAATATTCCAACTTGGATTGTAATTCTGCTTCTTTCCCTAATTTCAGACAAAATAATTGATTTCTCCTGTAAGAAAAAATTCACAGAAAAAATTTGAGTAAGATTTGAGTAAAATTGAGTAATAATCCTGTAAGAAAAAGTATTGAAAACTCACAAGCTCCTCGCCATAAATTCACAAAATTTTATAGACCGTCAAAATTTAACTATCTGCCTAGGCATTTGACAAAATGCCTGATTTCACTATTTGCCTGCGACATGTCTATACAACCCGTGACTTTTTTTCAGTGTGGAAGTTGGGTTGCGTGGCGGGTGAAGGGCGCACCCCCTATATGCACGATACGGCATCAGGGCGTGAAGCAGCGCTGGCTGACGATCCGGGTTACGATTGAAAAATAAACTTCCGCTGGGATCCGGGACCAGGATGCGAGGTCGGACCGTGGCGAAAAAAAATGAGCTTTGTTTCACCGGAGGTGAATTTGTAGCTGCAGAATCGTTAAATACCCTATTTAGAGAGTTAGCGCGTCCTTCCGGGCTCCGGTTCACGGGTGTGCCAGATTTGCCGCAAATGAACCGTCACGCAGGGTCAAATCCAAACGGCCGCGATAATGGATTTTACGAGGAGACCGAATCGTTAATATGCTGGGAAGCACGACCTCTGGCCGCTACGCGGCTAAACTACTGTGCACTGGAAAAAAAAAACACATTGGATCTAGAGTCTAGACTCTTAAAAACATCGACAAGAAAAAATACTCTTGATTTAATCAGATTTTTGCTTAACCCTAGTCTGCCTGAGCCTCTGAACCAACGAGAAAGCCTGAGCGGGGTCAATTTGACCCCAGCTGAAAATCAATTAGTTAGCTGTGTTTTTTTCATGTTTTTAGTTAATATCAGTGCACTAACCTTACAGGCCTTAACCATAAAGCATATCTAAGTTTTAAAAAAACACGGCGCAGGGTATGCAACCATATTATCATACACATGTTGCCATGTTGTTCTCAGCATGAGAAAAAAAAAATCATAGGGCTACTGAATACTGAAAACGAAAAAAATCTGAAAAATTTTGCTTGTTTTATAAGTTTCTGAAAAAAATTAAAAAGAGAAAAATGAATACACCTTCAAAGTAAGCTTTTGTGATGCTGAATGGTAAAATATATGTTATAAGGATATCTGACCCAGCTCAGGCTTTCTAGGGCTACTCGTGAATTTTTTGATCTCTCACGCACATTTTTTTTTCTTTTTTTGTTTTTCCTTCAAAATCGTGTTCCTAGATGTTTTTGTAGAGCTATCTGTGAAGGACAAAAAATTTCGTGCATACCACGAGAAATGGCAAAGAGTTGAAACTCCCGTGGGGTCAATCTGACCCCACTCAGGCAGACTAGGGTTAAATCAAAAGGAAATCCGCTCATTTTAAGAGGCTTGGTTCTTGATTTAAGCAAAAATCTGATTGAATCAAGAGTATTTTTTCTTGTCAAAGTTTTCAAGAGTCTGGACTCTAGATCCAATGTGGTTTATCTTTCCAGTGTGCTAAGGATAAACGCAGTGTGAGCCCCTTCCCCTTAAGCACCCCCACGGAGGAACATTCAGAGACTATCTTTTCCGCACAAAGTACATTTGTGGTAATTTTTCCGATTATGGTTTCCGCAAAAAATCATTTTCGCACAAATAATTTTCTGTAGTATGTGGCAACGTCGGGAAAAATATGAGCATATTTTAAAAATAATAAGTGAACAAAGATTGAAAAAAGTATTTATTACCTTACTCAGCAGTCCTACAAGGATCGTCAGGATCCAGATTTTCGTCCGTGGATTTTCCATTTTCATCTGCGTACTTATACTTCAACCTTACTACATACTTCAAGGGTTTGTTCCTTTTTCTTGTTTTTTTTGCGTCAATTCTATGAGGCTACATTCACTAAAACTCTTTACATCTTTTTGATGCGACAGGACTTAATTAAATCTCAAGAAAATCCAATTTTGTTATTCCTGAACGGGATAAACCTTTTGATTTGCCTCAGCTAAAGGCTCTTAGATTTTTCCTGTGTACGATAACTTTGCGACGGCACCGGCGTACCGTCGTGCTTCGAGTTACTATTTCTCCACGGAGGTGTTACACAATATCATACGAGATTGAAAGTACCCCAACGTATCAGGATTGATGACATCATTCAAAAGCACAAAGTTCCCTAGTAAATTAAATCGAGTTACGACGACAAGGAGGGATTGGTAGTAGAAAAACTTACTAAGTTCTGGTATCTATATTCAATGACGTTTGGCATGATTTTTGAACTTCATTAGCGGAAAAAGTGACTTGAATTAAAAAGAAATATGCTCAAATTTACTGCCGAGAAGATTTCCTCGTGAATAGGAAAAAAAAAAAAAAATGATACAGAAGTGCAGAAATGAATTGTGTACAGAAGAAAAGATGCTTTTATAAAAATAAAAGTCATTTACATCAAGCAGAAACCCGCTTCTATTAAGCAATTTGGTTCTTGATTCTAATAAAATCTTCTTGACGGCATACTCAAGAACGTTTCTACCTACATCGAGTCACTTTTTTCTCTATTGTAAGTCAAAAATTATGTTCTAGGACTTGGTGGGTTTTTGGAATACCGCCCTCTTTTTGTGCTGTGGTATCTTAATTTATTCTGCGAGGACAGCTCCGTACTTTTAAAGGATGCCTGCCATTCTTAATATGTTGGAGCGCCTTCTATTTCGTATGACACTGTGCAACACCTCTGTTTAGAAATAGTTGCTAGAAGCGCCGCGGTGCGCTGCCGCTGCGCGGCGGGCGACGGGCGACCAGCGTGACTTGCGCACAAGCGCCTACAAACCTAACAGGGATACTTCACGCATTGCGTAATGGGTGAGGTATCCCTGTTAGATTTGTAGGCGCCTATGCGCATGTCGCGTCGTGCTGGCAGTATACTCCGCGCGCGTTTCGTGTTTGGCTCTATTATTTGAACTCGCGGCGTCAGCGGTTTTCAACTCACGATTTTGAAATGTTTGCACACTCCACATCGATTATTCTCATTTATATTAATGAAAGAAAAGAAATGTCTCAAAGGAAAATATATTGAAAGTATTGTAAATATTAAGATGGTTCCGAGGCAAATTTAGGGATTTCCATTTTAATTTTTTTTTTTACATTTTGTGCCTCTACTGTGTTGCAGCGTGGCGCACACGCAACCAAACGCTCAGACTTGGACGTATTTGACTCTAAAAGATCGCTGTACAAATGGGTTAAAACCAAAGATTGCGTTCTTCTTGGTTTTTCCCCTCTTTCATTCATTTTCGTTATAGTCTCTTTTAACACAACTACAGCTCATTGAGATTAAGTCGATGTCATCGCTTGGATAAGGTTTAACAAATATTTGCCACGTTTTAAAAAAGTGAATGTTTCAAAATGAAGTAATATTTTCATCAAAAAAAGAGAAAAAAAGGTATATTGAAGGAATATTTTACATAGAAAAGTTTAAGGGTGGAAATAAAACCAGGGATTCACCGAAGACAGTTTGAAAAAATTGAATCAAAAGAAGAAAGTAAAGTTTCATTTAAAAAATGAGTTAGCATAACAACATCTCCTTCTCTCTCAATTTGGTCATTTCGATATGTCAATATAATTTTACACACGGACTAAAGTATAACGCTTAGACCAAGTCATTGTTACTCATTTTATGCAAGGACGTAAACCATCGGACAAAACAGGTGCAGGGACAGAAAATCGTAGACGGAATGTCCTGAAACCAGACGGCCCTTTAGATGTTGGCAATTTTCCTTTGACAAATATAACGATTTTTTTTTTTTGAAAAGTAGTAAAAGTATGTCTTCCACGTAGTTGCTCGAGAATTTTGTTCGTAATTTGATCCAAAGCGTTTGAAAATTTAAAGGAAGAACACTCATAACTTATTTCACACATGAATATTTTCCGAGAGGAAATTTGTCAACATTCGGATGCTTTCGCGGTAATTTTCCACTTGGCACGGCAGTAAACTCCCAGACGAGACAATATATTTCCTAGAAAAAATGATCTCGCGGCATTAAAGCGGAAAATTTTGATGGGAATGTCCTCGTAATGGGAATTTAAAACAGTCCGTTGACATTAGCATCGAGAAAAAAAACACTGTTATTTTACGTTTACCACGGTAGTAATGTCCCGCGGGATTCCACTATAGTAGAACCGTGGAATTTGGTAACATTATTGATGATCACGGTAACATAATGTTACGTATGATAGATTAAGATTAATAACTAAACCAATCATTAAAATCCGGGATGTGTCATATCACCGGTCTTTGAAATATCGTGAACTTTTGAAGAGAAAATACTTAGCGTTGTGCTGTAATTCATACGTTGTCCAGTGACCCGCATTGTGAGACCCCTATCGACGGTGAAACTACCAAACCACGTATCTTGGTTTGCGGCGTCGCAAACTTCCTGTCATACTTTATTTTTTAAAGAGGAAACTTCTCAATGCTGATTCTTGAAAACCTTTGTAATTTCTCCTCTCAGTGCGAAAAAAATTCTGTGAAAATTTCAAGTAATAATATTGAATCGTTCTTCTTTAAAAAAAATAAAATGAGAGCGGAGATTTTTAAAAACCGCAAACGAGATACGTGGTCTGGTAGTTTCACCGTCGATATCTAGTGTAAAAGAGGGCAAATTTTTAGAGGGTCCTGGAAGGCAGGAAGATTAGACTAACACTTACGTCTTTTTTTCTGCTGCAAAACCAAAATAAAAAAATTGGGGGAAAAAACCCGGCTTTTTTTAGTTGTCAGTTGAGTTAGTAGCATGATGACTTGATGACGACTAGGATTGAGTAGTAGGTATTAGTCTAGCTCGTTTTCTTGCAACTAAAAATCTTCGCTCTTCTGTCGAAAGAACAGAAAACAAGAGCTTTCTGTGTTTCTGTTGCTTTCTGTCTCGATTTCCGTATAAATCCCAGAGAGCATAGAGTTATACCGAGAAAAGGACGTTCTTACGTCATAGGAACGACATAATGAGCCACCGTGCCGGGGCTCAAATAATGACTGAACTTTTTTTCTCGAAGCAGAGAACTCCGCTGCACAGTGGATTGAGACCATCAGAGAGGTCGGTCATGAAAATGTTTACTATATGTAAACCTTCAAATTTTGATGTTTAATTCGTCACAATGGAGATGTTGCATATGTGAGGAATTTGGAAATTTGACTGTTGATTCTTACGTACAAGTTCGGGAGAAACACGATGGTGCCACTGGTTTTCTCTGAAATCAACTCCCAAGCTCAAAAAAAGCTCTCAAGTTGAGGCCAAAATGGAGGGGATATCCCACGCTGTCCCGAGAGTCCACCTCTACATCAAGACAAGCTCTTTATGCAAAGATAGGGAACGAATACATTAGCAGGGTTGCCGTGTTTTCAGTTTTGGAGTCCCCAAATAAAGTGGCAGCCCTGTCAATGTATTTGCTCCCTATCTTTGCATGGAAAGTTCGTCTTGATGTAGAGGTGGACTCTCAGGGTAGCGTGGGATATCCCCTCCATTTTGGCCTAAACTTGAGAGCATTTTTTGAGCTTGGGAGTTGATTTCAGAGAAAACCAGTGGCACCGTCGTGTTTCTCGCGAACTTTTACGTAAGAATCAACAGTCAAATCGCAAATTCCTCACACATGCATCATCTCCATCTAAATTTTAAAAGGTATGCTTCTGGAATAAAATTTCACGAAGAAACCAATGGAACCACTTTTAAAATCTCAAAGTTTTGTACGAACGAAGTTATACGCCCTTAAAGTTTCCAGATTTTGTCCGACCTTACCCGCTGACTCGTTCCACTGTGCGGCGGGAATCACGCCCCAACTGCACCGCGCTCTAAGATAGGATTTAATAAGCCCTCACTCGGAATCAAGGCGTAAACGAAAATTCGGTCGTTTTTGAACTTTTGAAGTTGCTGCGAAAGTTCTGTATTTGTGCAGCTGTGCTCATTAGCCCCATCCTAACGCAACGCACTGTCAAACAATTAAATACCCGACTAAACTTGTTTCCGGCCGGCTCGAAAAGTTCCTGAAACTGGCGAATAATAAATATTACGGTCGATTTAATTTTATTTCGGTCGTTCCGAATCGGATCTTTCAATCACACTTTCGATCGGCCGAACATTGCGTGACGTCATTCTGTCCTCTTTCCACGAACCATGCTGTTGCAAACTTGTTTTGAGGAACAAAATGATGGCTAAAAATCGCCTGCCTGCAATCTGACGATTTCACAGGACGAAAAACTTCACCGTTTCCGTAATTTTGGGATTTGTGACCTGCACTGGAAAAAAAAACACATTCGATGTAGACTCCAGACTCTTAAACACATCGACAAGAAAAAGTACTCTTGATTTAATCAGAATCCAGCTTAAATCAAGAACCAATCCTCTTAATTTAAGCGGATTTCGTTTCAATTCAAGCAAAAATCCGATTGGATCGAGAGTATTTTTTCTTGTCAATGTTTTCAAGAATCTGGACTCTAGGTCCAATGTGTTTTTTTTCCAGTGTATGTAATGACAGCGCTTTCATACGGAATGGACCACTAGACATGGTACGAATTTAAGCATTCTGATACATGTTTCTTAGCCAGAATTTCACATAAAACACAATGCGCACAACGAAAACTAATGAAACAAACTCCAAACGAAGATATTAACGTTTTTATTTCACATTGGTTACAAGGAATTTGAACTGCCCGCTCACAAGAAACTCAAAGCTCTACGTGAGTCAAATCGCGCACTACAACGGTTTCAACAAGCTTCTCAATCGAGTAATGTTCATTTTCCACCATTTGTTGTTCAAACTATAAGCAATTTGCTACAGCTGAGCCAAAGCGTCAAGATTGAGGTTGCCAGATTTTTATATCGCAGAGACTGTCATGATAAACGTTTAGCGCGCGATGTGAATCACGTAGAGCATTGAGTTTTAATGAGTGGGTGGTTTGAATCCACGCATCAAGAATCATTAAATATCTTTGGAAGGAGTTGATTTCGGTAATTTTCGTTGTGCGTTTCGTATTCTACGTGAAATTTTAGTAAAGAAACATATATCAGAATGCTGAAATTCGTACCTTGTCTAGTGGTCCATTGAAAACATTAAAAAGTCAGTATGCGTATTTTATACTGTGAAATGCGGCAAACTTGCTAACTCATTTTCGGAAAAATTGTCAGCTATGCGGTACTGTTTTCCAGCTATCAGAGAGATGGAAAAAGCAATATTTTTTCTTAATCAAGGCAGACATATTCCGATATATAGGGTCGCCATTTGAGTATGATTGTGCCAGTATACCAATTCAGCGCTTGGAAAGTAACATTGCTTCAGTGCGGCGGTATTTAATCAATATTTCATGTATCACATCTGAACTGGACGGTTAAACTAAAAACCTTTATGTTTTAATATCTCTAGAAAAGAAGGCGGAGCATTTGACAGTTTCCATTTTTTTAGATAATCAGCGTATTACCTAACGTACCATGCAAATTTAATGCGATTCGTTTAGTTTTAGTTTTAAACCATGTAGATAGATACAAGGAAATACCTGTAGTAGTTACGTTATATTTAAATAAAATTCCTTCCAAAAAAAAAAAAAAAATTGAAGTGGTCACTTAACGTGAAACGAAATTCTGACGAATCCAGGGGTGTCACCACGGTAGATGACGCCAAGAACCGAATTTTTTAAATTACTGAAAAAAAAATATAGTAGATTTTACCATACTCTGACACAGCGTTCCGAGTATGGTAATTAACACCAGATTGTGTGGTAGCATTTACCATATATTGTGGTAAGAATCACCTGAATTCTGGTGAATACTACCATAATTCTGGTCGTTTTCACTGATTAGTGTCATTGCATAGAAAATCAAGTAGACCTATAGTAGCCGTTACCATACTTATTTTTTCAGTGAAAGTGCAGTATCTCGGTTATTAATGAATGTAGAAAGTTGCTTTTTGGACAGATCTTATTATTTTTAGCTGATCTACAAGGGACGAGCTTTAAAAACACGTTTCTGAGATCAACGCAACTGACCCATTGTTTTTCGAATTTCGAAAAGGAAAATGATTTAGGTAAATGGAACATCCTTTCTTGCAGGGGAGTTTTAATGACAAAAATTGCAAAACTGGGGAAAAATTTTGTTCGGAGCCACCTTGACAACAATGACGGGTAGATGGAGAGCCTCTTTCCTTCCCGGATAAGGGCATATCCTTCTCCCGGCCGTGGAAAGTGGTTACTCCAATTAATACGGCAAACATGATGTTAACGTGACCCAGAAACTCAGCGGCTAATTACGTACCCTTCGAGCGCCGTTGCCTGATCTAACGCTTCCGCGGGTTGGTAAGCCATTTTTCAAGTGATTTTCATGTGGATCTGGCAACGATTTCGTGATGCTCTGGGGTGTTCAAAGGAGTTCGTTGCACATCGATGGCTACACTGCAACGGCACTGTTAGAGAACCTAGAGAAGTAGGATAGGAAAGAGAAGAAGAAAAGAAGTCATCCCGAGGATAGTCTCGCAGGCAGCCACCTTAAAGGCAGGGCAACAAGAATAACTTAGGAAGAGAAAGAAGAAGAAATGTAGAGTGAGAAAGATTTGTTGAGAGAAGTTAAAGGAATGTGAAGAAGAGAGAGAGAGAACGAAGGGGCGTGAGATTGAGGATCGCCCTTGAAGAAGAGTTCGTGGCACCGTAAAGCTTAGCACCGAAGCAGAGTGCCGAAAAACGTGGCAACCCTGTTGAAGAAGTCTTAGCGCCGTATAGGACGTAGCGCATAAGAAGAGAAGCAGAGTACCGAAAGACGTGGCAACCCTGTTGCAGAAGTCTTAGCGCCGTAAGAACGTAGCACCGAAGAAGAGAAGCAGAGTACCGAAAGACGTGGCAACCCTGTTGAAGAAGTCTTAGCGCCGTAAGAACGTAGCGCCGAAGAAGAGACGCAGAGTACCGAAAGACGTGGCAACCCTGTTGAAGAGGTCTTAGCGCCGTAAGAACGTAGCGCCGAAGAAGGAAAGGAGCGCCGAAATGCTTAGCAGCTCCGTATACTTACTCGTACTTACTTGTAGACGTAGGAAGAACCTGAGACAATGAACTCAGGAGGTTCGAAGAAGTGACTTGATACAATGAAATCGAGAGTGATGAATGAAAGAAGTGGGCAGAGCCCAGGTGAAACGGGTGCGGGCCCCATTGACGGGGCGGCCGCGCACGGAGCGCTGCCAAAAGGCTCAATTTGAGCCTTTCAGCTGGAAATCCCGGTAAGACGGGTTAGACGTCCATGAATTATGTGTTTACCACGTCAAAGGGGCAAAGGTTTCGGTTAGTGCCCTTTAAGCGGCCTTTGAATGGACCGCAACGGCAGGTCTACGGGGAGCGCGCTCTAGCGGCGAAAATAGTAAGCGCGGATCCGGGAATCCCCGGGGCGCAGTGGGCACGCGCGGCGCATAGCGGGATAACGAGAGTGGGCACGCGCAGCGCATAGCGGGATTCTTAACACACTCCCCGCTTTGAACCCCCGTGTTCAACTATATTTGACCCCAGGGTGTGGTCGCAAGAGCGGACACCGGTAGGAGATCGCCATCCCAAAGCTCTGATGATTTTTCTCGTCTTGCGGGAGGAGAATGAGTTGATTGGATCATCGTAAGAACGTGGTGGATTACGAGATGGTAATCGCTTGAATTTGAATTTTGATTTTTGCACGTTAACGCGGGTGGATGACGACCAGGAGCCATCCGATGACGGAGAGATCCGTTTGGGCCAATGTCGTTGAGGGGTAAGGTTTTTGTTAGGCGAAGAACGTTCGCTTTGTTTGGGGGTAACGGAGGAGCTTGCCGCTGATTTGATTCGAGGGGACGCATTTTGGGTCCGAAATTGAGGTAGAGCGAGGTTTCCCTTTGATTTGAAGACACTCTTAATAACGTTGGAGTGCGACAACTTGAATTTGTTTTCACGGTTTGCGACGAAAATTTTCGGTCGATCAGCTTGAATGTGAAATACTTTGTGTATCACAGGTGCTTCCGTGTTTAACAGTGTATTGCAGTGTGCACAGTGCAAATGCTGTGCTTGCACCGCCGTGGGGCCCATCAAGGCCGTGCCAAAAATGGTCGGTATGGCCATTGGCATGTTTGCACCTAAGACCACGGGTGCTCCGAGGCGTAGATATGGTAGGAGGTCGGCTCCACACAGCATGTCGATTTCTCCAGGCAAATCAAATTGTGGATCCGCTAGTTTGAAATCTCGAACCTTTGTATGCACCTCTTGTGATACCCGTTGTGTGGGCAACGGGGCTGTGATGCTGTTCAACACTTCGACTGAACAGTTTTGAATGACCAACTCCTTCTCAGCCGTTTTTAGGGCAATCTCAGTAGTGCCTTTGAGTTTGACAGGAGTTTCTGAGACGGCGTTGATGACTGCTGAAGAAGTTGTGCACTTGAGCTTCAGATATTTTGCGGTTCTTGTGGTGATCATGGAGCGTTGAGCGCCCATATCAAGAGTGGCGGTAGCCACCCCCGGTCGAGGAAAATGACGTCCTACTAAAGTCCCGATAACAAACGGGTGGCCGACACTCTTAGTCACAGGCAACTCCCTTAATCTGAAAATTGATTCGGTTCCCATTCGACTGCAGCCCAAACGACGGCACGGATTCCTACGATCTTGGTGTCTACGGACGCATCTCAATGAGGACTACAAAGTGTAAGAGTTTCATTAAGATCCATTGAGTTTTCAAAAAGTTATAAGCACTTAAGGACCCAAAACGACGAAAATTTTACTTTTCACTTTGCCGGGAAATTTGAATTTCAAGAATCCAAGGTCCTGAGAAAGTCACTCAAACTCCGCGATAACGGTAAACCTTAGACCCATAAAAGTGGGTACCTAAAGAATCGCCATGTTACCGTGTGTGCCGCTTTTGACTTTATTTTAACATTCCAAATGTTTTAGAAGAGAAATTACGTAAAAACGACTAAACTGACTGCCGACCTCCCCGTCAAGACCACCTTTCACAGCAGATTTCTCGCTTATACGTTGGCCGATTCCAGTGAAACCTACAAAGGATCAAGGTTGAGGATATGAGGATTTCATTTCTACCACATTTAATAGGGCTTCATCGCACGGATAATTCAGCATCGGCTAATATCTTTCACAATTTTAGCTGTAACCTTTTGAATTTAGAGAAAAACCGGTAGTGGTTCAATGCCATTGGTTCATTCTGTTCAGGTCCGTCCGAGTTTCGGGAACGAAATTCCCCTACCAGCCTCTAACTAGTTGTGAATAGATTTACCTAAGTTAGATAAGAGTTTAATTCTTTGTAGATGCTAACTACTATATTTACATACTCATATTATTATGCCTCACGTGTTCTACTGGAGCCCGATATACTATTACCCTAGTTTCAATGTTCAAGTGATAACTTTATTTTATTGAACGATATGTGACAAATTTTTAAGTGAGGTTATGTCGTCATGTTTATGTCAGTACCTGACCTAAGCGATAGATGTAATTCAGGTAAATTACGTTAACGAAATTATACCGAAATTGTGCCAAACTTTAAAAAGGAAGCAGCATTTACATCACAGAATGCATGCTCATGATTAAAGTCTAAAAATTACTGAAATATGAGCCTCGGCCTTCACATGCGACTGTCACTGAACTTCGACCAAAATGTATTTTCTCTATATCTTACTATCAACCTATGTGCTATGGAGTGATTATGCGTTTCTGAAGTGTATGTTTTTGAAATTAAGAATATGTTTTCTTATTTATCTTGGAATCCTCCTATCTCTTCTACCGTTCTTGTTACGCAGGGCTTGCGTACCTTAGTATGTGAGGCACAATTCCATCTCTTTTCGGAACGATTCAATAATAGATCAACTTAATGTCACACAATCAAAGATCTTTGACTGTGAGCATTTGCTCAAATTGGTTTCTTCTGAGTCTCTTTGATTTTGCGTCAGGAGTTGTTAGAAACATCATTTTGCCCAACCAACAATAGTAGCAAGGTCTTTAATGAAAGGTACGTACTTGTTCTATTCTCATAATTTCATAAGTTGATGATGAAAATACAATGAAGGCTTCATTTTCTTGCATCGATTACTGTGTGAAATGGGTGCGTCCATTCTTCCTCTGTTCAAAAGCGTAACTGAATAAATTGCTTATCTGTTAAGAGGACTACAGTAGTAAGATACGTAGGTGCCAGTTCCTACCTAGTTCCATTGGAATAAGTGCAATTGTGTCAATCAAGGCTGAATACAATCGGACCCCATGGTATCAATGTAATCATAAATGCCTCTCCAGTAGTACCAACTAAGTTCGGTATATCCTCCGATCAAGAGATGGAGATTGCCGTTTCAGTGCGAAGGTGGGCCTACGAACCCTGGTATGGTGTCCGTAAGTACCGCTTTGGCCTCTCTCATTCAGATGATCCTTTTTTTCTCATGAACTCATGCCGATACTTGGATCTCCAGACTTATTTACTGAATTAAGAACACAAAAGATTAGATATCAAGTAGGTCAAGTCAGCAGTTGTTGGCACATTTCAGGGTTTACCAACATAATTTTTGTCACTAGCAAAAGACACTAGCCGCAACGCAGCGACTCATAGGTTCAATTGTTCCCAACCGATCCGTGATTCGGCGTCAATCCTTTGCATAAAAAAATCAAGATATTTCCACTATTATAAATTAAATCCATCATTTAATTTTACAACAGTTCTGTGTGCGTTTCCCACTGTCTGAAGTTCAGTAAAAATTAGGACTCGATTGTGGTGGTGGTGACCACATTCTTTGTGACGCAGTTCCTTTCCTTCTCAAACTATTTCAACCAATGAACACCAGAGTCGTTTCATACCTAGAGTTTCGCCTTGTAGAATCAATTTTTGATTGGCTCTTGCATTTTGGTTAAAGCGGGATACTGAAAATGAACCGTGGAACGAGGGGTACGACAAGAAACAAACGGAACGAGAGAGGGAATGTATAGTAACAAACCAACAAGAGCAAAATAAACACAACCTAACCTCCAGAATCCAGAACCCAGAACTTAATCTCAGATCCAACGCCTTTCTTACCACGTTGTTGATCAAAAATAAGAAGGCAAATTTTGACGAATTTCTACTTCTATGTTTAAATAAATTCTTCTTGAAAGCTTTGTTTTGGTGCATTTTCTACGATTTTCTTAGTTTTTGCTGCGATACTGTTCTCTTTTAAATTGAGACATCGGTCTCATTCAAGTGAAAACTAAGTGCACTCTGTGTCACTGTGCCATTTCTTACTTTATTCATTCATTGTTTGTGTTTTTTAGGTAAAATATTTTGCTTTATTCATTACATTACATATTTTTGCATGAAAGGAAGAGTACACTCTACACGCCAACAATTTCTGATCGTGTAAGCTGAGTCTCTTGCTCTTTATACCCAATATCTCTTGTTGCGTAAGTGGAGTTTCACACTCTGTATGCAAATAATTTCTAATCGTATAAGTTGAGTTCGCTCTTTATACACATTATCTCTCATCGCATAAGCTGAGTTTCACTCTCTATGCAAATATTTTGAAATCGTATAAGTTGAGTACTGCACTCTTTATACGTAGAATTTCTTTTCGCATAAGAAGAGTTTCACTCTTTATGCAAAATATCTGCACTTGTGTAATTTGAGTTTCTTGCTCCTTACACTCACCAGTTCTTATCGCATAAGTTGAGTTCGCTCTTTATGCAAATATTTTGAAATCGTATAAGTTGAGTCTTGCACTCTTTATACGTAGAATTTCTTTTCGCATAAGAAGAGTTTCACTCTTTATGCAAAATATCTGCACTTGTGTAATTTGAGTTTCTTGCTCCTTACACTCACCAGTTCTTATCGCATAAGTTGAGTTCGCTCTTTATGCAAATATTTTGAAATCGTATAAGTTGAGTATTGCACTCTTTATACGTAGAATTTCTTTTCGCATAAGAAGAGTTTCACTCTTTATGCAAATTATCTGCACTTGTGTAATTTGAGTTTCTTGCTCCTTACACTCACCAGTTCTTATTGCATAAGTTGAGTTCGCTCTTTATGCAAATATTTTGAAATCGTATAAGTTGAGTTCGCTCTTTATACGCATTATCTCTCATTGCATAAGTTGAGTTTCACTCTTTATGCAAATCATTTCAAATCGTATAAGTAGAGTTCGCTCTTTATACGCATTATCTCTCATCGCATAAGTTGAGTTTCACTCTTTATGCAAATAATTTCCAATCGTATAAGTTGAGTTCGCTCTTTATACGCATTATCTCTCATCGCATAAGTTGAGTTTCACTCTTTGTGCAAATAATTTCCAATCGTATAAGTTGAGTTCGCTCTTTATACGCATTATCTCTCATCGCATAAGTTGAGTTTCACTCTTTATGCAAATTGCCTTCAATCGCATAGATTGTTGAGTTGTTCACTAAGTTCCGTTGACTCCCTGGTCATCAGTCAATTTCTAGAAAATCCAGGAGCAAGGTAAAACTGCAATGCCGAGCAAAGCTCAACAGGCGAAAGCTAAACGGAAAGCGCAGCATGCTACTAAGCAATCAGATGTTGTCCTTCCTACAGTTTCTGACGATCGCAACTATCGAAACAAACCTCTATCGACTTTATTTTTAGTTGATAAAAAGACGAAGAAGTCATTGAGAAAAAAAGCCTATGATAAACTACGAAAGGCCCTTTCAAAATGTGATCCTTCCGAAGGCGAAAATCAGCCTGAACGGGAAGATGATTCACCATCCTGCGATTTGGAAGGAGCCTCTGGTGCTAAATTTGGATATGTCAGCCTTCCGCCAGAAATCGCAGATGACAACATATCAGATAATGGTTTGCGTCCTCACGAAATACCACTCCATTTTGGACATGAAACTAACGTTAATAATGACCGTACTTGTCATGATTCAATTTTGAGTGAGAAGGCCACGCCTCATCTCTTTGAGTTGACTCATAGTCACTCTCTTGCTGGGGAGCCGAGAGATTCCCCTCCATTGATCTATTCAGAAACTCAGGTCAGTCAAAACCTCAACTACAACTGTTCTCCTGATTTTGCGTCTGTTCGCCACCAGGATCAGTTGAGCAGTCATCCAATTTCTGGGTCTTATGTTCAACCCCAGGCTCCTCGTGCTTCCACCATGTGTGACATTGTCAATGTACCCCATGCATCTCCTCATACGGAGAGTGGTCAAGAGCACCTTAGTTTAGAGCCTCTTACTCCTATCTGTCAATTCATGAAGAAAATAAGAACGCGGATAGGAGGAGAATATCGGGGTATTCGAGTCCGAGCCGTTCCCTCAGCAGACTCTCTTTCTGTGCCTGCCGATGGTAACGAAGAAGACTCGGTTGTATCATCTCCTCCGGAAAAGAGACCTAGGTTAACAAATACCGATAGGTACGATGAACTAAGTCACCAAGAAAATGATTTTCTTGTCGAACTTTCCAGCCCAGAAATATCAATGCATTCTGAAGATGAGGCTGTTACTTCCAGCCATGAACTCTTTGATTGCGTCACCGTAGCATCTCCCCAGAAGAAAAAACCTAGGTTGTCCAATTCCGAAAGCTGTGACCTACTAAATCAGCATGAAAATGATTTAGTAGTCCAACTTTCCGGTACGGACTTATCTATGGATTCTGGGGTTGAGGCTGTCGCTCTCAGCCAAGACCTCAGCGCACAAGAGTTCATCGAGTCATATGCTGCAGAACATTCACTTTCCACTTCAGAAAGTGAATCTGAAACTGTAGCTCAAAATGAATCTCACACTTTTGGAGTTGCTTCTCCAGTGCCAACAAAAAGAAAGCGAAAAAAATTGCATTTCTGGAAAGTTACAAATAAACGATTGTACGATAAGCAGTACTCGTCGATTCTCAAGGAAGTTGAAAAGAATGTATCTGAAGCATTTTCCAGTGCAGAGCTTCTCAGACGCTACAACGACGATAAGAATAAAAAAAAGCGTGGTTCCAAGCAGAAATCATCCTCTCTTGGTAGAAAGAAAAAAGGAAAAGTTTCATCTAAAGGTAACGGTGCATCCATGCGTAAAAATGCAGCTCCAGCGCCTGAAGATGATCTTCCGAATCAAAATAACTTTCCACCGATAAGAGTAGGAAATACCACCGCTCAAGAGGAGGTGGAAAAGAATATTGAGAATCCTGACTCCTCTGCACCTCGACCAGGGCCCGTCCAGACTTGTTCGATGGACAGGGGCGGTGGGCAGCCACTTTCGGTTTCAAAGAGGAATCATCCTTCAAGGCTAGCAGCCCGACTTTCGAGGCCCTCTACGTTCCGGAGAAATGTACCGAAAGCCAGCATTGACCAACCGATCTTCAATAAAACTTTCAAAAGTTTCAAAGTTTACTCCAGAGGTAAATTAAGAAGGAATGTCTTCATACTCCAATCTCCCGAGGGTATGATAGAAAAAAATATCTCTTCTCGTTTAAAAGGCTCTCAAGTAAGCGCAGCGATGGAAGCCGAGACCTTGGTTAAATGGTGTATGATCCATCGTAAAAGGTTGCTCGCTCAGTTCAAAAGTGTTCATAAAGAGTTGGTGTCTGAATGCGATACTCGACTCACCATCGCCAGAAATCTCTCGAAAGAAGACGATTGTTGTGCCGCCATTTTGGGCCCCAAACAACATACCTCGTTCACTGAGAGTTATTTTAATGAGCTCTCTTACAAGACCATCCCTTCAGCTCGTGGTCCCCTCATCCTCGATAACGAAGGCGTTGTTCAAAATGTCTTTCGATACTGGGAAAGTGCTCGGAAATCTCATAAGTGGCCTTGCGAAAGTGATGTCTGTAAAGTGAACGAGGCAGATGCGACAAATAAAGTGAAGAAAATTCTTTCCGAACTATCTCAGTCTGTAGTTTTAAAGGCAATAGTCCTTTTTATCGTGAGTATGAATGATTGCTCCAATAGAGTGTGCGTTGAGAGCCCTATTAAATCAGGCCATACGCTATCCTGCAGACTCGATGACGGTAAAGGAGCTCCGTTCGTCGTGTTGCAGAACCTGGGGCCTCATTACCCTCGTGTAAGATCATTACTTCGTCAGTTGCAAACCCTAAAACGACTCTTGCATAAGATTGACGACCTTGATTTTGCATTATATAACGGAAACGTATCCGAGTTGGCCGCTGTGGCAGAAGCAGCGAAGTTAAAAGGCGGAGAGTTCGAAGTGGGCGGACAAAAATTCGTTTCCGAAGATGAAATCCAAGCTAAGTTCCAAAAAAGCTTTAAAGCCCATAAGAAATTAATGGAAGACCTCCCGCGAAACTACTGCTTGTGCTGCGAGAGGCTCATGCATCTGCGAAGTTTAAAGTCCGTCGAGAAGATAAAGCCGATCGAGAATCAGACGTGGCTGGAGATTTTCGCATACGCGCAACTAACAGATGCGTGTTGCGATTGGATCTGTGACTACTGTCACAAGAAAATAAAAAACAACACCATACCTCCGATCGCATCCATCAATCAAATGGAAGTTCCTCCGATTCCACTAGAAATCGGATGTTTGAACAGCTTCGAGAAAATGTTCATTCAACTGGTTAAAGCCTTCCAAGTTGTGGTCAAAGCGGGGACGGTAATGAACCGAAAAATACCGTCGGCCCACTTGACCTCCAAGGTTGTGGGGAGGACTTTCCATTTGCCGCTGCCCTTAGAACTTACTCTTAAAAGAGTTTTAGAGTCAGGGCAAACAACTTTGCCTAACCAGGAGTTGTTCATTCTAGTGAGAGGTCTTCCCACCAAAAACAGAAAAGTCTGGGAGTCCGTGGTGAACGTCACTAACGTCTTGAAGGCTTTACAGTGGCTGAAGAAGAATAATCCGCTGTACCAGAAAGTCGAAATTCCTAAATCGGCTGAGGAGCTATTGCGTTACGTCCCAGACACAGAAACGGCTCCGAAAAGTACTACGGGAAGAGATCGCTCAACCGCAGAATCTGATCCGGACGAGCCTGATGCCGAATGTGATCCGGACGAGCCTGATCCAGACTCTGCTTCGGACGAACCTGATGCGGATTCTGATCCGGACGAGCCCGATTCGGAATCCGATGAGGCACAACCTGCACCGTCGGAAGCTAGTCTCGACACAGAGATCTCTGATGACGAGCCGCAAAGCATTCAGCATGGAGCAAGGAATCTATCAGATGAGTCTGTCAATCAAAGAGCTGTTCACGACTTAACAGGAATCAACGCGGAAGATGTCCTTGATGCGGATTTGAATGTTGATGAGGACTTAATAAATAATTCCACCGATGCACCGCAACATCATGATTCTCCGCAGAGTAGTGACTCTCTGAATCACGAACGTGCCAGAGAAGAACCTCTCTTGCAGGCAGACACTTCTTGTCCGGACGCGGATGCCGATCAAGAAGTCAACAATGAGCCTGCTCGTTTTCTTGAAGAATCGAACGTCTCCCTTGACGCTGGGCAAGGCCAAATCGATGGTGATGAGCCTGTCGGAGCCGAAGCCGAGGAAACAGGTCCAGAAAGACCTCTCCGACCTGGTCACCGCCCGAATGATTCGCTGCCACCGTTACAGAACATAGCTGCCATGCTTACCCAGCGGGACAAAGAGGATGAGTTTTATGCTCCTTATACTATTTTTCCCATTTACGGTAAGAGAGAAAATCATCGCGCCAAAGATTTGTACCAAATGTTAAAAATTCAGGAGCCCAGCGTTGATTCGAGAAGTGCCAAGCTGGATGCGATGTGTTTTCCTGATTTGTTCCCCGATGGGAAAAACTATTTCCAAGCGGACAGAGAGGTCCAAGTCGACTTTACGAATTTCGTTCATGCGAAAATGTTCCATCGGCAACCTCAGTTCAGGAAAAACGTGCAATACCTCTTCTACCTGTTGAATCAAGCCACCATGCGAGAGTTGGCGGCTGGCATTTATCAGGTTCTGAATGTGGTTCACGGTAATATGACCGCCTCGGAGTTTCTGAAGAAAATGGAGGCAGGAGAATTCAGTAAGGACCTGACGAGTGTTTTCAGTAGAGTACGGAACACGGAAGAATACTGGAAAAAGCCCTACAGTGAAATTTTATCAATGATCGAGACGTATGGGCCGCCCACTTTCTTCCTCACTTTGGCACCGGCAGACTACGATGACAAAGATCTCGAGGCGTACTTGAAAGAACTGGACGGAGATGAAAAAAACACCAAACAGACAGCAGCTCTCATCGCAGGTGATGCAATTTCTGTCTGTAGGTATTATCATCAGAAGTTATCGGCTATGCTAGCTTTTTTGGCACAGCCCGGTGGAGGACCTCTGGGCGTCATCGAACACTTTGTTTGGCGCAGAGAATATCAAACCAGAGGAGCTCCACATTGGCATACCCTCCTTTGGGTGAAAGATGCACCGGTGCTGGGCAAGTCCTCCAGCGAAGAGGTAGCCAAGTTCATCCAGGATCACATTACTTGTGAAATTCCGGACAAAAAGACTTTCCCAACGTTACATGCCAAGGTCACTAAATACCAGCAACACCGTTGTAACGATTACTGCAAGCGGAAAAAGACTTATAAAAACGGTGTTAAAAGAGTGTGCCGCTTTGATTTCCCTCGCGCCGCTCGGTCTACTTTCGAACTGCGCGATGCACCTACCGCTATAGCTGGTAGGAGAAATTTAGTCAAGAATTCAAGACTGTACGATTTGCCTCGTGCGGAGGGAACAGAACGTATCAATGATTATAACCCTGCCACTATGCTCGTTTGGGCGGGCAATATGGACTTACAGTACGTCGGTGACAAAGCCGCCATAATTGGCAAGTACATCTCCAAGTACCAGACCAAAGCCGAGACTAGTCACATGACGGACGTTTTCGACTCCATTGCCAGCGTCGAAGATGTGAACAGAAGTCTGTGGAATTACGGGCTCAGATCTCTGGCGAACCGCGAGTGCGGGGCCTTCGAGGCTGCTGATACTTTAATGAGTATACCGCTTTACGGAACAGACCCCGATACGACTTTCAAATGGGTCGATACCAGTATCCTTCGCAGCAGGAGGGTGAAGCCGAAAAAAGAGATAGAAAAGATGGATCCTAACGATGTTGACGTGTTCTGTCCTAGTATAATCGACACCCACTATCCGAACAGACCGTGCGAAATGAACGACGTCTGTTTGTACGATTATGCGAAATATTGGGACATCGTTAAGAGTCGACCGATCAGAGAACCACTCCCTACCTTCTATCCTTACGGGCAGAAATATGTGCGCAAAAGGAAGCGACCGCACATCATCCAGCACTACAGATGCGACCCGAAACAAAAGCCAGAACAGTATTTTTACAGTTTACTGTTGCTATTCAAACCGTGGCTAAGAATCGGTGCGTTGAAAGGTCAGTGCGACACCTATACGGAGGCGTTCGACGCTGAAAAACACACCCTTCAGGAGGCAATGAAATACCATGAAAAGGTCTCCGAAATCATCGCTGCCCATGATGCAGTAACCGAACTCATAGAGGCCAAATGTAGAGAGTTCGGAGAAGAGAATCCAGAACTGCCGGACGACAACTTGCTAGGTCCTGAGGCACAGGAATTCAGACGCGTGGAAGCGCAACGGGCAATGCAAGACTTCCATGATGCTGCAAATTTACAGCCCGAACACGATTTGTCATGGCTGGAATCGCAGCTGAACCCTGATCAGCGTAGAGTCTACGAGAATATAAAAGGAAGATTGTCTCGATACGTCACGAGTCACGAGAAAAATCCTGACGACTACGAGGCGAAGGACCCGATGAGGAAATTCGTCTCCGGTGTTGGAGGGACTGGAAAGTCCTATTTGATAAAAGCTCTCACCCAGTGGGTCAAGCAGGAATTGAAGAGAAAAATTGCGTTGACGGCACCTACTGGTGCAGCTGCATCCGAAATCAAAGGAGTCACAGTCCACAGGCTGCTTCAACTGCCTGTAGAGCACGGCGACAGCTTGAAATACACTCGCCTCTCCGATCATGTTCTGGAGATATTGAGAGCAGAACTGGAGGGCGTAGTTCTCATAGTCATCGATGAAATTTCCATGGTCTCGAGTATGAATTTCATGATGATACACCTGAGACTGTCCGAGATTTACGACTGTCACGAAAAAGCTCCCTTCGGCGGCATAAATATACTAGCCGTAGGAGACTTGCTTCAGCTGAGCCCGGTGAAGGGGCGGTTCATTTTCCAGAAAATGACCGATCGAGAGTTTAAGAAGCACTTCTCCGGTGGCGTCAACATCAACTTGTGGACGGAATATTTCAAAGACTACGACGAGCTCCTGATCAACATGCGGCAACAAAGTAACCCAGAATTCTGCCAACTGTTGGACAACGCACGTCTCGGTATTTGTACCGCTGAAAATCAAGAGACTCTTCGCAGTCGCTTGTTTTCCTTCAAGAGTTCCGATCCCGATGAGAGAGCGGATGAACTGGCATCTTTTGTTCTTAGTAAAGAAAAAGAGGGACTATGTCTCATGCCCGAAAAGGCAATGTGCAACGTTTTAAACCGAAAGGCACTCTCGAAGTTACCGGGAGAAGAGATACATTTCGTCGCTGAAGACTCGATCGAGTGCAAACTGACGGACAAGAACAGAGCGCTCGCCAAGCTTCAAAAGTTGGAGGAAGATGCCACCCGAACAGCTGGTTTAGAAAAACTGATCGTCATCAAAGAGAACGCCAAAGTCATGCTGACAAAAAACATGGATGTTCCCACAGGCTTCGTGAATGGTACAACGGGAGCCGCACAGAATATAGTTGTCGATTCGAACAAGCGCCCCAGAGCTGTAACCTTGCGGACGGAACAAGATTCCCTGGAAATGCGGGAGCCCGAAGTGGGGAAGTTTGAACTACAGCCAGGCATATTCGTTCATAGAAAACAATTTCCTCTAAGACTCTCTTACGCAGGAACGATCCATAAAAGCCAGGCTATGTCCATGGATACGGTCATCGCAGACATTGGAAATCGTATCTTCTGCGCCGGACAATCTTACGTTGCCTTGTCCAGGGTCAGAACCCTGGAAGGCTTACATTTGATCAACTTCGATCCAGAGAAAATCAAAGCCCACAAGGCGGCTATCGCTGAGTACAATAGACTCCGACAGATGACTCCTCACTTAAAACATCTGGTCATGCAGTACTCTACGCACAGAAATAAACACCTTCCGGATAATCAATGGGCACCCAAAAATGCGAAGGCCCCAAACATTTACGGTAACTCTCCCACTCCCAAAAAGGGAGCGTCCGCCACTCATTGGCCAGCCTTCGTAAACAGCGATGGTGTTTCGAGCTTTGCAAACGCTAATCTACAATGCTTACTCAGCTACGAGCCTGTACGAAATTCATTGCGGAGCTCAAGTGGAATGACCTCTTTGCGAGCTGTCGCCAAGCAATTTCAATTTAAACAAAAAGTTTCACTTTCCTCCGAAGGTATCCGCCAAGAATTGGGGCATCGGTTTGTCGAGAAACAGGAGCAAAATCCTTCCCTCTTCTTGCACGCCTTGATCGAGAGGAGTGAAACCTTGCAAGGGATGTGCAAATTCGCTTTGATAATCCAGAAAAAATGCAAGACCTGCGACACCAAGAGCGTCGACATTTTGGACGAGTACATTCTGCGATTACCACCTACGGGACAGAACAAGAACAAGGTCACGGACTTATTAGAAAATATTCTCTCTTGGTCCCCCATTCCAAACTCAACATGCTCTACTTGCAAGAGAAACAGCGAGGTTCAGTGCTCGGAGTTGCAGAAACTGCAAGATGTACTCTTCGTAGAGATGCCACTGTGGGAAAAGAAACCTGACGGAAGGCTTGTGAAAAACACCAAATTTCGATCACCGGCGCTTCAGACGACCACTATCACAGTCGGTGGTCATCGCTACAGGTTGCATGGAGCATTATTCCATCACGGCCCGAATTTCGAAACAGGCCACTGCGATGCTCTTGTCGTGTCTGGCAGAAAATTCATATCAGCCGACGATTGTAACGTCGCTGTAGGAAGATGGCCGAAAGGGTCTGTCGATGCTCAGCTCCTCTTTTACCGCAGAGTGGACCCATCCAATATAGGTCCGAGGCAGAAAAAACCTGCTCCGGTGAAGGATGCTACGGACAAGACTGTTCCCCCAGCGCCCTCTGCTGTCGCCAAACGAGGTGGGGAAATTCCACCGCAGACAAGATCTGACAAAACAGCTCGAAAGCGACTGAAGTTGGACGCTACAATCGCCTCAACAGAGTCCAGGAGTAAAAATGTCGCTCCGAACGCAACCACTGCCGGTCCCCTTTCGGATGCACCGAAGAGGTCCCATGCTCCTCCTCCCCTCGCCCAGAAATCGGACTTGTCTACTTTCCCAAGATTTCAAAACATGCCAGAAAATGGGAGTAAAGTGTCCTGTTACGCTAATGCAACATTACAAGCTCTGTTAAGTTTAGAACCTCTGAGGTCTGCTCTGATAAACTATCCCAGCCGCAGTGCGTTGAGAGACCTTGCAAATCTTTATCATACCTATCGAAGAGGATTGCTTTCTGCTTATACCGTTCGTATCGAAACGGATGAAAAGTTCATGCTCGCTCAGCAGCAATGTGCGAGGGAATTCATGGATTACTTGATTCTCCATAACGCTGCGTTGATGGATAGTACTAAGTTCACAGAGGTATTAGAGCTGAAATGTGCAGATTGCAGCACTGTCAGACCTATCGAGTCCACCCAATACATCCTTTCCATGCCAATACGAGGATTGCAAAGTAATATTCAGGGACTCTACTCCGCCCTAAGCGCTTGGTCTCCGAACGATGACATCCGCTGTGAGAAAATATCAGCGGATGGCCAAAGATGCTCGGGCAAATGTTTTAGCCGCACAGTCGTACGAAACCCCGGCAATGTGTTGGCCATTCAAATTCTCCGCACAACTGAAATTCAGGAAGGTATTTTCGTGAAAAATGATAGATTCCAAGTGACAGAGCTTGCGACAAAAAATCTTACCCTCGGGGCAGATCGGTACGAATTACACGCAAATGTCCGTCACCATGGTTCGAGTATCGTGTCTGGACACTACACAACTGTAATTCAGACCGCTGGACAGTACGTTGAAGCGGACGATGAGAGCATAAGACCCTACGATTGGTGTAGCAATCAAGGCTGCTCTTCAGCGTATCTCTTGATTTACACCAAGCTCCAACCGTGAGGGAGAAGTATGAGAAAGAAAAGTTTGTAGCATCGGAGTAATTGAATGTTGGGAAAAAACCGAAAGATTGCATCCCTATAGTCTTATCAACCCAATTACATACTAATCCGTTTAACACAGACTTCCTCTCTATTACCATAGTATAAAGTCGCAGTTACGGAGAGAGGACTGGCAAAAGAAAATAGAAACCAATTCTGGAAAGCAGCCGCAAACAGACCGAAAGCTGCTTTCATTTGCCTTTTTTCTAAGAAAGTTCAAGAAAACTTTCACTGTTAGTTCTTAAAATGGACAAAAAGAAGTATCCATAAACTGCTTCGTCCAATGGTAGTCGGTGAGGATAGGAGCAACTATAAGGGGAGATGAGGAGGTTGCTTTATATTTTTTTATGACACTGAAACTTACATACACATCAAAGTAGTGACTAAAGAAGAAAGTGTGGAAAGTAGCTGCAAGACGAGAATTGTTACTTTCGCCCGACATCTTTCAATGAAGCTCCTTTTTTACAAGGTCTCATAGCAAAGGTTACAAGAAAAAAAATTGTACCACTAATAAAAAACGGACAAAGGAAATCATCTGTATAAATGTTGTGTCTAAAATTGATTGGCGAGGATAGGAGCGACTATAAGGGGAGATGAGGAGGTCGCTTTAAGAAATTCAATAAAACTCCGGGTAAAAAATGGTCTATTTCACCGAATACTTAGGTTTTGCTAGCTCTTCGTATAGCCAAACCTTTATCCACCCAAAAACTACCTGATATAAACTACAAAAACCCTCAAAAACATTTTCGGGCAAAAAATCCGGTCGAGGAAATTGACGTGTCACTTCCTTTTAATTAAGTATAAGATAGGCAAAAACCTTTGATGAATTTCCAAAGTCCACTTAGAATAATCTATCAAAAATGTCCCAAAACTTACTCGAAAGGAAAAAAATAAAATGAAAAATACAAAAACAAACACAAAAAACCTTGCCAAAAACAAACAAAAAACCGATTTTGAGATAAATCCCTCGAATGAACTTGAAATCACAAAATCGGTCGAGGATGTCAACTGAAATTTTTTCCCCTTCAATTATGAGCTCCGCAACAAGCGTGACTCGCTTGAACCTTTTCATACACGAGCCGCACGAATTCAGCTCTTCTTCTCTCCTCTCCTTCCGTCCATGGACAGAGGTCCAAAATGTTTCGGATTTACTGACGCGACCGGCTGCGGCTTGATGCGTAAACATGGGTGGATTACTAAGATGACACAAAAGTCAGAGGGAAACACGTACAACCTGTCGACTTAAGTGGGATTCATTCCGTAAGGGGACTCAACTCCTCTCCACTATAACTATTCCACTAATAATTTGGCGATTCAGAAATCCCCTCACTTCTCCGGACCCAACGTGACCGTTGAAATGCCATCCAGTGGTACAGATGTATCCTATACTTAACTGATAGAGTATAAGAACAATCATTACTTTCAACCTACGTACCGTCCAAAGCAAATGGTAAGCTCCCTTAAAAAAAATCCATGTTTCAGGTGAATCATGTTTCGAAAAAGTCTAACATGTGGTTATGGAAAAATGGGTCGACTGCATGCAACCGACTTGAAGCCGACTTCAGGGATAAGAAGGCACCGATTCACTGAGAGCATCGAGCCGCAGCCGGTCGCGTCAGTAAATCCGAAACATTTTGGACCTCTGTCCATGGACGGAAGGAGAGGAGAGAAGAAGAGCTGAATTCGTGCGGCTCGTGTATGAAAAGGTTCAAGCGAGTCACGCTTGTTGCGGAGCTCATAATTGAAGGGGAAAAAATTTCAGTTGACATCCTCGACCGATTTTGTGATTTCAAGTTCATTCGAGGGATTTATCTCAAAATCGGTTTTTTGTTTGTTTTTGGCAAGGTTTTTTGTGTTTGTTTTTGTATTTTTCATTTTATTTTTTTCCTTTCGAGTAAGTTTTGGGACATTTTTGATAGATTATTCTAAGTGGACTTTGGAAATTCATCAAAGGTTTTTGCCTATCTTATACTTAATTAAAAGGAAGTGACACGTCAATTTCCTCGACCGGATTTTTTGCCCGAAAATGTTTTTGAGGGTTTTTGTAGTTTTCTATGATACCACGAATGATTTTGGTTCGCCCCGAAGGAGCTTCTATTTGCGCCAAAAAAGTGGCTAGGAGGACTTCAGATTTGTGAGTTTGGTCTTTGCCATGATCTGAAGACATCATTACCTTTGGTGTAGGCTGAGGTTGTTCCGAAGTTTTGGATTGCGTGCAAGTCGTTGTATGGTGCCTCTTGGAGCAAACCCGGCAAGAGTGTTGTGAAATACACTTTTCTGTAGGATGAGGTCTTAAGCAATTTTGGCAGAGATTGTTTTTGTTTATGAGTTCTCTACGCTCTTGTGGAGTTTTTTGTAAGTATAGCTCGCAATAGGGCAGAAAATGGAACTGCTTGCACAGGATGCATGCCCGTTTTGGTTGGAGGGCTTCATTCCTCTTGTCACTTGTTTGTGACGGTGATGGGTTTCTTGAATGTAGGGCCTTTTGCGGCCTTGAAGGCTCATTGGTAGCAATGAGCGCATGAGTTCGTTTTGGTTGAGTTGACCCGGACGAGTGTGATTCGTCAACTTGAAGGCATTCCTTTTCCAGGAATTGAACTAGCTCCTCAAGCTCTGGGTATTTTGTATCAGCGCCTCTGAAGTCGTCGAAACGCCTTTTGAAATATTTATTCATTTTTTGGACGATGACGGCGGTCAAAAGGGATGAATAATCCTTTAGATGCTGCTCGAGGCCTTCGAGGGCCTGCGTATGCTCTCGAAATTTTGTTAGGAGTTGTGGGATTTGCTCCACTTTTGTCAGTTCTGGGAGCTCAAGCAATCCCCAAAAGTGATGATAGATGTGCCTTCTTTCGCATTGGTACCTTTGGCTTAACAAATTCCAAGCTACAGTGTAATTGGCTTCTGTGATTGCGAGTCCTTTCACTAGATCTAGAGCCTCCCCGCTAAGAGCGGTCAAGAGATATTGGAATTTTTGAACGGCTGCAAGATCCGCGGCTTCATGAATGGAGACAGTGAAAAGACTGTGGAATGACCGCCAGTCCTCAAGTTTGCCTGAGAATTTTGGCAGAACCAGCTTGGGTAGCTGAACGCGTTTTGAAGTTTGCATTGAGATTTCGGATAAACCGGAGCTGTTCAGACCTTCAACTGGACTGGGTTTGTGAGACAGATACGTCTCTTTGGTGTGGTGAAACAGCTCGATGAACTCCATTTGACTGACGTTTGTTTCTATCTGTGAGACTTCCGGCAGAGTAGAATTCAAGATGAAAATTTGTTCCTGAACTTCTTCAAATTTACTCCACTGTGTGCCCAGATCCTCGTAAAAACTCTCGTACCGATGAAAGTTTTCACTGGAGAGTTTAGTTTCGAAGGTTTTAAGAACTGATTTCACGTAATTGACAACAGCGTCTCGCTTTGCTGCAAGAGCAGTTGCCTTCCCCTTGTTTGAAGGGGCATTTGGAATAACGGGGGTTTCCCTTGTATTATCGTCGCTGAAGCATTGTTGGCGATTTTTTCGTGTTTTCACCATATTGCCGATGGAATAACGATGACCAAACTTAGCAAAAGTCAACTATTTTATTGATTGAGAAAAACACTTTATTTATTTTGTTTGAAAGATTTGTAAAAGAATGAAAGAAAAAATGGAAAGTAACACCTTAGTGCCAGTGTCACAATCTCACCGGATGCACAGTGAATCCGGCCCGAGGGACCATTTAGTGTTAGAGAACCTAGAGAAGTAGGATAGGAAAGAGAAGAAGAAAAGAAGTCATCCCGAGGATAGTCTCGCAGGCAGCCACCTTAAAGGCAGGGCAACAAGAATAACTTAGGAAGAGAAAGAAGAAGAAATGTAGAGTGAGAAAGATTTGTTGAGAGAAGTTAAAGGAGTGTGAAGAAGAGAGAGAACGAAGGGGCGGGAGATTGAGGATCGCCCTTGAAGAAGAGTTCGTGGCACCGTAAAGCTTAGCACCGAAGCAGAGTGCCGAAAAACGTGGCAACCCTGTTGAAGAAGTCTTAGCGCCGTATAGGACGTAGCGCATAAGAAGAGAAGCAGAGTACCGAAAGACGTGGCAACCCTGTTGCAGAAGTCTTAGCGCCGTAAGAACGTAGCACCGAAGAAGAGAAGCAGAGTACCGAAAGACGTGGCAACCCTGTTGAAGAAGTCTTAGCGCCGTAAGAACGTAGCGCCGAAGAAGAGACGCAGAGTACCGAAAGACGTGGCAACCCTGTTGAAGAGGTCTTAGCGCCGTAAGAACGTAGCGCCGAAGAAGGAAAGGAGCGCCGAAATGCTTAGCAGCTCCGTATACTTAATCGTACTTACTTGTAGACGTAGGAAGAACCTGAGACAATGAACTCAGGAGGTTCGAAGAAGTGACTTGATACAATGAAATCGAGAGTGATGAATGAAAGAAGTGGGCAGAGCCCAGGTGAAACGGGTGCGGGCCCCATTGACGGGGCGGCCGCGCACGGAGCGCTGCCAAAAGGCTCAATTTGAGCCTTTCAGCTGGAAATCCCGGTAAGACGGGTTAGACGTCCATGAATTATGTGTTTACCACGTCAAAGGGGCAAAGGTTTCGGTTAGTGCCCTTTAAGCGGCCTTTGAATGGACCGCAACGGCAGGTCTACGGGGAGCGCGCTCTAGCGGCGAAAATAGTAAGCGCGGATCCGGGAATCCCCGGGGCGCAGTGGGCACGCGCGGCGCATAGCGGGATAACGAGAGTGGGCACGCGCAGCGCATAGCGGGATTCTTAACAGGCACGCAGTGCAATTTCTGTTGTTGCAACAGTTCGTGAATCGTTGATGAAACTACCAAATTTCTCATACCTCACTGAAAAAAAAACACATTGGATCTGGAGTACAGACTCTTGAAAACATTGACAAGAAAAAGGACTCTTGATTCAATCGGATTTAAGCTTAAATCAAAAGGAAATCCGCTCAAATTAAGAGGCTTGGTTATTGATTTAAGCTTAAATCTGATTGAATCAAGCGTATTTTTTCTTGTCGATGTTTTTAAGAGTCTGGACTCTACATCCAATATGTTTTTTTTTTTTTCAGTGTACTCCAATTCGCGACGCTGATTTTTTGTAACGTTTCAGTTTTTAAAACCGCAGCTTACCATCGTTTAGGATTTGTCTCGCCTTAATTTGGCAGTGGCTGTCAATAATAGCTTTTAAAAAAGCTAAAAAAAGCTAAAAAAAAACCTTAATTTCAAAGAGAAAACTTCGTGACAAGTCCCGGTAGCGCGACACAAAACTTTACCACTCACTCTTAAGCCCAACCTGCTTTCATCAAAACTCAGAAATCCGATGGAGTAAAAGAGAGGCCGGCTGTTCCTTCTTGACTCATGTCATACACATAGGTTCAAATTAGAAGCAGATACTTAGTAGCATTGGCTTGGGTGTATGTATGTATGTATGTATGAGCCGCTTTTACGGCGCGCTTGGGCGCTCTGCGACGCCTATTCTCCACAGGAATCTGTCATGGTAGAGATCCTCCGGAAGCTGGCATCTCTCCATCTCTTCATGGGTGCCCTCTACCCACCGTTTGGCTGGACGCCCTCTCCGTCGCCTACCTGGGGGGACCCACTCCAACACCTTCTTCGGCAACCTGGTATCAGCCATTCTCTGCACATGCCCATACCATACCAATTGCTTGGTCATGATATCGTGCAAAATCGTCCCCTCAACGCCCATTATCTCTCGGACACGTTCATTGGCTGGTAAATTTTTTTTTTAACAATTCTTAAATATCAAAGAAAAAGTTCTTAAGATACCGCTAGCATATCCGAGTTAGGAAATCTCTCTTTTTTTTTCTTTCGTATAAATGTCGTATTTTTCTTTTGCACGATTTTAACAATGCATTTCAGTAAACTTTAACACAAATACGTATATTTTTACTTTTTTAATCTTGCGTGTTTTGCCGTTTTTTTGGTGTTCAGCACCGGTACGGATTCAGTTCAAACTTAAACAAAATTTGTATGCCTGGTTTTCTACAATATTTTTGTTTTATTAAAATGTCTAATCAATTTATCTATAAAAAAAGAAAAAAGGTTCCTGGATCATACATTAAAACAAATTTTTCTCTCGTTTTTTAATGCTCAAACTAAACAATCAAATTCTTCTAGGATATTTTGCTTTTCCATAACCCCCTCGAGAATATTTTCTGAATTCGTCGTGCAAAAATACCCGAAAAATATGCAACGAAAAAAGGAGGAAAATTTGAATCTCAAGAACCACATTAAAGGGTTTTTTTTTTTTTTTTTTTTTTTTTTTTTTTTTTTTTTTTTTTTTTTTTACCATGTTTTTGGGATCAACAACTTTTGTGCATTTAAAACAACTTACCTATGACTGGATTCACACGGACAGCAACGTTCAATCCAACCATCATGTAATCCGGCTTTCAGAATGTAACATCTGAAATCAAATAAAATTTTAAGACTTTAGTCTCTTTTTAAAGAACGTTAATCCTTTTTTTTCGTTTTATCGTTTTCCTTCTAATCTAACAATGATCTGGATTATTCTACGCTTTTTATCCTCATTACAAACATTCGACGGGCCACATATTGAATAATTCCTTCATAATTTCAAAAGAAAATTCGTTAACATCTTTTGAATACTTTGCGATCAACAAGCTGACAGTTTCCTCCAGATTTTAGGCAAATGAATACTTATGAATATCTAGAAGTACTAACTGTCCATTTTATTTTTTAATTTTTTTTTCCCTGGGGCTTCGGTAGTTTTTCCAAAAGCCACCTCGAAAATTAAACCTACTAAAAAAGCGAAGTGAACAAACTCCTCAAAGGCATGCCACAAGTATTCTGAAATAATGGATGAATTTACGCTGGAGGAACTATGTGCGTGAGGTTTGCATGAAAAATAGTTACAAATCGACGGTGATGTTCCCAAACCACGAATCTCGGTTTGCAACATTGCAGTCTTCCAGTCGGATTTTATGTATTACGTGGAAAACTACTCAACGGCTATTTTAAAAAACTGCCTTGACTTTTCTTATTTGCGTGAGGAAAATTCTATGAAAATTTCAACTAGAGATGCACATTCGTTCACCCGTCAAAAAAAAAACAAGTTGGTTTTTGCAATCGCTAGCGATAGCAATATTCGTCATGGGAACTTTTGCTTCTGGGATATGAAAATGTTAAGGTACAGTTCGTTTTTAGTATCTTCAGAATTGAAGGGGCTATGTAATTTTGTGTCGACATCTCTTTTTTAACATTTTTAATTTTTTTTCTTTGCATACAAGAAAACTGTTATTTACCAATTATTTATTTTCGTTGGATTATGTATGGTTTTCGGAAGTTAACGCATTTAACTTTCAGTTTCGTTTTTTTGGCGTAAAGTATGATATTTTTACTCTACGCATATGCCCGAATACGCATCATAAGTGACCTATGTGCTTCCTAAGTTGCCATTTTTTTCATTCAAATAGATGTAGGTAACTGAAATGTTAGATGTGTACTACCTATACTACTTTCATGTCATTGCTTTATTTATTTATTTATTTATCTATTTACTTTTTGCGTAGGTATAAATTGTTATTTTTTGCTGAATTTTGGAGAAAATATTGCTTTAAGAACGTGGAATGTAAATTAGTTTTATTGAAAAAAGAAAATACCATCATTAATTTGGGCGAACAGAGAAAATATACATCAATATTTGGGTCAACATCTCCCTGATTATATAAAATTTCTGCATCAAAAAACTTAGCTTTTGTCTTCAGAAATACAATGATTCTAGTCCCAGTCAATTTGTTTTATTGAAAAAACAAAAAAAACAAAAAATAAATAAAAAAAAAACAACTGATATGTTAGACATACTATTTTCATGTCTTTCTATTTGTATCAATAGGTACTTTTTGCTTAACTTACGAACGTTGAATGCAAATTAACTTTATTGAAAAAAGAAAATAACGTCATTAATTTGGGGGAACATGTGGCTGATTATATGAAGGAGGTATATTCCAGTATTTTTGTTTAACATATTAACTCACGAGAAAATGTTCGTACATTTATCATCTAGTATTAATTATTTTTTGATGATTAGTCTAAAACATTCAATACAACCATTAAAAAGTAACACCCATCATCGGGTATCGAACTCCCGATCGCCTCTTGCTCGCACGTACTCAAAAATCTAAGGCGGATTAGTCAACTAGGCTATAACCAGTCTGCGTGTTGCGGAGTAAAAATAGCATACAAAAGACTCGGGCAATGTGCGGGACTTATCACAAGAGACCTTGACGCAGTTGACGCTTTTGGGATATGAGAGAATCATTAAGCGCATTTCTCTGTGAGACATTGTTTGCCTATGCTTTCATGTGTCACAAGGTTCATCTCACCATGCATTTGCTATCGCGGCAGTAAACTGAGGCAATATTTCTGTATTCATGGATTAAATCCATCAATCGAGTTCTGATTTTGGCTTATATATCCGTAACGGGTCCTCCAGAACAATTTTCCACCTTGCACAATAGTTATAATTTCTTTATTTCTATTTGTAAAATTTGAGGTGGGATAATGGCGGCTTCTCAAGAGCAACGAGGTAGGCGATCTTTTGCACCAACGAACAGAAAACTGATGGCGAAAAATAACCAATCAGAACCTCCCAAAAAAAAGAATTTGCCCAAAATCGGAACTTCGTGGTTCTGCGCAGATTTACCAGTCAGACACGACATCTCAAGGTGGAAAAAAACTCGCTGAAAGCGAATTTTAGCAATCAACACAACTTGACGTAGAGACATGATTGGCTAAAAAATACAACGGTTTTTGATACATCGGAAAATCAACCAAAAATCGGAGACTGGGCGAAACGCTCAAGGTCGCAGAGGTATAGGGAATCCCATAGCGAAAGCAACGGAACGATTCTAATATCATGGGGAACTCCGTTCCCATGACAAAAAAATTAGAGCAGAGATTGCATTTTCTGGGGATGTACTGCAGACAGTAACATCAAACGGATCCAGACGTTCCAGAATGTGACTCTGAGACAGATGGTTAATGCCGAGTGGTATATCAGAAACTCTGATATCCACAAGGACTTAAGCATCGTGTCAGTGAAGAATCACATTCGGGAACTGACGGAAAATTACGAACACCGCTTGGGTTTTCATCCTAATGTCGTGGCCATTTCCCTCCTCGATAATTCGATAACTCGAACACACTTCGCAAGCTCAAAAGGCGCAATCCTTTTGACCTGATCTCTGATTTTATCGATGTCTAATTTAGTCATCCATCACAATAAGGAATAGTAACTTTCACGAGCGAATTGAAAGACATTTTCTGTATGCACACAGTTTAATTTAACTTTTCTTTTGTATGTACATAGTACTAATCATGTCTAATCTTAAGTATTTGTCTAATCTTAAGTAATGAGACTGTTGTCTTTGTAGATAGTTAGCTATATTTTTAAGATTACATTAAGTTCTTCTTACATATGTTCTCATCTTCTTCACCCTTCACTCATTTATCATTAGTAGTTAGCTATCTCTAAGATATATAAGTTTCATGTTCTTAAGCTAAAAGTGCAAAACGTTTTTCCAAAGACGTGCTAATAAATATTCAAAAAAAAATATTAGAGCAGAGATTTTTAAACACCGTAAACGAGATACGCGGTTTGGGAGTTTCACTGTACAAATAAAGAATAAAGTCGTTGTTTTTTTATTCGAAATTGAAAATTTTGTTGGGCAAAAATGAAGAGCATCTAATATTGTGCTGCTGCGGCTCTGCTTTGGATGACAGTGCAACGCGTGGTGATTTCTCGAAGCGCCGAAAAATGAGAGGGATTCTAATTTGAACATGCCGCAAAAATACCTCGAAAGTTAACAAAGAGCACGTAACGGCGAGGCTTTCAGTGGCGTGACGTGCTGCGCTATGTATCACGAATCTCCGTTTTAACTTTCAAGCTAAATCTGAGTCCGAAACAAGAGAGATGTAATGATTGAGGGGTGAAAAATCAATTAAATTTTTAAGTTTTAGTAATGGAGATGTTGCATGTGTGAGGTATTTGCGATTTGACTGTTGATTCTTACGTAAAAGTTCGCGAAAAACACGATGGTGCCACTGGTTTTCTTTGAAATCAACTTCCATGCTCAAAAAAAGCTCTCAAGTTGAGGCCAAAATGGAGGGGATATCCCACGCTATCCCTTCTTCACAATTCCATCCTCCGTCGCCGCTTTTCATCGCTTTCCCGGCGCAAAGGCGAACCCCCGTCCCCTCATGAGCCACAAAACGCATTAAGTTTACAGGGAACAAAGGGTCGTCCTTAAATATATAGTTGCTCTCTTATGTCGAAGGAGTGACGTTTTGCACGCGTCGTGGCCTGGCGATTATATCGCGCGATGTGGTGCTTTCCGCCGCACAATAGAGCGTGGAAAAGTTGGACACGGAATGGAGATGTTGCATGTGTGAGGAATTTGCGATTTGACTATTGATTCTTTTGTAAAAGTTTGCGAAAAAGACGATGGTGCCACTGGTTTTCTCTGAAATCAATTCCGAAGCTCAAAAAAAGCTCTCGAGTAGAGGCCAAAATGGAGGGGATATCCCACGTTATCCTGAGAGTCCACCTCTACATCAAGGCAAACTCTTCATGCGAAGATAGGGAGCAAATACATTGACAGGCACTTTATTTGGGGACTCTAAAACTGAAAACACGGCATCACTGCGAATGGATTTTGCTCCCTTTCTTTGCATGGAGAGTTTATTTTGATGTAGAAGTGCTCAGGGTAGCGTGGGATATCCCCTCCACTTTGGCCTCAACTTGAGAGCTTTTTTTGAGCTTGGGAGTTGATTTCAGAGAAAACCAGCGGCACCATCGTATTTCTCGCGAACTTTTACGTAAAAATCAACGGTCAAATCGCAAATTCCTCACTTATGCAACATCTCCATTAAAAAACGCCGACGTTCTCTGCAGCTCTATTTGTCAATTTTTTGTTTTTCATAGTGAGCCTCGGTTGCCTAGATTATGCCGGATGTCTACTAAAATAGGCTGGCCAGAAATCAGTACTTTTTCAGTATATTCCCAAGAAATTCAGTAACTTCTAAACAGAAAAATTCCGCGCTTTGTCAGTACCTCCATTTGACGAAATTAGAAAAATTTGAATTGCTCGCTCAAATTGGGACAAAAATAACCAAAAAATGAAAAAAAAACTCCGGACCTTTCGCGGAATTTCCGCACTTTTTCAGTGTTTCCGGACCTCCCTTAAAAATTCGGTACTATTTCCAGACTTTCCGGAAATTCCGGACTTGTACACACCCTGTTATGACATTCGTAAATTCAAAATGACTTACGTATAACTGGATTCACAAGGACAGCTGCGCTCATTCTAACCATCATGCAACTCAGCTTTCAGAATGCAACACCTGAAATCAAATAAAAATTTATAAGTAAGATTTCAGCTCCTCTCCAGCTAAATTCCTCCCCCCCCTCATTTTCCTGTTTGTCGTTTTCCCTCTTATTTAGCAATCTGTCTGTTTTTCGCAGTAAGAACATCCGACAGCCCAACATTATATACTTCGTAAAGTTATCAAAATGTTTAAATTCAAAAATATACTCACAAACAATCATATTTCAGGATTGCTCAGTATTTTTTTTTAAAAAATGAAATGTCAGATAAATTAGGCAACAAGTTAGGGTGATTCTGGTTAAATCCATTATCCTGTAGACTGTCTCGACTTTATAAATTCATAGCGTAGAGGAGGCACTCAATTTTTTTTTTTTTTTTTTTTTTTTTTTTTTTTTTTTTTTTTACAGAGTGAGACCCTCATGCTTTGGATGACATCGGTTTTTTTTCATTTTCCTCTACATTATTGAAAACGTTACATCAATGCAGAGAGGGGAAGAAGGAAAATGGTAGAAATGCATCAGTCAAGCTAAATTCGAGCCAGACAGAGGAGGGAAAGGTGAGCATAGAGGTGGTGAAAAACAACTGTTTTTTAGTCGCTCAAAAAACGCCATCACCCAAAAATACATTTTTGAGCGAGATCTCCGTAGTCCAATGCGTCAAACATTGTGACTATTCTCATACCGAGGCGATATTTGCTGGCCTCCCAGTGCGCGTTTACTAAGGTTCTCTCCCTAAGATGACAAGAACTCATAATCGGTATGCTAGAAAGGAATTTGTCTTAGGAATAAAGCCCCAAAAATGTGATTTCTCGCGCTACAGTTTATTTGTTTTGGCTTCGTTGATCCTCTCTCATCATGGGGAAGCGGTAAGTTCAAAGTTTTGAAATTGATATGATAGTAAAACAGAAAGACATAAGTAAATCCTCCTTGTCTAAAATACAAGACGATTCCCAAAAAATAACGATCCTCTCTTGTTTGCTGTGCAATCCTAAAGAACAGACCGTGAAACAAACAGGGGACCATAGTGTAAAGAGATTTAAAATTGAAGAACTGATTTGATTTATTTGAGCAGTATCAAAAGAAAATGTTGGCGCCGTATAAAATTAAATGTATAGATGATAATTACCAAAATTAAAGAAAGGGGGGTTTATATTTTGCAGATCGAGCAACATACTATTGAATGATAAAAATTTACGGAGATATCTAAGAATTTGACTTTCAATATTATTCGGGACTCAACACTTTCAGAATATAGCGTCACTCTGCCCGGTTCCAGATTATAATGCAATCTCAAGCCGTACAAAGAACTAAAATATTATCTTTCTGCTGAAAGTGTATCCCTTGCAATGATTATACTTATGGTATTTGCCATATTTTTTTCCCAGTGCTTTAGAAATTCCCACTGACCTCCTCCAAACATCTATCTCTGTTGCTCTTAGCATATCTTGTGTCTGTTCCTTCGGTCATCCTAAACTTCGCATCTACAGGTGAAATACTTCTCACTTTGCACTGGAAAAAAAACACATTGAATTTAGAGTCCAGACACTTAAAAACATCGACAAGAAAAATACTCTTGATTCGATCAGATTTAAGCTTAAATCAAAAACCCAACCTCTTAATTTCATCGGATTTCCTTTTGATTTAAGCTTAAATCTGATTGAATCAAGAGTATTGTTTCTTGTCAATGATTTCCAGAGTCTGAACTCTATATCCAATGTGTTTTTTTTCCAGTGTGGCGTTGTAAATTCTCCTCTTGTTCCCTTTCGATATATCCTTCTTTTTTTTTTCTTTTTTCCTTTTTTTTGGGGCGTAACAACCTTCCTTCCTACAGTGTTTCTATCCTTATTTCCTTGACCATGCCCTCCCAAAATCCATCGAGCATCTTGAGATAACTGCACATTTAGATACTTTGCTCCCTTCAGTATTTGATGTGCTGATGTGCGCATCCTGATACTTTGCAAGATGCAACATATCGACAACTGTGAAACTGCAAGGATGTGTAGAGTGTACCTGAGGTGGGGCGTTTCAAAATCCCCACTTCTCTTTATTTCTTTAAAGGAGACCAAATCAACATCATATCTTATACAAGGAGAAGAAATTGCTGATTCAACAATTCAATTGCTAAAAACAGTGAGTGCAATGTTTCAACTTAGATTTTACAACACAAAAATGCTACTTTAACCACATTGTAAACTAATTTAACCACGTGGGTGGTTAAAGTAGCATATTTTTGTCGTAAAATCTAAGTTGAAACATTGCACTCACTGTTTTTAGCAATTGAATTGTTATATCAGCAATTTTTTTTCCGTGTACGTTTTAAAGAATCCTTCCAATAGGGAGAAGAACAAGCGAGAAATCTCTATAAACCGTTCGTGCGTTCGTATCAGAGAAGGGATCGGCTGTTTACTCGGTAGTCGAGTTTTTAAGTTCCCCCAAAAAAATGAGCACCGTTCAGATAAAAGAACTCGCTCACCAAGATTTCAACTATCAGTTTTGAGAGAACTAACCTACCGCTAAAAAAATAAACCGTAGAAAATCGATTATCTTTATCCGCACTTTGCCATTACAAGCATTAAATAAAGGTATCGCAGATTGATCTTTTCAAAATATGTTGGGATCTTTCTCCGCCATCTTGTTGTTGAGCTACCACGCCATTAGAGCGCATTTTTACAGTATTCTAGAATTCTCAGGTTGAGATCAAAAGCGTTTCCTATCGGTTGAGCGCTTAAAATTTCAAAATTTTTCTTTGTCAAAAATAGATAATGTCAAGTAGCCTGCAATGTCGAAAACAGGAGTATGCATTCCTGCAGGTTCACCATCGATACGTCGTCGCCTTCCGGCCAAAGTATCACAGGCGCCAAGCGACGTTTAAAAATTTCCCCATTTTATTTTTTAAAGAGAAATTGTTCAACGAAGCTGTCCGAAATTATCACCGAATTTTCTTTGTGCTGCAGATAAAATTCAGTGAAAGTTTCAAACAGACTCACCTAGAGTACCTACATAGGGAGAGTATGGACAACTCGAAACATGTAGCTCTTAGGGCCCAAAAGGTTAGGTAACCTTTAAAAACGAAAAATATCACTGTCAATCTATCAAACGAAAATGGACAAGAAAATTCATAAGTAAGCATTCTCCCGCTAAAATGAGTAAGTTTATGCATACGTGCTTTACCAACGACAGTTCCTATCAATTGTGATTATAAATCACTCTGGTGAATTTTAATTCATAGACTGCCCACCTTTTTGGGGTCTAGATGCTTCATCACCTAACCTCAAAATTTTTGACTTGTCCATACTCTCCCTATGTAGATACCCTAGACTCAACCAACCATTTCTCTCTAAAAAATAAAATGGCGGCGGAAATTTTTAAACGTCGTATGGCGCTTGTGATACTTTGACCGGAGGGTGATGACGTCTCATTTCCCTTTTATCACTGATATTTAGATGGAATCAAGAGGCTGGAACCAAATGATCACTGCACTTCAAGCCGCGACTCAACAATGCAATTACATAACGGCTGAAACGGATTGGGCGCTGAAGGCAGCTGCAGCGCAGACTTGCGATGAGGTCTTCAAGGCTCTGGACCAGTTCGGCCTAAACATCTGCCACGGATGGTTCGAAGCCAAGTGCCGCTATGTTCCCGGCTACCCCCTATACCAATGCACCGTCAAGACGCCTGCTTCATGTGCGTTTTTGGATCCAATACAAACACCCAAGACAGTGCTCGATTGTGCACCAGGCCTCCAAACCTTGGGTCAGGCAGACAGGTAGGTGTCTGTTACTTCGACTACCCAAGTACTAGTGATCGCGATAAATAACGATTTTATCGGTTGGTTATCGCGATTATATCGGTGGCAATATCAGTGGCGTGGCGTGCTTTGCGATATATCGATTGATCGGCCAATTAAACCTTTGAAAAAGTATCAATAAACGAGGTGTTCGCAGCGAGCACCTTAAAAATTGATTTTGTACACGGAAAAAACCTCGTGCGTGGGACCCGAAGTTTAGGTCAAATGGATCTCTGAATTTTTCAGATTGAACATCTGAACACTTTAGGTCTAGCTGTCGAGGTTCGGATCACACATCTGAGACTTCATTTCTTACATCTGAAGTACTTCAGATGTGAGAACCGAAGTTTTTCGGATGTGAAAACCGAAGTACTTCAGATGTAAGAATTGGAGTTTCAGATGTGTGATCCAAACCTCAGCAACTGGACCGTAAGTGTTCGGATGCTCAATCCGAAAACTTCAGATATACATTATGACCTAAACTTCACGTCTCATGCACGAAGTTTTTTTCTCCGTGTACCACAGCTTCAAATGGGGAAACATCGATCGATCGCAAAGCACGCCACGCCGCGCCACTCGGCAATATATCGAGATATTATCGCATTAAAAATTGCGATATAAGGCGATTAAACCGCTACACATCGCAATTTTTGGTTTGATAAAATCGCGATCAATTTGCGTCGATAAAATCTTAATTAAATCGCCATTTATCGCAATTTTTATTTCGAAGATATCACGATAAATTGTCGGGCGATAAAATCGCGATTTCACTGCAACAAGATCGAGGATAATCGCTCAGATGTTGACGATCCTAGCGATTTTATCGCCGATAAAATCGCAATATAGAGCGATTTTTCCATTCAGAATTGCTACTTGGGTACGGCTCAATAGAGGATCGAGTCAATCAGAGAGGTCAAACATGAAATTTATGGCTAAAACTGCAAATTTTAATGTGTATTTCGTCACATTTTAAATTTTAAGGAGTGCTTATAGAAGAGAATTTCACGAAAAAACCAATGAAACCACTTTTAGAACCTCAAAATTTTGTTTAAACGGCGTTATGAGCGTTTAAAGTTTCCAACTTGTGTCCAAAATCTCCTATTGACTTGATCCACTGTCCGGCTCAAAGCGTCACGCAACAAATTGTCTCAATGGTCCCATCATGCAACATCGCACAGAGGCAAGGTTTTGGACTGTGGTATGCTTATTGCTACACTTACATATAGTCTCGTAGTATGGCAACAGAGAACCTCCCCAATTTAAATTGAAAATATCTAGAAATCTGAGCAAAACTGAAAACAAGCAGTTCCAACGCCCAAGCGTTGAAGGGCGCTTCTTGGACAAAGCATATTACCACCAAATTATGTACCCGAAGACTGACGAATCTGGTGTTTAATTGAGGGATTCTTTAACCGCAATACCCTTCAAAACATCAGATCGACCGCGCAGATCTGAAGCATTCCACAAGCACTTTGTGATGAATTTAAGTTGGTGGTGTATGGAAACATAAAGGATGCACTGTAAATCAGACGACGGGAAAGAGCGGCGGAACCTCTAAAGCTGGTGCGTCAACGCGATCTAGCGGACAGCGGCGCGGCGTCGCGACGCCGCGAGGTAGGGCGCGCAGGTCGCGGGGGAGCGGGGCCGCGTGAAGAGGAGTTCAGCAGTGGGGCGGGGAAGCGCGGGTCGCGGGGAAGAGAGGGACCGGCCGGCCGGCGGTGACATCGGCGCTGGCTGGACCCATATTCACGGCGTGAACGCAGGCAGCGCTAATGTCTCCGCTAATTGGAGTTGGGGGTCCTTATTCATTCTCTTGGTCCATGACATAACCTTAAACCTTCCGCTCAATGCCGCAAACAGCTGACGTGTCGATGCTGCGCCAAGAAAATGAACCAATCACAAAGTAGCACAGTAATACGTCACTAAAATGAAGAGATCACGTGACTGTTCGTAATATTTTCAAATCGATCTGAAAGTACTGCCTCGGATATAAGTATTTAAAGCATAAGGAGGCCCTAAAATACTTTAACCAGGTAATACGTCCGTGCGAGATTGTTATGCTTTAAAGCAAAACATTTCACGAAAACTTTTACGAATACCAGATGCAGAAAAAAATCAAATTTTCCCGGGTGTACCAGAATGGCGTCATTACCCATAAGGCAAAAGGGCATGTAGTATAGTACATGTTACATCGGGGGAGTCGAACGGTTGGAAAGGGCGCATCTGGTACCCAGAAGCGCCCAAAATTTTACCGCATCATGCATCTGCCGCATGATTCATGGTCAAATGAAGCAGTCTGCTGAATGATTACGAAGAAACCTTGTCAATCATTTTATCGTAAATCGCGAGTCTGATATTTTCTATACTCCTATTAGAACAGAAAATTAATCAAGCGAGCAAATAACAATTCTGTGGAATGTTCGATCATTCCATGATATGTACCATACTTTTTAACTCAGAGTGAACATCCATCACATGATTTCTTCTTCCTTCATAAAATGCAAATTATTCAAAAACTTGACAAGAGAAAATCAAATCGAGAATAGTCAGTAGTTCAAAGACTAAAGAAAAATAAGTTTTTGCTAAATTTTTCTTTAAAAATGCTGCAAAATCTAGATATCTCTCTTTAAAAAAATAAAATGAGAAAATGCAAAACTTGGCAACGATTCTATAAGTTTGAATATTTGCTGGTGCTTTTAGCATTGTATGTACCTGATACTATAGTCTGTTTCACGTAAGCTGATACTTTTTATTCGGCATTAAAATCCGTAAATGGCAACGCATCAGTCCCGAACGCGGTGACCTGACCGCTCGCCGGCCACCCTCTTTTGTTCAGCGACGAGAGGCCGGCAACCCGTCCATTGTGAGGGTAGGAACAATGGGCACCCTTCATCCCTCCTTAATGAGCCCTAGTACCCGGACCCAATTTTCTTTCTCGTTGAAAAATTAAACTTTTAGCGTGAAAATTCAGGTCCAGCGGGAAATTTTGATGAAAATGAACTAAAATTTCATCCGATTATCTTAATTTTTACCCGATATACGGCACTTGGGCTCATTAAGGAGGGATGAAGGGTTCCCAAATCGCGGTCAACCACAAATGCCGTATATCGGGTAAAAATTAAGATAATCGGATGAAATTTTAGTTCATTTTCATCAAAATTTCCCGCTGGACCTGAATTTTCACGCTAAAAGTTTAATTTTTCAACGAGAAAGAAAATTGGGTCCGGGTACTAGGGCTCATTAAGGAGGGATGAAGGGTGCCCATTGTTCCTACCCTCACAATGGACGGGTTGCCGGCCTCTCGTCGCTGAACAAAAGAGGGTGGCCGGCGAGCGGTCAGGTCACCGCGTTCGGGACTGATGCGTTGCCATTTACGGATTTTAATGCCGAATAAAAAGTATCAGCTTACGTGAAACAAACTATAGCCTTCGACACATCTACAAAGTGCACAGAGTCGAAATGCAAGTGGGAGAGTTGGCGTCACTTTTAGGCACTATCCAGGTCGAATTCCGAGACTCCTATGTATCACGCCGGGTCACTTTTTCGATACCTAATCGACTGTTTTCGATACACGGGGACTCGGCCATCCGATGTAAACAAAGAATATAAGGAATACATTTTGCAATAAGGAACCACTATTTCTGGCCCATTTTAGGAATAACATACATGCCATTGGTTCCCTATGTAGATATGTGCTTTTATGGGAGAACCAGAGATAGTGGTTCCTCATTGCAAAATGTAATCCATAAGAATTACTACGTATTCCGCATCGCCATTTCGGATCGAAAATCTATCGAAAAAGTGGCCGAAGCTCGGCGCACACCGGACTCGGAACTCGTCGACCACATCATGGCACCAGCTCTCCCATTTACATTACGACTCTATGTACTCTATGAACACATCGCAACGTGACCAGAAAAACGTAATTTTTTGACCAACAGACCACCCTCCGCACCTTCCTCGCCCAGCTCTGGGAGGAGATCGCGCGGGAAGGGTAAAGAGCCCGCCTCAGAACCAACAAAGAGGCGTAATACTGGAGGTAGAGGTCCACCCCGCACCGGAGGATCTTCATATGCCGGAGGTTCTCCACCTACTAGAGGCTCTCCACCTACTAGAGGCTCCCCACCTACTAGGGGCTCTCCACCTTTTAGGGGCTCTCCACACGGCTCTCCATTTCATACAGACTCTCCATTCCCTACGGTTTCTCCATTTCCAATGGGCTTTTCTCTTCCTGGAAGTCCATTTTATCCGACGGATCCTCCGGGCTCCATGCCTGGACTCGCTATGGATCCCACGTTTGATGTGTCTGCCTACGGTGTTGCGGATTCGCTTCCTGGAAGTCCACGATATGCTCCGTACCCTCAATCCACTCCGCAGTCTGGACTCGTTGTAGATCCTTCTTTCCGTGTGGAGGATTTGGAGGAAGCGGATCTATCGTTCTACTGCTCGAGCCCCCCAGGCGGAGCCTTAAATCCGGGTCCCGCTGGTGGAGATGGAACTGGCGCCGCCGCAGGTGTAGCTGATGTGGCGGGTGCGTATACATAGGGTGATTCAAAAGAACCTTCCACCAAACTGCCGTGATGGCAAAAAGAGTACTAAGTGCCTTTCTGTATGAGCCATGGTTAGCACGTGTTTTTATGTGTCTCGGGATTCTTCTAAGCATGCACTTACTGCTCTCTTCGCTATTGCTTCAGCAAAGGCGTGCACTGAAAAAAAATCTCGTTGTATTTACTAAGAAAAGGGTAAAATTACCAAGAATTCAGGGTTCTATTTGATCCCAGTCTTTTCTTGGTAAAATTACCATTTATGGAATTGGTAATTTTACTGAGAAATCTCGGTAAAATTATTGACTTTCTCGGTAATTTTACTGATCCCCGGTAAAACCGCCAATATTTTTTGACGACTGTGGTAAAATTACCGAGATAAAATGGCATAGTTACCTGGAATTGATTACCAATAAAAGTGGTATTCTTACCTGGAGAAAAACAGTTAAAATACCGGTTCTTAAGTAAGCTTACCAGTCTGTCTTGGTAAAATTACCAATAATTGGTAAAAAAGTGAGATGGTAAAGGTACCAACGGACCTTGGTAAAAACGCCGAGAATTTTTTTTCAGTGTGGCTTACTTTGTGATGAATCGATTGATCTGTCATTTAAAATCTTGAAAAATGACTGAGAAACATGGTTTTCGAGACAAACGCTTTGATAATCGATTCTTTACCACAGTTTCTAGTGGGAAAATATCGATAATCTACCATTAACGCCTTGCCACTGCCTTCCTCCCCGCCTAAAAGTTGTCCTATTTGAGATAGAGATTTGAAACTCGGGGTATGTTCTCAAAGGTCAAAAGCAGCTACTTTTCGGACCCCCTTAAATTGTCTGAGAGCCTCCTTTGGGGGTGGGCTCCAGTTTTTTTGTTTCCGAATGGAAATACCCCTTTTATAATACCTCGGTCGAAAGAATGTTAAAAAGAAAAATTTTCGCACAAATCTATTGAGTCTTTATCTCACACCGTTTCAAAATTGCCAAAAATTGGCATCAGTTCTTTGTCAAAAGATTTGCCTGAAATCTCAGGGTTTTATGCCACGGGAAAACCCAATTTGGCATTAGATTTTTTTTAAAAAAATAAATAAATATCTTTCGGTAATTTTGTGCTTCAACCGGTCGCCATCTTGGAAAAACTTTTTTCTTTTTCGAAACAAAATATAACATCACAGTCGTTTCTTTCGTGCTAAAATACTTCCAGATACTAACTCTCGAGTAAATTCATTGGATTGTTTCCGAAATCCTCGATTCCTTCGACATGTTTTCGACATGTTTTGAATGAGACTTAGGCAAGGTAGCACGTTGCATAATTCTGTAATTAGGCCGGAATAGGCAAAAAGGAACCAAGCCACACCAGGCATTTTCAAATTCAATTTGGCAATTTCATTTTTTTACATGAAAACGGTTGTGTGGTTTTTTGTGCAAATTTCAGTGAATTTACTGACAGTACGAGACAATTCCCTTGAAATCCGCAAGGGAATTCGCACAAACGTTCTCTTGTGAAAAATGAAATTGCCTAGTTATATTTGGCAATAGCTGAAGTGACTTGGATCCTTTCTGTTAAACGTGGTCCAATGGACCACTTGACAAAGTACGAATTTAAACAATCTTATACATGTTTCTTAACCAGAATTTTACGTAAAACACGATTCGCGCAACAAAATTTACTGAAACCAACTCCTTATGAAGTTATTATCGTTTTAATTCCACATTGGTTACGAGGAATTCGAACTGCCCGCTCACGAGAAACTCAAAGCTTTACGTGAGTCAAATCGCGCAATACAACGCTTTCAGCAAGCTTCTCGATCGAGCAATGTTCATTTCCCACCATGTGGTGTTCAAACTATAAGCAATTTGCTATAGCTGAGCCAAAGTGTCAAGATTGAGGTTGCCAGATTTTTATATCGTAGGGACTGTCATGATAACGTCTAGCGCGCGATGTGAATCACGTAGAGCATTGAGTTTTCATGAGCGGGTGGTTTGAATTCACACATCAAGAATCATTGAATATCTTCATAAGGAGTTGATTTCGGTGATTTTCGTTGTGCGCGTCGTATTTTAAGTGAAATTTTGGTTGAGAAACATGTATCAGAATGCTGAAATTCGTACTTTGTCTAGTGGTCCATTCTTATCTCGTGTAATTATCCATTATTTTGAAGCGATTAATCTTGTTGAGTTTAGTAATCGGTAAATATTATCCGTAATTATAGGAGTTGAAGCACAAGGCCAAACGAAGCTTCAGTGTCCCGAGTGCGGAGGATATTTTAAACATGCGAACTCTTTAAGGCAACACGTGTCAATGCATGAAGCGATGCGCCAAGGAAGGACAACATGCCCGTGCGGTGTTGTCTGCAGCACGACGCAGGCTCTCAAAGTTCATTTGAAATCCGTGCATAAAGTCCGTGAGTTCATTTCATTTTCAATTGGTTTTGAAGTATCCAACTTTTTTTCGCACTTGTTTCCTGCGGTGCCACAGAAATACACGATTAACGCCCCTTAGTAAATTCGAACGCCGCACGGTGGATCGAGTCAATCAGGGAGGTCGGACATAAAATTTTTTACTAAAACTGAAAATTATGATGTTTATTTCATCACATTTGAAATTTTAAAGGGTGCTCCTGGCAGAAAATTGTACAAGGGAACCAACGGAACCACTTTCAGAATCTCAAAATTGTGTTTAAACGGAGTTATGAGCTTTTAAAGTTTCCCAAGTTTGTCCAAACCTCGGGTTAGGTTTGCAACCTTGCCAATCTTGTTGAAAAAGTATAGAAAAAATGAGAATAATCAAGAGCATGAAACTCAATGAATAAGTCTCATTTAAAACACCAGAAGGAACTAACCTTTCAGCAATCCTTGAGCCAAAAGATTTACTCGCCGAAATTACCAAAAAACTTCGATCGCTTTCTCTAGAATTAGGATTTTTTGACTGCAACTTCAAACCAACTAACGCCAATTTTTTGGTTTTTCATGAAAGTTTTTTGTGTTAAAGTGCTCGTGAATGACTGCGGCGAGCACTGGTGCCAATGTAACAATTGTTTTTGTCTCTGCATAAAAGCCTCTTTTCTGTAGAAGGTCATATGATAATGATCATTCGTGAACTATAACCTTCAACCCGTCAATGAGGTTGAAATTGACGTAGATCATCATAATTCCACGAACTTTCGTCTGGTGCGGCGATACGTACTGATTTCAAGGATGAGTTGCATTAGCGTCTGATGAGGTTGTTCAGTAATTTTCAAGTCGGGCATATTTGAAAACGTTAAGTGCTTTTATTGTTAGTTCAAAAGAATTTCCCCACATTTTAAATGATAGTAAGCACAAATGGTGTTCTTATAACTATACTCCTACCGGGAAAATATACGTCATGATGATTTAATGCGCTTTTTGTCTAGCGATCCCATTAGAATTATTTTTCGGCGTAGGGAACGAAAAATCTCCGTGTTTTAGGGGAAATTTTCCGTGTATGTCATCGACTCTTTTTCTGGAAATTGAGAAATGTTACGAATGCCTTTGATTAAGAGGGCTTGTAACATAAAAATAAAAGCTCCTTTTCAAATTTTTAGTATTAGATGTATCTATAAAGCCTTTAGACCATTTGGAACGAGTTTAATAGAGACAAATCGAGTCCCTTCAAACTTGATCCGAGGAAAAAAGCGTGTAATGGCTATTTTCTCGATCAAAATATTTTTTCTCCGCATTTTGATGTTTTTAATGTTCCACATCTATTCCTGAAATGTGCCTTGCGTTCCTGCTAAACTCGGTGCATTTCTTAACTGGTGAGGGTCAGCACAAGAATTGATTGCAAAACCACAACTTTTCTGCTTATGGTTTCTCTTTTCTTTTCGGCTAGCAGACGTGTTATTTGCTAATGTTTAATTTTTCTTTTGTTTTGCAGAGTTTGAGACGGGACCCAAAAGTAAGTGTAAATAAACAAAGTAAAAATAGAGTAGTTTACAATCTTAAGTATTTTAAGATAAGGATCTTATCAGAGTCATTCTATCAGTGTAATTGGTGTAATTTAATTTAGTTTTTCATCTTAAAGATATCATTAATAAATTTATTGAATTATGAACCAGAGGGCCAGTTTGGCCTAGCGGCCAACCGAAACAGATTTCACTCTGCATTAATCTTTGAGAATTTGGAAGCCAAGAGAATAAGTGGAGGATGACTTACTACTCAAAAATCGCGCGAATTGTAACAAATTTTCCTTACGTCTCATTTTTGTTGATTTATATTGTTTTTGCAACACAAAAAAATAAGGAGGAAGCAAAAGCTTCAGAACGATTGAAGTCATTCGGGAAATTTTGCGAGATAATTTGTTTATTCATGTTAAAACTCTGTTTTAGGTTAAGTACGTCTCTTTTTATAGGCTTTCATAGGGTAAAAGCACACGAAAATCACAATAAGGCCCATAAAAAAGTCTGGAACCCAGTCTCCATAGCGCGCAATTCGCTTATTCCGTAACATGTTCTTTCTTTCCTGCGTTCGCGGACAGTTTTCCTTGTTGCTGGCGACCAGGTTTGCCCGGGAAATGACGTATAAGCAAACCAAGCGTATAAATAAACAATCTCGCATACTTCTTCTCGCTTACGATTTAATTTTTTTCAATCGTTTGTTTCCTCCTTACATTCTTTGTACTACACTGCCGTGCTAAGGAAGAACGCCGTATGAACATTCGAGAGTTGCCAAATTTCCTTCGATAAAACATGTATTTTTGAAGAAATGTATGCACATTTTTCTTTGAAATGTTCAGATATTTTAGAGTGAATTGCGTACAAAATTGTCTGAAAATGTTGGATAAAAATATTCACAATTTTTCCAGTAAATTCGGTTTTTATCGAAGGAATCTTGGCAACGCCTGAAGGCTCATACGGCGTTCTTCCTTAGCACAGCAGTGCAGAGCCAGAAACTTTAAATCAACAGCAATCAGACGGAAAAATATTTAGGTTTATGGGGACCACAAATTATTTGAAAAACAGTTTAAAAGAAAAAAAAATAATGAAAAAATAAACAAAAAATTATTCAACGCATATTTACATTTAAAAGTCATGTTCCCCGTATTATCTTCAATGTTTGTATATGGTAATTTTTATTTTTTAACCATGAATTTTTTTTTGTTTTTTCGAAGGTTACGTATGTGATGTGTGCGGAGTGGATTTTAAGAATACGAAGAAGCTCTCTGCACACAAACCAACTCACACTGGAGAAACAAACTGCTTTGTTTGCAGGAAACCCTACAAAACCATAAGTGCGAGGAATAAGCATATAAGGGATAAACATCCGGAGGTTGACCTATAACCAAAATTATGAATTTATTATTACGGTTGTGTGGTTAAACTGAGCAAAACCAAAGAATGATTCAATAAACGAACGGACCAGAAAAAAATCGCCGATTAGTTTCTCAAGCAGATGGATAAGCCAAAGGAATTTTCATTTTTGCAAAATGTATAGTCCAATGGAGCTGTTGCACCTTTTTAGATTAATTTTTGGAAATTAAATAAAAATGAGAATGCTTGCATTTATCCGTTCTTCATTGGATGAAATTTTAGCCAAGGAAACGACTTTTAAAAGCGCTAAAACTCAAACCCCGTTTCAACGGACCAGGAAAAACCGACGATTAGTTTCTCAAGCAGGTGGATAAACCCGAAGAATTTTCATTATCCAATGGAGCTGTTGCACTTTTTATAGATTAATTTTTGGAAAGGAGATAAAAATGAAATGCTTGCATTTATCCGTTCTTCATGAAAAAAACGACTTTCAAAACCGCTAGAAATCAAATTCTGTTTCAAACGGAAAAATATCAGGCCAACAGATTTCGTGACGTCAAAAAAATTGACCCTCCGGCTGCCATGGTTGCACTGGATTTAAGGAAACCAGGGGTCTTTATCTCACATCACGTTGTAACCTTCAGGCCAATGAGATACGCTCTTTTCATAACTCCAATTTTACGCTTCTTATAAAATAGTTTCGTGCTAATCAATTAAGCTCGAAAACACGTTGCTCCTTAAAATTTACTGTGGCAAAACCTCCTTTCAAGGTAATTCCTGGATCTTGCAACACCTCAAATATATTTCTATTTCCGACAAATATGCAAAACAAAACAACTTACTTAGAACTAGATTCATGCGGAAAATCACACTCAATACAACCATCGTGACATTCGACATTTAGAGAGCAACGCCTGAAATCAAACAAAAAGGTGCAAGTAAGTATTTAGTATAGAAAAACGTATTAAAAAATACGGCGTTGCGTGCATAGCAATGAATTGATTCATCTACCATTTGGACCGCGTTGAACAGAAAGGAACCAAACCACATCAGCTATTGCCAAATTTAATTGAGCAATTTAATTTTTTGCATGAAAACGGTTGTGCGGATTTTTGTGCAAATTTCAGTGAAAATTCTTCAAAATTTGAAGCAAATTCCCTAAAAATGTTTAAGGAATCCGCACAAAAATTCTCTCGTAAAAAATTTAATTGCCTAGTTAAATTTGGCAATAGCCGATGTGGCTTGGTTTTCTTCCTGTTAAACTCAGCCCATTTAAACCATGGAAAAGAATCGATTATCAGGGTGTTCGCAACTGACACCCTCCTAATCGATTATTTTCTATAGTTTCAAATCGGAAAAAATCAATAATCGATTATTCACACTTCTCCACCGATGATTACACGCTCCGATGGACGAGTCGCTAGTTGAAATAACGACGAAAATGTTTTAAGAAAACACTCGCCCTCGGAAAAATCGGTAACAAAATTGACACCGTCAACTCGGAAGCGAAAAACCGGTCGGAAGAACTGATTGAGGCATCTGTCAGACGTTGGAAAATATTTACGAATATACTTTCAAGATATTCTGAGTGTTCTTTCTTTTTGTTGTTGAAGCGTTTGGATGCTTGTTTTTTCAAGCGCCTTGAAGGTAAATTGCCATTCACGCAGACATCAAATTTAGAGTTCCTCCCCGCCCTCCGTCAAAGAGTGACGGAGGTGTGCTGCCTTACTGAGAATAAACGTCGAATGAATCTCCAGGCATTGCCAAATTTCCTTCGATACAATGCGAATGTGTTCCAAAACTTGTGAATAATTTTCTCCCAATTTTTCACACAATTTCAATTAAATCTACAGTATCTAAAAATTATTTGAACGTATATTCAAAACTCGCCTCAAAAAATAACATTATATCGGAGGATATTTGGCAACTCTCGAATGTTCATACGGCACTTTTCCTCAGCAAGTCCGTAAGGAAGACTAAGCTGGTTGTAAGGATAATCTTTCAAATACCAATGAGTAAAATCAAATTTTCCCTATATAATTTAATTTGGAATTTTGAAAGTTCAAGACGGAAGAGCAAAATTTAGAACACAGACATAAAGAATATTTTCAAAAGAGGAGAGAGAAAGAAACAAACAAGGAGTAAGAAAAAATGAAAAGAACGAGGGAAGTTAAAAAATATGTTCGTAAAACAGACGAACAATTTCAGACAAGTTCCCGGCAAAAGGTAGATAAATTTTTACGTCTAAATATGTGTGTCGATATCGATGGAGATATGAAATTGGTCGCTACGTCTATGGTCATTGGACAAATTTTCCAAGGCGTGTAATTTTTACGAGAGCCCTTAGATGCCCGACCCGGGCAAGTTGATCCGATAGTTGAATAAAACAAGTGGCCGCGGTCTGTATGAATGGGCCAGTACATATACGAGTTTTATACAAGTACATCCTATAAAAAAGAATCGAACATGAAATCGAAAAAGAAGAAAACAAGCGGGAAAGTTCTAATACTGTCGTATTAGGAGCGCTCAGGTGTTATTAAATGTATTTAATGAAGGAAGGACGTATAAACTCCGTCGACTTGGCTGGGAAATGGAAATAAAACATCAGCTGATAGCAAACAAAGGTTACCAAGGAAACCGTAAATGCGTATTTTTGTTTCCCGAAAATGAACTCACCGTTGAGCTCATCAGGCGCGTTTTTTTAAGGCTTCATTTGAGTTCAACGATCAATTTCGATAAGAATTACTCTACCGCTAAGAAATTTTCTTATGGACAGACGATCGAAACTACCTGCGCATTACGTTAAAAGCATAAAATACAGTTTTCACAGCTTTATTTATTTTAAAAATGGACCCCCCCCCCCCCAAGCCTACACATCGATGAGCTGGTGCGCCATTTAAACGCATTAGCACTAGTATACTAGTACTCAGGGGCAAGTCGAGATCAAAAAGCGCTGCCTATCGGCTGAGCGCTTAAAATCGAGTGGAGACACGAAGTCGGGCCTTGCTTTTAAACTTTTCTCCCGAATATGAACGATACCTCATTGACAGTATAAAGCGGAGCAATACAAGTTCACGCCTCGCGCCATAACGCCTTCAATTTTTCAGATGCATCATGGACATCCGTCAAGCACGAATAGTTGTATCTCTGCGCCGTTATAATCGCGCTTCCTTTCCCTATCTCTTTTTTCATGCTGCGTTGGTTCCATTTGTATTGTTTGTGTTGGTAACCCGTGGGGTTGTGAGGAAGTGCCAGAGTGTTAGTAAAAAGGTGAAAATTTAAAAAATAAATTATTCCTTAACTTCAACAGCATAGTTTTAACAAATATAATACTTTAAAAACTATCAAAATTCATGTCTTTAAATACGGAAACATTTGACCCGACTTTGACTATGCGTATAAATTAAGTCTTGGACATCTAAGGGTTAAAATGATGTTGAAAAAAAAATTGAAATCTCTCTAAAATCACATGAGTAAAAGTAACAGGAGATTGGTGCCCCTATAACTGGCCCCTCATATCGAGTAATTTATTGTGCTTTTGGTGTCTCTCGTGGCAGATCTGCTTGTCATAGCAAAAAAGTGATGCTTTTTGCAAGGAAAGTTCAATGGGGAAAAGGATGATTTTAATTACTGAGCCATCATCGTACTTTAAAAAATGTGTCGATATGACATTAAAATCACTTCACATTGCGTTGTCAGATAAAATGAACTGAACTTTTGTTTTGCTCTATTAAAATAAGAATAATGAACATTTTGTTTCTTAAATTCATTTGTGGAAAAAATAAAATGAGAATGCCCGAATTTGTCTATATTTTGTGCAATCTATCAGCTCAGGATAAGACTTTCAAAGTCGTTAAAAAAAGACCCGGTTTCGAATGAAAAAATATCGCATTTGACGTCATTGGCTTCAAGCCGATAGAGAAAATTTTATTTACATATAAGCAGCTCTTTTTGGTCAAAAAAGTGGTTTTGAGCTCTTAAAGCTGAAAACTTATTTCTGAGTCAATCCCTTGATCTTTCAACAACTCTATTCAAGCCCACTCTAAATAATGTTGCTTTCATTGAACCGGACTGCAGATGTTGCATTGACTCGGTCCAGCGCGATTTGGATTGAGTCAATAGGAGAGATCGGACCAAATTTGGAAAATTTAAACGCTTATAACTTCGTTTATACAAATTTTTGAGGCTCTAAAAGTGGTTTAGTAGGTTTCCTCGTGAAATTTTCTTCCAGCAACACCCCTCTAAGTTTAAATTGTGGTGAAACCGACTGCAAAATTTGCAGTTTTAGTCAAACATTTCATGTCCGACCTCTCTAATTGACTTGGTCTACTGTGCGGCGTAAAAATGTATCCATGTAAGGTTTTTTTCAGCGCCATGATGCGTGTCCTCAAAAATGATTTGCTATCAAGCTGATCCAGTCCGCGTGACAACTGCAAACTGCTAAATGCGAAAAATCGTGCGAAGCTCTAAAATTATCAAATTTTTTATACGAAATCCGTAGAATCGCTTGCATCGGTAAGTCCATTAAAAATCGGTTCAATAGGAGAGGCAGTCTGTTTTGAACGAGGTTCCTACAGAACGAAGTCGCCGCTATTTTTGGATTCTGAAATGACTCCATTGCCTCATACGGTTTCCACATTTTCTTCATAAGGGCACTATAGAGCGTGGTAATAACGCCGAATGAGGAGAAGGTTGCTACCAACTTTTGACGGATATCACGTGTATTGCACTCATCAGCAAGACGCGAGTAAAATTGCCTCATGGCTGTATACCCGTGGCAATTCTTGAAAGTTGGTAAAATTCGGCTAAACTGCTTTTCTCTGTTTCACTACTTATTATAAATAATAACCGAGTCTTAGAGGGGTAGCTTGCCTCGGTAAAAGTCAATTCGTTTAAAGAGATTTGAATGGAGGGAGGAAAATGTTGCCAACTTGCAGGGACACTGACAACCAACCCTTCGAGTTTGATTCTAGCGGCCATTGAATCTTTCGGCTACCGGGCCAATGGTGCTTCTTACCTTGGGTTTCACCCATTTTTTATGTTGAACACTCGACTTTGAGCATGACAGTCTGCCTCGGCAAGAGTCGATTGTTTTACGTGCATTTTAATGGTGGAAAAACAGAGTTGCCAACGTGCAAGAATCACTTCTGAGAATCTCAGCCACTCGACAGACTACAGTAATTACACGGTGCATTCACGCCAGAGTAACTCCTCAATTTTATCCGATCGAGAGAGCCCGCGCTAAAGAGCAAACAGCGTTGCAATTCATCGAAAAAACTCGCCCGGTTAACAGAACTAACCGGACAAACTCTTTTTGGGAATCTTCCGGCAACACCGCAATGCTCCGCGTCTCGAAGCGGGTGTTTATTCGAGTTCCGTTTATTTTTTTCGGAGACGGGTTTTTCGCATCTCGTTTAAATGCAATCGCGATGGCGAGGGGATGAAGGTGAGAGGGCGGGTTAACTTTTTAAACGCCGAGTGCGATGGCTGAGAGGGGGAGGGGGGTTCGAATTACCGTCGTCGCTGAATGCAGAAAAGCTGCTACTTGAAACCGAGTCAATGGGCCACCAGACAAGATACACATTTAAATATTGCGAAACATGTTCCTTATTAAGAATTCTCGCAGAGTATGTTTAAAATCTTGGAAATTTACTCTTGAGCGAGGGATTAGCTATTCAATTTGCTTCAGAATTAAACGGCCGGTAAACGAAAAAAAAATAAAGTTGATTTAACATTCCGGATGTGAAAAAACTGTATGCTGATTATACCCGCCACAGCACTCAGTTTTACATATTGGCTTTGCTGGAGTAACAGCTGTAGCGGGTTGTTCAGCATTCAATAAGTTCTCGCACACTCTTTAACATGCAGAAAGGTAAATCTACTTCACGTTTTTTCATTGGTGTTTGGTAAAACTTCAATCACGACCAGTCAAAGACGTCAATCTTTAATCAATCATCCAGTTGACTACTTTTTGCAGTGTGCATAACTCAAATATTTGGCTCATCCATGCGAAAGCACGTATTTGGAACGGAATGGCACACACGTAGTTTCTGACCCGAGGCTTGCTAAAAACACGAGGCCCGCGATATGTATGAGGAGGGAATAAATATCGGTCATTGGTCTACAAATACATCCAAAAAAAAGAACCAGACATAAAATTGAACTAAAAAGAGAAAAATCGAATGCACAGACAGGAAAATATAGGACAGACATATCCTGACCTTGTTTTTTTTAAATTTTCTGACGAAGCTAAGCGATACCTGATTGGCAGTAGGGATAGTAGAACATTTCAAGTTCACGCCTCACGCCATCGCGCCTTCAATTTCACAGACGCAAAACGGACATCCGTCAAGCACGAATAGTTGTATCTCTGCGCCGTCATCAATGCAAGTCCTTTCCCTCCCTCTCTTTCTATTCTGTGCTGGTTCTGTTCATCTTACTTTAATAGCGATGCCTGAAGGGCTACGTGAGGAGGTAACACACCCGAGGATCGTAAAGACGTATTCGTGTAGAAAATTGAACTGCTTATAATTCATTGTATTTTTCGAAGGCAATTTAAGCACACTTTTTTTTTTATTTGGACAGGTGCCATAACGTCTACGTCTCTTTAATCTAGGAATAAAATGAGTTGGGCGAAAACATCAAGAGTCAACACAATCCGAGGGAAATATCATTAGCAGCATAGAACGTAATATTGGGACTTCACGCCTCACGCCATAGCGCCTTCAATTTTGCAGACGCAACACGGACATCCGTCAAGCACGAATAGTTGTTTCTCTGCACCGTCATCAACGCCCGACGCCCGTCCTTACCCTCGCTCTATTTCAATATTGGGTTAGTTCTGGTTGTCTTAGTTTCATAGCTATGGTTCAAGGGCTACGCAAGTAACACACCCGTGGATCGTAAAGACGTATTCGTGTAGAAAATTGAACTGCTAGCGTGAACTTTGGGACCTCGGAAGGGAGTCAATCTCCCTAATCTGGGAAAAAAAAGAGTTGGGTGAAAGTCGGCTTTCTTCTGCTGAGCAGACAATCGAGTCGGTTTCAGCAGTGGCGAGGGATGAATGATCGATTATCGATGTTTCCTCCATTTGAAGCTATGGTAAAAAATCGATTATTAAGCTGTTCGTTGCGAACACCCCGTTAATCGATCCTCTCCCATGCCTTTAAATGGCAGGTCAATCGATGTATCGCAAAGCACGCTAAGCCGCTGCGGTTCAGCCTTCCGACGCAGGATTTATGGTTCGGATGTTTGTGCTCCTCTGCTTCTTTCCCGCACGAAAATCCAGAACCGTGTTTGTGGAATCCCCCCTCCCCCACACACATACACACATCTGGCCCGTTGATGTATATTCGTACTGCAGAAAAGAACAATAACTCCATTTATAACTTGAAACAAGTTTAGAACATGCTCGTATGCGTTTTGCGGCTCAATCCGGGATGGAGTTACTGTTCTCTCCCTCGACACAGCAATGAACGGAAATGGCGGCTTAGTCTATACTCTTCCTATAGTAACTCCATTTAGAACTTGAGCCACATTTAACATGCTCTCTAATGCGCTGGGGAGCTCAACACAGGTTGCACTTACTATTTTGATTCTAAACACGGTAGCAAACGGAAAAAGCGGCTTTTGATGCTGCGCCCCTGCGTTTCAGTCGCGACTTCAAAGACTTGTCAGCACGTGGGTTCGTGGGTGCGACGGGTCCTGCTTCGGAGTTCCCTTTAAGGGTTGCTCGAATTTCACCGCCTAAACCGCCTAACTCCGTTCCCGCGGAACCACGGAGTTATACAAGCAGCATGTCCGTTGCTGAATCGTTATCGAATGGCATTAATCGATACATCCCTATCTTAGCAATGTTCTTAATCGATCAATTACGTGCGATACGGGTTCAACGATCGACTTGCAGGAGGGTTCATCTCTAAGAGCGGTTACGCCTTCGTGTTTGAAACCGCGTGTTCATATTTTTTACCGACAATCGCAAAAGTCACTTGCATATCCTACGAGCTATCTCTGAAAGACCTCTATGGAGCTGGCAAACCGTAGAGTAGCTATATTGAGAGAGTATGGCCACTGGGCCCCATGGAGAGGCTTAGGACCCAAAAATGGCGGTGCTTTGTTTTGGTTTTTGTGGATGGGAGGGTGGTCATTGCCAACTTTTGACGGTTATCACCAACCGCACAGCACGGTTCGTTTCAGAGGGAGGTAAATGAAATTGTGTTGCCCACTCAAAATTCCTTCGGGATCTTGAAGTAGGATGCATACACAGTCATTTAAGCCTAAAATGAAAATATTCTGTCGAGCTCTTCGAAAATAAAATCAATTTTTGTGTTTTTGGCGCTAAAATGGCCTTCAAAGACGATCGATGATTCAATTCCGATGGGTTGTGCATATGTAAAATGGTACATGTGTGATGGACTCTACGTATTTTTGGACCAGGAATCGATTGAGCAGGGTCCTGAATCGGTCCGAAGCTTCATTGACTGAAAAATGGGCCTTTTTTGGATTTTAGGGGTGTTTTGGGCCCATTTCCCCCCAATTTTGGCGTGAGAAAACCTGTGGCGTCATGGGTAATGATCATCAGGTCATGTTGGGCGGACCATCGAATGCACTTGGTCTCGAGACACTCCGGGTGCTTCCGAGCCCGGAGTGATACAGGGTTTTCGAGATACAGGGGATCAAAGTCCCCGATTTTCACTCAATTCTGCAGGTATTTTAATGTTCAATTCCGACTATAAATTGATCTCTGATTTAGATATCGAAGCGCATTTTGCGGTGGTTGATTCAGCTACGTGTGGTGGATTTTTCTACATATTTCACAAACCCTCACTAGCTGAATCAACCACCGCAAAATGCGCTTCGATATCTAAATCAGAGATCAATTTAGTCGGAATTGAACATTAAAATACCTGCAGAATTGAGTGAAAATCGGGGACTTTGATCCCCTGTATCTCGAAAACCCTGTATCACTCCGGAAGCCCCGGAGTGTCTCGGGACCAAGTGCATTCGATGGTCCGCCCAACATGACCTGATGATCATTACCCATGATGGCACAGGTTTTTTCACGCCAAAATTGGGGGGAAATGGGCCCAAAACACCCCTAAAATCCAAAAAAGGCCCATTTTTCAGTCAATGAGGCTTCGGACCGATTCAGGACCCTGCTCAATCGATTCCTGGTCCAAAAATACGTAGAGCCCATCACACATGTACCATTTTACATATGCACAACCCATCGGAATTGAATCATCGATCGTCTTTGAAGGCCATTTTAGCGCCAAAAACACAAAAATCGATTTTATTTTCGAAGAGCTCGACAGAATATTTTCATTTTAGGCTTAAATGACTGTGTAGCATCCTACTTTAAGATCCCGAAGGAATTTTGAGTGGGCAACACAATTTCATTTACCTTCCTCTGAAACGAACCGTGACAGGCTGCCAACCTTACTACATCTAAGATAATTTTTCTCAAAAATTGCACACGATTAGCCTTAAAATTATGTAAGGATGTCGCAATAGTGCACTTGAGTAAATTTCTCGTTACGATAAGCAAAGAAAACTACATTTTGAGTCATTCTGCATTACATTAATTTATGGCGTCCGCCATTTTTGGGTCCTAAGGGCTCCATTTAGCCTAAGATGGCTGAGCCAATCAGAGGTGGTAACCCCAGTGGCCATACTCTCTCAATATAGGTACTCTAGCAAACCGCGGTTAGGTTAGGGTCTTGCGTTGGAGAGTGAACTTCTTGGATTTTTCGGTGATTGAAGAGAGAAGCCGCACAGAGGATCGGGTCAATAAGGAAGGTCGGACGAAATTTGGAAACTTTAAACGCTTTGTACTCCGTTTATACAAAACTTTGAGATTCTAAAAGTCATTCCATTGGTTTTCCCGGAAATTTTCTTCTTGAAGCACCCCTTGAAATTTAAAATGCGACGGAATAAACATTCAACTTCCCAGCATTAGTCAACAATTTAATGTCCGACCTCTCCATCTGACTCGATCAACTCTGAGTCGTAGGGAACTGGGTTTCGCCTTCTTTCAAGAGCTGAGTTTTAGTGACTCCCATCAATCCAATTTTAGGGAGCTTACGTGTTTATTACATTACGCGTTTGAGTGCACTGGAAAAAAAAATCACATTGGATCTAGAGTCCAGACTCTTAAAAACATCGACAAGAAAAGATACTCTTGATTCAATCAGATTTAAGCTTAAATCAAGAACCAAGCTTCTTAATTTGAGCGGATTTCCTTTTGATTTAAGCTTAAATCTGATTGAATCAAGAGTCCTTTTTCTTGTCGATGTTTTCAAGAGTCTGGACTCTAGACCCAATGTGTTTTTTTCCAGTGTATGCTGGCTCCTAGAGAATTTGCAATTTCTAGATTTTAGTAGGTAAGGAAGAAACAGGGAACACTATTCCATATTTCATTTGGATAATTTGTTCACAGTATTTATGATTAGTTTTTTTCTTCTTTCTTAATGGAAATATTAGCAAAAACATGATAATGAATTTTAAATTTTATTCATAATATGATGATAAATCTGAGATATTATTCACAAAATGATAACACAATTGTAAATACTATATAAACCTGTCAGAATGGACAACTAACACAGAAAAAAAGAGCACGGTGCTGTTGGATGATATAGACATTCTAATAAATTGTGGTCGTACCCCAATTAATTATGCTACCCCAATGAATTAGGTTACTAAGCCAAATGTTGCGGTACTTCCACAATTATTTGAAAGTATCATCCAACAAATTGGGGTAGTACCACAATTTGAGATCTCCACTTCATTCACACGGAGTAAAATGTTCCTGTTCCTAATTTCCTTATCGAATTTCTAATACAGATTAAGGAATTCCCGTAATGGCATTCTTACTATAGAAATTAAAAGAGGACATTTTAACAGTATATTCCTATAGGCGTTCTAGGGAATTTTTCAGTCGCACGGACTTTTACGCGACTGAAACTTGGCAGCCTGGCAACAGGGTCTCGTCAGTCGGCTCGCAATTCACTTCGTCAAAAGTAATAAAATGACTACGCCAGCAGGTTCAACTTCCGCCCCATACTCCCATCGGGTAAAAATCGCGTAAGTGCGCATTAGGCCAGCATTGCACTTATGCGGCTCTTCGTTATCGCGGCAAAACTATTCTGCAGCGATTCGAGTTCTCGTGAGCGTTGATTGGCCCTTCAAAGGAAACGGGGGGTTCTCAAGCGTAGGACCGCGGACACTTGAATAGTAAAACTGCGACTGGATGAAACTGTTTTGATAGCAACTTTGATTCCCGCGACTTCTCGAGTTGTTTCTATTGAAATGAAAAACACCGTATGAGCATCCGGATGTTGCCAACTTTCCCTTAAAAAAAATTATATTTTAGGAAATTTATAAATATCTCTCTCTGAAATTTTACGGATACTGAAAATAAAATTGCGAATTAAATTCTCTGAAAAATCGAAGGAAAAATACCGTCAGGTTTTCTCGAAAACTCCTATTATATCAGAAGAAATTTGGCTACGCTTGGAGGCTCATACGGCGGTTTTACTAAGCACGGCAGTAAAGTTCGTCTACTCTCGTCTCCGGGTCCTTGTTCGTTGACGAGCTTTCCTCGTGCCCCTAATTTGTCGTCTCAAAGATGAGTTATGGCCGCATGATGTCTAGAATGGACTACTAGACAAGGTACGAAGTTAAGCATTCTGGTATACATGTTTCTTAACCAAATTACGTAGAACACAATTTGCGCAACCATACTTTTTTTCAGTGTAAATACGTCAACTTTGAGTGAGGACCCCCCCCCCCCCCACTGCTTTGACGAGAAAAGGAAGTTACTACGATGTGACTGTTTACTCTAACGCTTCCTTGCGCGCGTAAATACGTCGTTAGCGCCACGCAACGTGGCTCAAAAGGACGCGTATTAATGCTGAAAAGAACTATGTCACACACAATCCCTATGCACATAGTTCCTTTGAGCATAAATGCGTGCAAAATGAGTTCATCCGGTGCTTTCTGATAATAACTTGCGATAATCCTTTTTCCAGGTTTTTTATAGGAGCGCGCGGGGTGGGGGGCTCCGAAGTTGGGAGTGATTGGACCGTCCTCCGGCGTTTGTTGACCCTGGGGCGAAGTTGAAAATGCGGGCGCGAAAGTTCAAAAGCTCCGGGCAAACCCAGAGCCTTTGAGCTTTAGGACGAAAGTAACGTCGGTGCATTTTCTCGTGAGCCCTGAAAAGCGAGGAGCATATTGGGTGACAAAGCACATCTTACAGTGTCGTTATGTTCTTTCGATCACGGAGGGTTACAGAAAGTTCGATGAGAGACGTTCTGATTGGTATCTTGTCCCAGGTCCCCCGCGATGAGGGTCTCCTTGCTCCTTAGAGAAAGCTACTCAGTTATACTGGTGTATTTAAACTATCAAAGGTGGCTGCGCTCGCTGACCGCCTCGAGGTCCAACCCCGAGAGGCGCTTCGCGCCTCGATCGTTGTGCGTTACGAGTTACTCTAATTTCCTGATATTCTGGAAATCGCCGTATGAACATTCAAGAATTGCCAAATTTCCTCAGATGAAACATGCATTTTTGAGGTATGTAATGCATATGTTTCCTTGAAATTTATAGATATTTTAGGCTAAATTGTGTACAAAATTGTCTGAAAAATATGAGATTAAATATTCAACATTTTACTTGAAAACTCGTATTGTATTGGACGAAATGTGGAAACGCCAGAAGGCTCATACGGCGTTTTTCCTTAGCAGTGCAGTATTATAGAGGACAATTTTCACAGTGCCATCAAGCTTTATAGACACAACTGGACGACTCAAATCAGAATCTGCCAAATTGCATTTTTATTGCCTAATTTTTTCTCATCTTGTTAACTTTCATCTACAATTTTTAAACTTCAGAACTAACCAGTTTTCAAATTATTATCCAACATAAGTGTCTTGAAGATGCCACAAACCTCTTTCTGATTGCCCATTGGTTGGGTCATTGTGCCATCAAGATGGCCGTCAATGTCTTGGTGACGTGTCGAGATAAAGAGATAGGGGAAAGGAAATAATTCACTTGCAGCATAGCGAAAAAAAGAAGGTGTTTGCATCTTTAGGATTGTTTACCCCGTGACGTAGGTTGGCATAGTTACTTTAGCAAAATCCGGAATTTGGAGGATGAAAAATGGACCATAACGTCCGATTGTTTTGCTTAAATCAACACATGACGTAATTTCAAACACTTAATAAAGAATGACTTTTTTCCATAAACTACACCATTCACGAGAAAATTGATGATAAAAATCGGCGCACCGACCTACGTCAACGAAGAAGTCAAAGATTAGATCAAAAATCGAGTTACATGATTGCAGACTTACATGATTGAAATGTAAACCTTGCGATTACGCGCTCTTCAACACACTTGCGTTGGTAATCTTGTTTCAAAATTGCACTGGCACTTACCTACCTCATTCTCCGGACAAAAACAAAATGGATTTAAAGTGCGGAAAAACCCGTTCTATTGTGCAAGGCACTGCTTTCCTGGAACGTTCCCGACAGAAAATATTCGTTGATGACGTGTTGAAAAAAGGAATGATACTGGTGGTGCTTGATGCCAATGTTCAGAGAATTTGAGGCATTTTATCAAAATCTACAGTCCTACATAGTGAGCTCACGGTATGATCTCGCAGAGATGTGTGCCCTCTTCCCTATTCTGTATTCCTCCAATTTAAAGTCTATATCCAAAAGATCTTTTAGGATATTGCTGGTACTTGGTGCAAATGTTCAAAGAATTACAGACATTTGTTCAAAATTTTCAGTCATTTCAAAACAGCTCACGGTTCGAATTTGCTACTTTGAATTTGCTGGATCTATGAGGGGCGTAGGTGGTGCGCCCCCCCCCCACTTTTTCCTGGAAAAAGAGAAAGAAAAAGGGGGAAAAGGAAGAAGGAAGGAAGGAAGGACGCTTAGATTTCGCGAGTATTCATGAACGACGATGACTCACTCTGCAACTCAGTGTTTTAAGATTTTGAAAATTTCTTGGGTGAGCCCCCCCCCCCCCCCCCTCCCGATAGGAAAGTCTGGATAAGCAGCTTAGTGACGAGGTTTAAGTGAGATCCGGAGAATGAACGCAAACCGCGCGGGTTAACATCAAGAGCGGCTAAATACATGTTATATTTACTGGGCTAGTCGCATTTTTTAAGAGATTCGTCAACACTGGAGACTTGTTGTTGAAATGCGGAGTTTCCAAAAGAGAACTTAGAACAATGCTACCATTTCAAAACCAAGCAAAGTAGAGGACAAGCTCTTGAGGACCGAATTTAAGTTACGTCACGTACTCGTAAAATGGGAAAATGCAAGGGCTACGTGACGGTTGTGTGATTATCTGCGTGGTACGGCAAAGTATAATAGCGGCTTTTGCCTATGGACGGCTAGGGGGGCATGCATGCCCCGGCAGAAAAAGAATTCAGATGAACGTCATTGAAGTTGTTTATTGTTCCTGAGAGTGTGAGTAGTGAGTTATAATCGGTTTTGAAAATCATGCCCAACTTACTCAAAATAAGTAGGTAGTACAAGGAATGACCTAAAAAGGATAGCTCAGTTTTGAAGAAATGCCAATCAATGTTACTGAGAGTGTGTAGCATGAGTCCAAGATTCTTTTAGTGATATTCTCTTGATTGTTCATCGTATCTACGAGCAAATTTAATTTCTGGACATTTTTTAAGTTTTTGCCCGAAACAACGTAATGATGAACACTGTTTTGAAGAAAGGCCAGTTTAAGTTATTTAGAATGTGAGCCGAAGCTACCACGGCTATCTCAATAATCTTGGTTGAAGTTTATAGAGTTGATGAGCAAATTTAATTTTTGGAAATAATAGCTTTTAGCATGAAATGACCAGAAAGGGTGATTTATGTCTTCAAAACAAATCTTTCAGAGTTTTTTCGTCAATTTAAAGCGATAAAAGTACGTTTCGAGAATATTTTTACGCCAGAAGGATTCCTTTTTCGATTGTTTTTTTCACATAATTCGCCAGTCTTCGAACGTTAGGGCGAATCCAAATCTCCACATGAGTCCCGGAAAGCATGAGGTCATACGGCAATGGCGCGGCGTGAATTGCGATATATCGATTGTTATGCCATTTAAACCTATGGAAAAGGATCGATAAACAGGGTGCTCGCAGTGACCACCTTAATAATTGATTCTTCACCATAGGTTTAAATGGCATTACAATCGATACATCGCAATTCACGCCACGCCTTTGTCATACGGAGGATAGAGCTGACGTAGAAATTGAGATACGCACTTACGTCAAAGGAACTATGATTATAGAGATTACCAAGAACTCACATTAGTGCACTCACATTAGAACTACATTACTGCGCCAGTCGACTTACTTTAGGGGCAACGTATGGCACTCTTCCCAGTTGTCGAACCCTCCTATTGTTCATTTTTTTTTTTTTTATCATCATTATTTGTTCAAACCCGTTCAAGGACAGCGACCTCAACTTTTTGCACCTCTACATGTGATTCTTCTATACTTCGTACATAAACCTTTTCGGGTTTCGAGCTCCATCAGTCCATCTGACAGGCTCCAACGGATTCGTTCGAGGTAATGATGCATCAAAACGCGGTGAAGTTATTGTTTTTAGGTACTGTTTTTTCAAAGTTGTGGATAGTTCTCTGGAATCTTATCGGTCTTAGATAAAAATCTGTACAAATATGTTTATATATCCATTTATAACTTCAGTTATGTGTCGGTAGCTTCAGTAACTCCCTTAGCTTCTTTTGAAGAGTCACCAAAAAAAGTGTTGTCAAATTGTAGCCCATCGTCGAATTCAACATAAAATGAAACGCGCATAAAAGCTTCGGTCGAAAAACACTGCAGTCGCGTTCATTTTAGGGGTAAAATTTGTTAATTTCAAATTAAAATTCAGGTTGATTTTGCGCCCAGTTTGAAAGTGGGAAAATGAATAACGTTAAGGTGACCAATCAATTTTAAATTGGTAACTGTTTTGAAGAGCTTTTTTGCTCATTAAAAGTGTTCGGAGTGTATTTAGTCGTTTAGGGTGGTTTTCTATGACACCCTTTATCTTTTGGAAGATTACATTGAGGTAGCCTCTTCGGTGGGTTTTGAGCAGATGAAACACTTTACTTACAAATTTTTGCATATTCGGGTTACACAGTTTCAGCCAAAAATCTGCTGGACAAATAGGTAAAGTCTACAGAAATATTGAAAACACATCATTACGGAGTTGAATCGTTTGGCTGATTAAAAATCGACCGATTTTATTTCAATTACATAAGAAGGGCATTTTTCATTTTCATGA